>NW_006917093.1:4080132-4233994 GCF_000516985.1 Pestalotiopsis fici W106-1 | reverse complement strand
CCCCCCTTTTCTTCTTCTTCAGTCACTGACAGCTTTATCGTTTATATAGATTCTCTTCTCTACGCTCCTTCGCCAGATGCCACTTTACACAAACATCCACGGTCGCACAGTGGTGTACTGGCTGAGCAACATTGGTGTAAGTCGATATGTGATAAGCACACGAAAGACGAGTAGAGCTGATATCATAAATAGCTTGGAGCAGGTCCTTTGATCCTTAGTTGGATCAACGAAATATGTTCCAACGACAGCGAAATGCGATCACTGCTCATTGCGATGGCCAACGACTTGGCCTATGTTGTACAGGCCGTGGCGCCGAATTTTGTGTGGAAGACGACGGATTTCCCTGCCGCCAGGAAGGGGTATACCTGGTCGATTGTCCTCAATGTTTTGCTCAGTAAGAAATTTCCGGCTCGTGGTCCATTCAATTTGCTAATCATGGTCTGCAGTACTCGTCACCGCGGCAATCCAGATATTGCTCCGGCGGGATAAAAGGCGTGCGGCAAGGGCAAGCGATGATCATTCATCCATAACTCCTGTTGGATATACGATCAATGAAAATAATCTTGATGAAAAAGCTTCTCGGCACGGCGAGATATCAGCAAAGGATGCAGAGGTGGCTAGGTGAAGGGCTTCATTCTCTGAACGCTACAAGTCTCAAATACTGGTGGTAGGAATACGCAATCCTAGCCTTTTGCTAGATATCCAAGAAATGTTTCAATTGAGATAGGATTTTCGCGCTCATAACTCACTATATAATTACTGTAGTTAGCTTTTTAAACCTGATTTTCTTTCTCTTCATGTCCCTTACCATTCTGCCATTATGCACAGCCCTTTTTACAGAAAAACTCATACCGCACATGATCCCCATCGGTAATGATCATGCGAAACCAGTGCCGAGGTATTGCGAGGACCATTTCTGATCCATCGCAGTGTTCATTAGCTTGAGCACATCCATTAACCATATCACGGACGAATGCATCGTCCCCGAACTCCGGCGAATCCTCCCAAACTTCTGTAGACTCTTGAGCATCCTTAGAAAGTCTCGGTCTCTGGTGAAACCACTGGCTATGTTCTTCCATATACTTTTTAGTTGACAACTCTTCATCAAAGTACCGTGCATACTCTTGCTTATACCGTTTCATGTATGCAGTGGTAGGAGGATATTCTCCATAAACTCGAATATATTCTCGATTGTACTGCTGCATGTAATCCGGGAGGGATGGTGCGCCTTGATGCCTCCGAATGTAGCTTTTCATACGCTCATCAATGAAGCGTACCTGGAATTCCTTATAGTGTATCTTGCATCGCCAAGGGGACTTCCATGACTGCGTCTGTAGTCTAGGTTGGCGACGTGTTGTCCAATCTTCAAACAATAGACTTGCCCAGTTTTGACTGCCTCCAAGTCCTAGACTGAGGCCAAGCAAGATCGCCCCTTGCTCTAGGTATAGACCCTCGTTACCGGATAAGTCGCCAAACTTGAGGGACCTCATTTGTTGGGAAGGATCTGTGTAGAGGACTGTTATGAAACTCATGGCGTCATAGGCTTGTAAAGCAAGATTCGCCAACTCTTTCTGTCGCGGCAATGTCTTCTCGTCGTAAATATACTCCTCGAGTTCATTGGAATCCTTGGTGGGCATAAAGGCCTGATCATTGTCCATGGCATCCAGTACGCCCAAAGCCCATACATCATGACAATCTGCTCCAGCCTCCAATACCGCATCGAGAATCACGTAGCCGTAAGGCCTTTCGTAGTCGATCTGGACAAAGTCAGGGGGCGTCTGCACTAGTCCTAACAATTCATACAGTCGATCATTTGGCTTCGCACACTGGTATAGCTTCGAAACATGGTCTATAAGCAACATCCACAATGATCGTCGCTCGGGTTTCTCCCTTAGTTTGATGAGCTGGCGTATGGACGGCCGGGTTGGATTGAATGAAGCACCATATGTCCCCCAGCAGAGATCTTCCAGACCAATGGAAAATGATCGCATCACGACGGTAGCTCGTTTGGCTGTTTGGCTAGAACAACTTCTTGGATTATCCAGACACGTGCCCAATACTCATTCCGCCATAGAGCTTTGACAGTCTCAACAGTTTTTCGGTCAGTATCATTATCGAGCGGGGTGAAATAAACACTATAGTGCCTGCCCCATTTTCCAATAAAACGTTGGATGTGAGTTTCTTCGCTTTCCGAAAGCCCGAGCCAGATTACGGTTTCTGTGGCTTGGGCGTATATGACGCCCATCCTGGGGATTTGCTGAGCGATCTCCTCGTTGGAGTTTTGATCTAAGCAGAAGTAATCTGTCCAGAAGCGGTCTTCGAAAAGATTCTGGTGCCACGCATAGTTGATGAACTCCCACAAGTTTTCGTGGACCGCGTACTGGTGCCATTCGGTCTCGTCGGCGTCTTTCAAAAAGACATGTCTGTTTGCTTGTGGGTCACCCCAGCGATATGACAGGGCGCGGTAGCGGATTTCCTGGTGCGTCTCTTGTGACTTTTCTGTCTCGTGGGTGTGAACGATGCATGCGATGGCATTGTTGACTTTCTCGGGCATCAACTGGATTAGGCGGATGGTCGTTGGTGTGGCTAGCTTTGTGTATGTGTATGGCATCGTAGAAGATAGGGTGGGCCTCTAAGGTATGATAAATGAATGGTAGTGCGTGTGAGCCGTTCCTTATCTTGGCATTCAGGACTTTTTGGATGCCAAAACGCGTACTTCTCAACCACTTGTGTGATTCAGAAAGAAAGGTTTGCACTTTATCTGCACCGACTTCTTATGCAAGACAGTGCGGGTCTTTGCATAAAAAGCTTTACATGTCTTCCTGCGCCGGCGACGATTCAGCGCTGGCGTTGAAACCATGCGACTTGAAGACAGCTAGCTGTAAGGGGAGTGGTGAATTGTGACGGTCGTGATGTCAGGGTAATCCTCACTCAAGTCAGGGCATTAATGTTATGGGTACCTTTATTTATAATCAAAAACGCCGTGGAGGATACACTGGTCATGATTGTGTGGCTATGTACCAAGCATGATCAGAGAATGCTAGCAGAACGGTACTGAACTTTTTTCCAGTCTTCAAAAATGCATGAATCTACCGCGCTAAACATGTTAGTGTTAGGCAATACATGAGGCACATACGATATACATACTAGGTAGAGAGCTTATTTGGTGGGATTGTGCCATATGCATACTAACAAGTGCCGACGTGATAGTGGACCAGCCATAATAAAGCTTTACTTAACCAATACATCCTCTTTCCACCCGGCCTGGCTATCTATTGTGACTTATAATGGTCCCTCTAAGTAGATGCCATTCTATTTAAAGATAATATGGGGTTCAATACTCTAATATGAACAAAGCCGACAACGATCGGAGCTGTCACTCGTGGCCTAATCCTCCTCAATCAAGGTATATCGATTGAAACAGAACAAGACTTGTGCGCATGAGAAGAAAAGCTCGGTATGGTCGACACATTTGATATTGCTGCACAATAGTGGCTGCTGCCTCCTAGCTGTGCCCATCCAAGAATCGGTTAGCCCGAAAGGATCAATAGCGACCTAGGTTACCCAATAGCACTCAGGCATTCTCTCGCCAAGCAGGGCTTGGCTGAAAGTGTTGGGGAAAACTAATCTGCACCTGTGCAACTGCAGGGCCTGATCGAACCTGAATCCGTGCTTACAGAAGGGACTTTCAGCTTCGCTTCTACCCTCGCAACACTTTGGCTTGGCAGAGATGAACTTTTACGGACTCTTTGATCGGGCAATGGCTGAGCACACCGAAAGCTGTGCCACTCTGCTGCTAGACGTGTTCGAGTTTCTATCGTCAATTAATCGTTCACCAAATAGTCCCTCAACTATAGGTGATAAGGATTCGGAATATGCGTGTTTTGTGCATCTCGAGTGACCAAGACCGTGAGTTTGAGCAACCCATCTGGAATGCATTCATCCTGATCACATTGACACGCTGTAATGGAATTAAACATGTGTTAAGGTATATTGGCTATTTTACCTCGCGATGCACACAGCCATAAGGTGTCTAGACGACTATGCTCTTCTGCAACAGAATACTCGCCTGCCTATGCTAAAACACAGTCGGAATGGCATGATTCATGTCATTTATGTCTGTTAACGGTAAATGTCCACGTGATCTCAGATCCTAACTAGCTCATACACTGCGAGGACCAATCGTTGGAGTGCTTGCAGATACCCGACGAGCAGCAGGAGCCTTTTTTCATTCAGAGGGCTGCAGAATCACCGCTGCTCTGCGTGGTCGTAGCGGCTGCTGTTGAGGTGTGGCCGCTGCCGTGGTCGGGACCATCACTAATGTTGAACTGGTTGGCAATAACTCGAACTTGCTGGAGTACTTCGTAGGTGACAAAACAAAGCCGTGCCCTCGGCAATGAACCACGAAGCCGACGTGGCCGAGATGGAGAGTATTGTGGTATCGCCAGCCGGGAATGGAATGTGGTGCTCTGCGTCACAGGCACGTCCTTGGCCGTCCATTTCCACATCAAAGACACGAACATGCGCACTCCAGCACAGCGCCGTCATGTCTGTAGAGGGAATCCGTCAATTTCGAGTTCTGCTCGATCCCAGTCCCTTGGCAGCAATACATGGAGTTGTGCTCTGTGCTGTACGTGCCACAGCCCCAGGGTTGGGCCAAGCACGCACAACACATCCGGATTTAAGGACAAAAACTACGTAATGTGGCCATGCGAGTCGACTGGTTTCTGGACACCATCGGGATGATACATTAGGGAGCGTTTGTAGGAGTCAAAAACACCTACGTACTTGATCGAGCTTGGATCCATGGTCCACAGCTCGCGCGTCAGCTGGAGCAGATTGTACGAGTTGCAGCCCTTAGCCGCATCGACTGAAAAGTATACATAGATGGCGTTGGTTGGTCCCAAGTGCTCGGCTTGGCTGTTGCCGCCGATACTGTATATGTGTGCATTGGTTGTGATCGTTCAGGTATTGGATACGATGCTCTTAGAAGAAGAGTTAGACGTTGCCCTGAATTCTTTGACCGCTCCCTTCCTTTTTGTCAAGGGACCAAACTCAAGTGCAGTCAAATTATATCCGGGAAACCGGCACAGATAGCCGTTGTATATAACCTTTTGCAGCACTATTCTCCCAAAGTGCGCGCGCTTCGTTTTGGTGGGTTGTCCATGGGGGTCATGCAAAATTACGTTTGATCAATATAATTCTCTGATTAGTTCGAGTCACTTTTCGAATGGCGTAAAAATTGTTGATCTAGAAAGGAGAATGATCTGCCTCTGATCAAACTCCCCATGGTGAAAGTCGCTGATGCCGAGGCGGTTGGTACGATAAGATAAGGGAATGAGTGCTGAAGTCAGGCGGCGCAAGCGCGCTCGTTACATTATTTAGCAGCTGCATCCCTTCATCCAGCTACATTACTTGAGCCATCGGAATTCATTCGACCACATCTCAATTGTGTACGAGTATATGCACTCACATCATTTCCAATGGAGACTATTCATTACATCATTCTCGCGATTCTTTTCGTGATCATAAAGCAGGTACGTACTCAGCCATGGACGGGCTGAATGAGACTGGTTCATCCCCAACCCCAAACTCCAGATGCGCGGTTGCTCAATCCTCAAAGGTGCTCTTCACGGACCGCTCGCCCATCCCCGAGAGCTCTGAAAAGGTGTACAAGATCAAGGAGGCCGCCGAGCTGGACACCCTGCTGGCCTCGACGCAACACCTGGTCGTGGACTTCTACGCCGACTGGTGTCCGCCGTGCCGCGCCATTGCGCCGCACTTCTCCAAGCTCGCAGACCAGCACGCCCTAGCCGGCCATTTGGCGTTTGCAAAAGTCAATGTCGACCACGTCCAAAAGGTGGCCGGGCGCTACGGCGTCACCAGCATGCCGACATTCATGTTCTTTGAAAAGGGCGTGCCCAACGGCCCCGCTGTCGATGGCGTGCAGGGTCGCCAGTCGGTTCTTTTGACGGGTGATGGTCGCATCGACAAGATTCGCGGCGCGGACCCGGTTGCTCTCCAGGCTGCTGTCCAAGCCTGGGCCAAGCCGACTGACGGTGGCGATCGGTGAGCTTGCAACTACAATGCGGGGAACGGGGCGCGGCATTTTGCCATGATATTGAGGATGTTGCAACTCTAAAGGGAGTGAGTGAGACTGCCTGCAAATCGTATCTATATGGATAATGCATCCACTCATTGGCACACAAGAACCGGGACCATACGCCTGGCAAGAGAGGACGGTATTTAGAAACGCGCAGAAAGGGTGACCCCTTCCAAAACACCTTGTATTCTACTTGATAGTGTCTGATCTAGCGTCTCTTCTACCCTACAATCTACCCTAACCTCCAGATCATCATCCAATTCATCAAGTTTTGCCTCAACAACGCCTTGCCGTTCTTGCAGATCATCGAGTTTGGTAAGTTGAGTCTCGACTGAGCTAAGGCGATCGTGCTGCCGCTCGTGATCACGGCTTGATTTGGCAACTTCAGCTTTGACTTCTTCCAGTTCCAACTTCAGGGAGCTTTCCCTCGCCTTGTATTCCTGCAATTCCGCCTTACACTCTTTCAATTGTGCTGCAATGAATGCTTCTCTGATCTTGTGTTCCTTCAACTCAGTCACTAACCAGGCCACAGTAGCTTCCAAGTCGTTCACAGGTTCCTGGCATGTCCGCGGAGGTTCAATATCAGAGTTTCCCCGTCGGCGTTTGTTAGAAGCCTTTTCCGGAAGGACTGGTGGCATTGGTGGTCCGGGCTCAAGATCACCATATGCCGGCGGAGAGTCGTCTGAGACGCATTCCATGGCCCCAGCCTCAAGCTGGACCAATTTCCCACCTTTGCCTCCATAGAGACCCGCGAGGTCAGCGTAGCCAGGCGTGGAGACCACTTGTGAGCTGGACAGCGCATCGCAAAGCGATCCTACACGGGCTTCGGACATGGCTCGCCTAGGCAGGCGACAAAAAACATCAAAACTCGATGCGTGTACTAATGACCGTAAAGATTCCCATACATCACTAGACTGTTTGTTCTTCCAGGTGACGGATGATAGGTCCATATCTTTGGGCACGACAAGAGAAGGAGCGTTGCCACTCTTCATGTGGAAGCGGAAGCACACGGTATCTGGACCGAGCTCGTTTGCATGCTTGCAATCATGAGACAAGGTTTGGATAACTTCAGGCGCGAGGAATACAAAAATGGGGACTTGATCGGTAGTTGAGTTTTCCTTCTTGACTACTAGAGCTCGCAGTTTAAAGAATGCCGAGTTGTACGTGGCATGATATTGGAGATCAAATGTCAATCCTGGATGCACCCGCAATGTACCGTTCATGGTCCATTTTACTATCGCTTCAAGTTTGTTGTGCTTGTCGTGTTGGCTTGTGCTCTTTCCTCGGAAATTTTCGCTCTTGCTATCAATCACTGGCTCGTGTGGCATGTTGGCATCATTATCGCTTGCATCGGCGGAGGCCGTCGAGGCCTGCGATGAAGAGACCATGAGCCTATTACTGCGAAAAAAGTTAGCAAGCAAAGAAGGCAACAATTTCGTACGAGAAGAAGCTGCAGCCCCTGTTGAGACAGGATCCCTCCCGCCCAGGCTTCTGGCGGATGAGCAGCCTTGACTCTTGTGCCGGGTGCACCAAGAAGGGTTGAGCAGATGAGAGCGTGCGAGCCACCACGACGCCAGCCACGAGATGGAGTGGTGCGACTGACAGGAAGCTCTTTCTTCAAGAGAATAGAGCCCCTTCCCAAGATCCTGGGTCTCTAGGGAAGCCAGTAGAATGATCAAGGGCGTCGGTAACCAAAACCACCCGACGCAAGCAGAAGAGCAGCCTTAACGCTTACGTCGAGTCTCCAGTAAGGGTTGGATAGACGGCGAGTTGATAACAGGAAGCAGACAAGCGAGCGCGCGAGCCGCTACAACACTAGCCACGAGATGGAGTGGGCCGACTAACAGGAAGCTCTTTCTACAAGTGAAGAGAGCCCCTTCCCAAGATCCTGGGTCTCTAGAGAAGCCAGTAGAATGATCAAGGGCGTCGGTAACCAAATCCACCCGAGCTAGCAGAAGAGAAGTCGCAGCGCAAGCAGGTAAGTACCTTTGAGGGAGGTCGCATGAACACGATGTCAGGTCGAGTCGTCGTTGATGCACACGATGAGAAGCTGTCCTGAGACGTGTTGTTGAGGTGTGATGTTGAGGGATGTTGTCGCGGGTGATAAAGGAAGGGATTGGAGGTGGCTGGGCTGGGACAAAGTGGGGAACGGCAAAGTTGCGCGTGCTGGGTGTCTTGAAACCACGTGACCTTGCTCAAAGCAGGTTGCACCAGACAAAGTGGGGCCAGCTTTCAGGCCGGTGGATGCATGTGGGGCTCTGAAGTGTGTACCCACATACCTCGAATCTCGATTCATGTTTGTCGTCCTCCAGGTGCATGCCCAGCACTTGAGTGGCTCATTGTATGTTTTCTCCGTCAACCACACTTATCCACTTATCGATTTCATTTACCTCTTCCGTTCCTGTCATCTTGATCTAGCGCTCCATAGTCAAATGGCTGCAGGTAGCTATAGAAGTTTAAACATCACGAAGGATATGCCTACTCAAAAGCCTGGCAAGTTTCTGATGTCTCTTGTATTGCGCTGCAAACCCACACTCTGCGTGGACTTTTATAGTTGCAGAAACAGACAATTGTACGCGTCTATGGACTAGGACAAGTCCGACTCCCAACCATCATTTGTATTCGGCGATCATTTCAAGGCCATCAAATAAGGACCTTTCCCTTTAAGAGAATGCACCAATGACCTTGGCAAAATCCGTGTCCAACTGACCAATGGCTGAACGAACCGAGTCCCTCTGATCCTCGGATGTGATGACCCAAAGCGTGGTCGCGTACGCATCCACCTTGCTCTTGAGAGACTGCATGGCGTCGAGAATGTCGGGCGACGCGCCAGCCGTATCCAAGTCTGCCTTGCGCGCCACCACGGCATCAATGGAGGCCGCAACGCTAGGCTGGCTCGTCTCGGTGATGTAATCGCGAATGGCGACCGAGTCCTCGCTCGTCGCCACATCTCCCTCGGCCGCGTGGTGGTTGGCCGTGTCTACTAGGTCGGCGAGGACATTGGTCGATGTACTAATGTCATTTGCGCCAGCGATCTGACCATCCCAGGCGTTGGTAATGGTTGTCAGATTATTTGCGCCCGCGGTTATATCGTGAAGGTCATTGAGAGTTTGGCTCACATCGCGATGAGCAGCAGTGAGAACAGCGAAGATGAGTTGCAGCGCAATACTAAACATTTTGGCGACTATTTGACAGAGGACTCGAAATATCACGAGATCTGGAGCGTGAAAGGCCTTGAAAATAGTCATCAAAAACCGTTATTGGACCTTCAAAGTCTGCAACTTATAGTATACCAATTCTGCACATCTCTTGACTTTTAGCCTAAAGCCCAAGATACGATAGGATTGATTGACCCGGGCAATATACACGGGAGCTGCCAAGGGGTTTTCAATTGCCGGATGCACCTCTGCATATCGAAATCAGAAGCTCGAAGATCTATCCGGCTATATCAGGCGCATCTCGTTGCCTCGCTTATCTTGGCGACAACCAATCGAGCATGCTACGGATTTCATCACTTATCGCCATCCAGGGGCCAAAGGTATTGTTCATCCATGACTACTCATCCAGCATGCATTCACTTGGAAGTTGAAAAAGAGAATCATACATTCAACAGTCGAATCAAAAGCCGATGCCATGTTATCAACCTTACACTGCTCGGCAAGATAAACCACAAAAGTGACTTTTCGAAAGAATTTTGTATCCCTGCCGTTGACATGTTGATACTGGGATAAGTAGTTCTTGCGTTTTGAAAGGCTCATTTGAGTGTTCTTAATTCGAGTGTTCTTAGATTTGGCGAGAAATTGTACAAAAGGTGGAATATTCATTTGCACAGAGAGCACTCGAAATTGGAATGTCTCGAAAGAGATTGAATTTGATGATAGAATATTATGATTACAGGTATTTTCTATATGCTCGCTAAGTTCAAATATGCCATGCCAAGCCGACCAAGAGACCATTATTTCAGATCTCTAAAACCTTGCCATTTTCGGTCCGGGACATCCAAGCAAACACCATTGCGGGCCGCTGTGACGAGACGCTTACTGGAGGTCGAAAGCGGTGGGGCCAGTGTAGCTCTCGACGGCGGCGTTGGGGGCGTCGGACTTGGTGAGGTCGCTGCTGGGGATGGTGTAGGAGCCAGACTGGGCAGAGCTGGGGGTGACCTGCTGGCTGACGGTGAAGAGGAGGCCAGCGTCGCCGCGGGTGACGGTCCAGGTGCGGGAAGAGTTCTCGCAGGTGCCGTCGGTCACGTCGGGCAGGGTGCCGTCGTTGTTGGCAGTGACCATGGCCGAGCAGGTGACCGGGGTGGTCTCCATGGTGCCGGGCTGGATGACACCGAAGGAGTAACTAGGGGCGCGCCGGATATGTTAGTTCTGGCTGTTTCCGGGTTTCCGGCCCCGAGACAGGGCCTCGGATTTCTTGGGGTGAGCGGAAAAACTTACGAGCACTGGGTGCTGTGGGCAATGCAAGCAGCCGAGAAGTCAGAGACGCTGAAGACAACGTCACGCTTGATGGCGGCGGCCGAGACGGCGCTGGCGGCAAGAAGGGCGGTAGCGAAGAACTGCATCTTGAAGATTGGTTTGGTTGGAGAGACTAGGAAAGTCAAAGAGTGTTTGTTGTTGTAGAGAGTGTAGTTGGATGATTGAGAGAATGAATGTGTTGATGAAGGAAAAATGTTGACTTGAGAGAAGAATTTCTGGGTTCTTTATACAAGTTGCTTCAGTATCTTGAAACCATCAAGATGTATGTTCTCTCACTGACAGACATTGTGGTCTGTACAGCAATCCACCGACAATGTTAATCGGTGGACCCGGCAATGCTCGCCTCGTATTCGGTGGACTATATGGAGAAAGGAGTAGTGTTCGGAATCCCGCGCACAGCTCCATGATACAGGGCAGTGAGGGTGGATTTGGGCTTTCCAATTCATGCAACAATGATCTCCACGAAATAAGGATGTGACAAGAGTGCAGTTGAATAGGGTTAGCTACTAGTCGAGTTGTCAAGTCACGCTGCCAAAGTGCCCTCGAGACGTTGACCCGAGTATACGAGAGCGAACATGGTTATACCCGGCAACTATTACCTTCTTCTTTGAAGCTTGTACTTGCAATAGAACGACATGACCCAATAATGGATCGGGCAGAGATGGTAGTAGGACTCTAATGCGATCAGGACTGGCCAAGACTGTCTGACAATGGCCAAGCTTTTCCGATCATACTCTGTACAAGCGACAACCGGGGCAACCGGTTTCAATCTTGAGACTGGCGCCCTACGTTGGTGGAGAATTGCGGGGATACTGACAGCCCGTTGGCGCCAAATATGGACAAAAGCACTTGTAATAAAGCCTGTAACGGTAATAGCTTGTCGGCAAATGACTTTTGGGGGTTTCTTGGCAGCTTCGGGGAATTAGCATTCTTCCATGCAATCCATCGCCCCATTGTAAAGTACAGTAGAATACCTAATAAGTACGGCATCATTGCATGGGCCAATAATTGACGAGGGAAATGCCCCTGTGCATACAGCTTGGCACTAATTCGTCCATTTGCGGGTTCGCGATGCGATTCCCTGATGCTCCTTGGTGATTGTCTGATTGCCTCTGACCATATTACGTACAAAACACTCTTCTTAGTGTCGTGAAGTCTATAGAATACGCTGCTCATGTTTTACATACAAAAATACCAAAAATAGTGTAGAGGATAAAGAAAACATACCACTTCACACCGCAAAATAAGCTTCACAATTAAAGTTGCGCATAAGAGACAGAGATCTTCAGACGAGGCTGTAGTGTACAGCTAGGGCTGCGGCCATTTGCTGGCTGATGACCAACGCAAAAGTCCTTGATCCTCAGCTACGTTGAGCTGAATTAGCCCGATTGGGAGCACCATCGCGAGTGTGGACCCTGGATGTGATATTGGTTCCTGGTTCCTGAAATGCCGGAGCGGCCCCTTACACTAGCCGCGGGGATGCCGGGCGGCCCGTTGGGTGTAGCGCGCGTAGAAGGCTTGCTGTGGTGACTTGTCAACCGGGTCACCTGAACTTCTTTGAACGTTTCTGGAAATTCTTCGGCAGCGCCGATCTTGTCCATCGTTGGAATTGCATTGTGGGTGACTGCACCCACAGCCCAACGGTCGAACGGTGCATGGCAAGATAGGGCGGATCACCCCTCTAGAGACACAAAATTGTGATGATCCCCTGAGTCCACTTAGCGAGGGTGCACGTTGCATGTCTTAAGAGAATACGAAGAAACCCATCAGCCACGACTCAGCCTGCCCGGGTCCGGTGGATGAGAAGACAGCGACGCCCGGTGCGATCGGTACTTGATGGCACAGATGACATGAGCTCCGATATTCCGAAAAATCATCGGATCCGAGATGCAGTATGTAGTCTGTTTGTGGCTCGTGCGCAATGGCTGAGCTTGGATAGACTTCGAAAGTCATGCTGGTGGAAGCAAATTCACGGTCCGACCAGACTTGGGGCCTTCGTACGATTGATCCATTGCAGCAATCAAGGACAATTTCTGTTCAATGGACTACACTACATGGCGAAGTCTCTATGTATCTATACCTGATTGTCACCACCTCTCACATCGACGCCCAGGAATTCAAGCCAGGCATCGTCTCCCATGACTTCGTCCGCAACCTCAAAGGCGTTGACATTAGGCCACATCATGGGGAAAACGCTGCCTAGCTGTGTCTGAGGACTCTCAGAAATCGGTTCGAGTGCTGTTCGTGTCATGTCCTTGTCGGATGATACCGGGGCATCGGCTTGGCTGATGTCGGGTACTACTTCTCTCGTTCGCTGGTGTTCGCTCACATCGAGCTGAGCAGATTCAGATGTTTCTGATACGTGCTGCAATTCCACGCCACCTAAGTACTTCCCACAAAGGTCCATGATTACCTGGTAGCACCTGGGGGCACTGCTATTCGATGGGCTGAGGGCCTTGATCGTGCACAAAGTCGTTCGCAATTGCATGGCCCAATTTGGTGCATCTGACTCGAAGGGACCATTCCGCAGGCAGATGCACGGTATCAAGGCGGCTTGGAACAAGAAGTATCTACAAAAAGAGAGAGCAGTCAGCCGAAGAAGTGACGAAAGCGAATGAAGACAGACAGAAAAAAGAGTACTTACAATGCATACCAAGCGGTCAGGTTGTTATGGCTGTTGTGAGAACAATATTCACTAATCATGCTAATCGTGGACTCGGCCTCCTCTAGGCAACGATGAAACGCAATCGAATCGGCCTCAGACTCTTCACTCAGCACACCTCGCACATTGAGAGCTCTTCGAATGACGAAAGGCCGGTACATGATGATGCGAAAGTTTCGCCTCCGCCATTTCATGACTGCATGAGCAAACGCATACTTTGGTGGTACTGTGCTTGTTTCGTCAAAGTACGGAGGGAGACTTGATTGCCATGGCTCCAAGAATTCTTTGTCAAGCCAAAGAAGTTCCTCTGCTGTTGGAAGAGGCTTCGAGATGACTCGGGAATAGATTTCATTTGTAGAGACATGAAACCGTGCCTGCACGCTGACCGCAGTGTAAGGCGTGACTCCGGTATTCTCGGCGGGATAGGTTTTGGAGTTGGCCGTGAGCTCCTGATGATTATCGAAATTAGAGTTTAGTCTAATGGTCCTGTGGCAATATGTCGTAACTCACCCTATCTGTTACATTTAATGGAAATGAGACCTCAACTCCGTCTAATGGCCACAGTATCGGTCGACTAAATGTGATGGTGGCCCCGACATCGAAGACGCAGAGAGCCCACCCTGACCAAGGAAAGCGTGTCAGTCTTTGGCTACTTCGGGTAGGACGTGGGGGGAAACCCCTTCAGAATGTGCTCGGGATAAAAATATCGCATACGTACAAATTCGGCGCCGCATTTCCATCTTTAACGGCGAGATGTTCCACCCAGGAAACTCCTTGTGGAATCCGAGTCCTGTGGCCATTCTCACAGCCAAACCAAGGTAATTGTACCCAGAGTTGGGCTTGTCCCTCTTTTGCTGGTAGTTTGAAAATAGAGTAATCGCAGCGACTAACGAGCTATTCCCCATCTCGAGGAAATTAAAAGATAACATAGACCTTGCATGGGAGAAGAGCTGAAACTCCAGATCACTATATTGTTGTGTCGAGCTGTAGACACCTAAAGCAGCGACGATATATGCCAGAATGTGCCAGCTACGCCCATGAGGTTGCGGAATCACCTCAGAGTATTGTGCGCGAAATGTGGGCTCGTGAACAATTGGGTAACTCACATGATATGTGGCAAAGTACGCGTCAATCATTGTGTCTGTGATGTGTCGATTCGGATCTGGCTGGGCCAATAGTGGTATATGCGGACGTGGGTGAGAGCTGTTGGAGAATGTTCTTGTCCTGCTGTTTGGTTCTAGGATGCGGAGAAGAGCAGCACCTGAAGCAACCCCCAGGTATCCACCGTCTTTCTCATCAACAGCCAGTGAAGCCATGCCATCTTTGATCGGGCCTTCTCCGCTTGTATTGAGAGCATTTTCAGATCCTAGGGACGTGGGGCTTGTGGCATCCAGCTCATCCCACTCGAAATCTTCCCGAGGTGGTGTCTCGACGAAGTCTTGCCGCCTTGACGCGGATACTCGTATGCTATGCTGAGTTCCTGCAGGCGAACCTCTAGATCCGGAATAATCTTGGTTGAGACTAGCTCTCCGCCGCTCTGCTCGAAGACCATCTTGTACTGGTGATTGCGGTCCTAGGGGGGCAGCTCTGTGAGGGACATCGCCAATACTTTGCTGGTTCTCGAGCGAGCTCAAATCTGCCTCAAGAACATCTGGGTAAGCAGGATCATGCGCAGCAGCGGCTGATGCGGGATTTGCAGTTGTATTGCTCTGTTGTCGTAGCCTTCTAATGAGTGCCTCGGCCTTTTCAAGCCGAGCTTCGACCTCTGTGAGATGCCTGTATCATTGTCAACTACCAAGTCAAGTAACACATGTAGCGTAAATCTTGGATCTTGTGATAAGATACATTCCTCGTCGCCGGCTATGCTCTTACCTTCTAGTCAGGGGCGTTCTCGCATGTTTTTCATATAGGCAATGCCGACTGTACTTGACGCAAAGGGAGCATATCGGGAGCACTCTGTCGCATCGTGCTTTTCGCCTGCGACACTCTGGCCCGAAAACATAAAGTTATCAACAAATTGTGCAAAGATGGCGCTTGCTCTACGGAAATGTCAACCTGGGACTTACCTTTGCAGCTCTGCTCCGCAACACCGAGCGCAAGGTCAGAAGTATTACCCACAGGGGCTGCCATATGGCCTGATAGGCAAATACATTCGACGGGAGTAACCGAGTCGGTGATATGAAAGCAATAGCGGCGTATACCAGATCCCTCTCTCTGTTCGTTCTCAGGCCAATTGGTGCGAGTTTCGCAAAAGGTGGGAAGATAGCGGGACAAGCCCAAACTTGGGGGTAGATGAGAGATATTTCCTTATTGGTATCGATCTGTACGCAAGAATTGGTGAGAAAATTGGCTTATGGATGATATTCAATCATTTATCCTCCATGTTCATATTCATTCAGCCTTTGGTGTGTTGGATGAGCGTGTTAATATGAGACCTTTATCTGTAAGAAGACTGTCCTTGTATTCCTGACTCCCCGCATCTTTTCTCCACGCGCTACAGAAGGCCCGGCCGTCTTTATTAGCGGGGTTCGTTTTTTAGGTCAACCCACTGGAATGATTCACTAACGTAGCTGCATCATTTGGTCTGTTCCTTCTGCCCTCGTACACTGCAACGAGCCATCAAAACACATCATTGTCACTATTACCGGAAAGCAGATGACGACGAAAGTTATGGTAATAAAATTTGAACCGCACCGTATGAGCAATCAGTTTCAAGGCTATATAATTTTCATCTGGCTATACTACCTCGACTTGGGCCACGGTGCCTTTGGTGTCGACACCCTTGACCTGCTCAATGTCCAACGCTTGCTCGCCATCAAAAATGACGGCAATTTCCTCCAAAGATCGGCCTTTAGTCTCTGGGAAGAAGAAGTACACCACCGGCAGGAATGCAGCGAGCAGACAGCAGAAAACAATGTAATACTTCCAGCCAATGTTTTCAATGCCAATCGGGTTGCAGAACGCCGCAATGACCAGGGACGAGTAAATCGAGAACAGTTCGACCGCAATGCCCTTGGATCGAATCGAGTAGGGGAGAATCTCAGTCGTGTAACCAAACAACAGCGGGGTGAAGGCAATGTCGTAGTGAAAGTAGTAGACAAACAGACAAACGACCACCACTATACCGGCCGACTTGGATCCTGTCTCAGCATTTACTGCAGAGCACGCCGTCCACACAATGTACGAAACCAACATGCCGACGCTGCTCCAGAGAAACAAAGTGCGGCGGCCCAAACGATCGACAAGAAATGCTGCAGACAGTGCTGCGCCAAAGTTGAAGATTTGAAGAAGTCCGTTGATCAAGGTTTGATCGTAAGTCGAGGTAATGCCGACCGTGTTGAGGACTAATGTCAAGTAGTAGCTCACGACGCCTATGCCGTTCCACTGGGCAAATGTGCCAACGCATATGACAATGATAGTCCTCTTTACGTTGCCGGATGTGGAAACCAGAGCGCTCCATCCTGTTGTCTCTGCCTCCTTTTCCATGTTTATTGTCTGAACGATCTCGGATATTTCTCTCATGACGAGAGGTGTCTGTTCTTCGCCGGAATGTATCTCGCCAGAATGATAACGTGACAATAGATTTGCGGCCTCGTCTGCGCGGCCTTGCGCAACAAGCCATCTGGGTGATTCAGGAACCCACCAAATGAAGCACAATTGCACAAGTGGTAGAGCGGCTTGAATGATGGATGGAATTCGCCATGCCCATTCACCTTCATATACTTGCGTTCCATACGTCGACCACGAGGCAAGAATAGCGCCTGATACATTGTCAGCCACTCAGATTTTCTCGTCATTCGAGACTACTGACCCAAATAGTACATAGTCCAAAATGCACATGTGTATTTGCCTCGGTGTGTGGGATATGCCAGCTCTGCAATAAGCATGGGACTCGGTTGTGTGACAAACATGCCACCAAACCCGACCACAAGTCGGGACACGATAAACATTGGTAAATTGATTGATGTTGCCTGGATTATAGTCGCGATGATTATCGTGAGGATTCCGGTAAGCAGGATGGGCTTTCGTCCGAATCTATTGACAGACTGTGTGTTAGACTACTGCAATGATTTACAAGAGTATCGAGACAGTCTCACATACCTATCTGACAAATCACCGACGAAAGGGATAGCCAGGACAGAACCAATGGACTGAGCTGCGTTCACAAGACCGAGCAAGACGCCCGCAGGCTGGCCGAAATAATCTTTCCATTGGTCAAGTGACTGTAGGCCATTCATGAGCGATCCTGGAGCGTTGTCAACGGTGCGGCACAATTATCAACGTTTGGAGCTTGTTCATACCATCGTATCCAGAAACAGAGGAAGACAATAGAGGTATGAGGAGAAGAAGATTCAATCGTAGCAGATGGGATTCTTGGAACCAGTACCGCCCGGTTTGTGGCAATACCTCCGCCAAAGCGGTTCCGACGATCTCCGAGTCTTTCATGTTGAATGACCAACAACTTGAGGCTTAGGCTGACAGAAGAAGTGACATCAAGTAAATGCGTTGACACAAAGAAAGTGAGGCGTATTTAGGCATGACATGCAGGAATGCAAGTATATATAAAAACAACTCATGCATTGTTCATTACTCCAAGACCATCTCGATGGCCTCGTCCCAAGCACACTGCTTACAGATCCACAGCCCCGGATCTACCTAGTCGTCGTCGTAGTCATCTGGGGTAAGGGGGGGGGGTTCCATGGAAGTGGAGTCCTCGCCATGGTTCGATTTGCGGGGGTTAGTGCCGGACATCAGTCACCCTCGGTCTAATACCTCCTAGGCCGCCCTCTCAAGACCGAAATCGCGAGTAATGGCACGGTCATGGGGTGATGTCATACTAGTGAAGAGCACAGAGGTGGCTTGAGCGGACTTTTCTGCTTGAAAGCGCGATTGATAGGCACTGATTATCCTTGTTTGCCTGGGTACATATCTTATTAGCTTATACGGACAGTTCGATGCCTCTTGGCGGGTGCCAATAAGATAATATCAAGAATGGAGGGAGGGGGGGGGGGTTTCATTCTGCTTTGATTCTAGGTTCACCTTCATAGTTACGAGTTACGAATGAATATGCACATCTGCAGATTGAGGTGAATCAAAACGATTACTTGACATTTGTCAAGCTCGAGTTATATCTCATGCTTGGAGGTCATAGACTTGAATCAGATTTCATCAATAAAATCCATCTACCTAGCTGTATATCCTCCATCAATTACAAAGTCGGCTCCAGTCGTGTATGAGCTGGCATCGCTCGCAAGATATAGGTAGATGCCCTTCAACTCTCTAGGATCAGCATCTCGTCTCATGGGAGTGAGGCTGAACCATTCCTCCTTCATCTCAAATGGGCAGTCTCCCGAGATCTCCGTGTCAATATAACCAGGTGAGACAGAGTTGATGCGGCCTCCCCATTTCGCCCACTCTACAGACATGGACTTTGCCAGGTGAATCACGCCAGCCTTGCAGGCATTGTAACAGCTCTGCTCTTGCGGCACATTGGCAGCATGACCGCTCATGGAAGCAGTGAGAATGGCAACGCCGTGACCTTGCTGGCGGAACACGAGTCCGGCGGCGCGGGCGCTGTAGTAAGCTCCGTCAAAGTCGACGGCTCGCACCCGATCCCAGTCTTCAACCTTGTCGTCCAGCGCGCCGGCCTTGGATGGCACTCCGGCATTGGCAATCAGCACGTCCAGGCGGCCAAAGTCTTGCACGGCTTGTGATACCGCGGCTTCGACGGCGGCATAGTCGCGCACGTCGACCTTGTAAGTCCGAACTTGGACTTTGAATTCCTGTGCAATCACTGCAGCGAGCTTCTCGGCTTTGGCGGATGTATTGTACCAGAGCGCGAGCTGCGAACCATAAAGTCAGTCATAGAACTTGTGACATCAGTTTCGAACTATGACCCACGTTGGCACCTGCTTCAGCCAGGCCCCGAGCAACTTCATATCCGATACCGCCTGCGCCGCCAGTGATGATCACAGTTCTCCCATCGAGACGAAAGGACTGGAAGATACTGTCTGCAATGGGAGGGTTCCGAGCTCGGATCGACTGCCTTGCTGCTGGCATGGTTTATGTTTGTGGAGTATTGTGGGACAGAAAAGTGTAAGAAAAGCCTCTTTGACGCAAACAACACGGAACAACCAAAATTGGTCGGGGTATGGATTATGTAAAGCTACCACATTTCTAGTTCCCTTTCGTGTGCTCGTACTCGTAGATATACAAACTAAGTGAAATATATGTAGACTTACAAGCAGGCAATATTGAAGGTCTCGTGAGGTTCGGGAGCCAGTGACCCTGGTGGGTATAGGTTGAGTTTCGTCCGCAACGGATCCACCCGACTTTGTCGTTGAGAGACCATATCCCACCCGGCATGCAAGTTGATCTGCCGGGCGGGCTTGAAGACGCCAGATCCAATGAACCTTTAATGTTACGGAATGAGTTCCAATGATGTCTAGCGCTCGTTTTTAGATTTTGAGCGTCGGACACGTCAACGGCGCATCTGCCTGAGGACTAGAAGAGCCTGTATTGCGCAATACCTCTACGAGAAAAAAAAAAAAAAAAGGACAAATATTTAACAAGGACTTTGAGGAGTAATTATGGGGAGCGGTGCACATCATAGTCATTTGTTGTGATGAATTCTTGATTTTTGCTAGATTGGCTTGCATATTATCTCTGAGCAGCATCCTCGATACTGGGTATTAGTCGATCATAACGATTTTTGCTGCTTTCCATCACCAAACGTCCATTCGGCATGTCATTGTAATCCGTCCTGGCCAGCGCCAACTCCATCGTCGGCTCAATTCCACTCGACAAATGTCTCGCCGCAACTCTGGACCTTGCCACAGCCGGATCGACGTCTAGCAACCATCTCTCATCCAGCAACTCCGCAATCGAGGCCCACGCACCCTCGTTGCTGAGAACATAGTTCCCCTCGACAATGCATACCTCTGTATCCTTGTCCACAACCAATCCACCTGGCACAGGATCCTTGACGGCGTGGTCAAATGTCGGAACAAGAAGATCTTGGTTGCCAAATGTGCTTTTTAATTGCTGTACCAGTCTCGTGGCGGCTGCTGCGTTGAAGGTCCACGGGGCGCCACGGCGAGCAAAGGCCTCACTGGCGTTTGGTAATGCGCTGAGCTCCGCCCGTGTCAAGTGAAACCCATCGAGTGACACAATGGACACTCGCGGTCCTGCCGGAAATGATTGGACTATTTTCGCGACTTTGTAGGCGAGTGTACTCTTGCCGGATCCTGGTGGGCCAGCCAGTCCGATGATGATGCGCTCGTTGCCTCTGGTGATGTTCGGATGCGACCTGGATGCTTCTGATTTGGCTTTCCAGAGTGCAACGATGTTGTTGGCAAGGTCCTGGTAGGTTGTATCCATTGCTTTCAAGTGATGGTCCCCAGAGATTGGACGTCTTGTTGGTAAAATCGGGACAGCGTCATGATGCTGCCGCCGTTTTCATGTATCTGTGAAGGCGAAGCCATAACAGAAGGTCAAACCACTGAGCACCTCAATACTCATTGATTCCGAGAATTAACAAGTGGACAACATCGGACGTCTGTCAACCAAAAATTGCTCCCCGTTGAAATGCCGACGATCTCCCTTCGACCGACCAATCGCTGCTGTGGGCGACGGGCATCCGTCGTCTCTCGGAGTAGGTATTCCACCCGCGTCATATGTGGGGATGTTCTTTTAGCGCACGACCCCGGCCGATGTGAATATAGTCCCCTAGCACATGGTTGGCAACTCACCTGGTTCGAGCCGAGAGAGCAACGATAATAACTGTCACTATCAGCTCATTCAAAGTAAATTCACTATTGACAAACAGTTCTTGTTCCAAAACCAAGTTCCTCAACAAGATATACCATCATGGCCGAGATAGTGAGTGCTCAACAATCAGACACGGATAGATGCTAATCATGTTAGAATCCCGCTTTCGTGCTGCAAAAAGTCAAAGAGGTCACTTTTGAAGACCGGGACGTGCCCAAATTGAGAGATGAGCACGACGTTCGCGTTCACATTGAGCAAACCGGAATTTGCGGCAGTGATGTTCACTACTGGCAGCGCGGTCGCATTGGTGACTTCATCCTAAACAGCCCCATCGTGCTGGGCCATGAAAGCGCGGGCACCGTGGTGGAGGTGGGCTCAAAAGTAAAAAATCTCAAGGTTGGAGATCGTGTTGCTATTGAGCCTGGTGTCCCATGCAGGCAGTAAGTTGTGTTTTGGACCATGTTGTGTCCTCACAAGAACTCACAAACTCCTAGCTGCGACTACTGCCGGTCCGGGGCTTACAACCTCTGTGCCGATACCGTGTTTGCTGCCACCCCTCCATGGGATGGAACTCTTCAAAAATACTACATTGTGGCTGGTGATTATTGCTACAAGATCCCCGACCACATGACGGCCGAAGATGGAGCCTTGGTTGAGCCCGTGGCTGTAGCTGTCCAAATATGCAAAGTTGCTGATCTCCGCGCCGGACAGTCGGTGCTCGTCTTTGGCTGTGGGCCGATTGGGGCGTTGTGCCAGGCGGTCGCAAAGGGCTATGGCGCATCCAAGGTGATTGGCGTCGACATTTCAAAGTCGCGGGCGGCATTCGCGGAGGGGTTTGGAGCTGACGGGGTCTTCATCCCCGAGAAGCCGGATGCATCTCTTGATCCAGTCGATGCGTCACGGGCAACTGCCGAGCGCATAGTTGATCACTTTGGGCTTGGTGAAGGCGCCGATGTTGTTCTCGAGTGCACTGGAGCTGCCCCATGCATACAAGCAGGCGTGTTTGCAGCAAAGAAGGGTGGTACCTATGTCCAGGCCGGCATGGGCCAAGAGGTAAGATGCTTTTCTTCGATTTTGCCAGATACCCAGTATTCTAATTCATATTTCTATAGAACGTGGTGTTCCCGATCACTACTGCTTGCATCAGAGCACTCAACATCAAGGGCTCCATTCGGTATACCACTGGTTGCTATCCTCAGGCAGTGGAGCTTGTCGCATCGGGTAAGGTCAAGCCACGGGCATTGATCACGCATAGATTCAAATTTGAACAGTCACTGGAGGCATTTGAAGTAGTGAAGAAGGCGTCGGAAGACACATTGAAGGTCATGATCGCTGGAGTACAATAGGTCCCTTATGCAGCCAAATTCACCTAGAACTTGTCAATGATGCAATTCGTCAAATATAGAGATACACCCTGTCAGCCAAGCATAATTCTCGTAGTTTGGACGTTATCCTGATGAAATCATCGAGACGTCTGTCCGCAAATCCATGATACACATTGGTGATGTCCTGGTCCATACTCCATCGAGTTGCACGCCTACAGCTTGGAGTTCTTCAGATCAAGACGCTCTATTCGTCGCCTCCTTGTAGTGACGCGACACGCGGGCTCTGTCTGCATCCATGCATCGATGCGGGAATTCACCTAAAACACGCTACCATCAGCCGGTTGTATAATTCTATGAGGGTGACAGTCGCCCTAACCCCGCAAATATGACCCCAGGAAAGGCGGGGTGAACGGGGTGGACGGGGCACTTGGGCCGGGACTATATGCCCGGAAAGCAGCCCTGTCGACTAAACCAGTAGGCTTAGGTAGGCGCTAATGGAGCCGAAATCGTGAACTTTACAGGGGTACAGTGTGCCTGACCCGGAAGGGCAGCGCAGACACTATTCCATACCTCCTAGGTAGGCGGACCGGACAATGACGACCAAGAGGTCCACACACTTGGGTCGACTCTCATAGAGGATCATGGCCAGTCACTCACCTACCTAAACTATTTCCAAGAGCAAGGTTGCTTTTTGTTTTCACGCATATCTTGTTCACTTAGACGACATTCCACTTTCACTTTCGATTTTCTAATATTGTCCTTCAAGCAAGCATACCTATACATACATACTTAGACGTCACAATGGTTCTAGCACCGCACCCCAACCCAGACAGCCCAGTGCTGTCTCATTTTAACCTTGATGGCAAGACAGCTCTAGTCACCGGTGGTTCAAGAGGTATTGGCCTCGAGGTCGTCCGTGGCCTTGTCGAGGCCGGTGCAAAGGTTGCCTTTACTTACTCCAGCACACCCCCAGCGGAAGCCGAGAAGCTCGCTGCCGACATCTCGGCAGCAAACAATAGCCGCTCCGTGGTAGCCTACAAGGTCAACGTGCGGTCGAGGACTGAGATTGAGGCTGCCGTGGAACAGACTGCCAAGGAGCTGGGCGGCGGCCACCTGGATATTGTGGTCGCCAATGCAGGAATTGCCGACCATATCCCTGCCACTGAGTACCCAGAGGACAAGTTCCGCGAGATGTTCGATGTCAATGTCAATGGGGCCTTTTGGACGGCTCAGGCGGCGGCTCGGGTATTCGAGAGACAGTGGAAGCAGGGCGGCGAAGACACGCCGCACCGAGGCTCCGTTATTTTCACGGCGTCCGTTTCAGCGACGCTGGTCAATGTCCCCCAGAAGCAGGCGGCTTATAATGCCAGCAAAGCTGCGCTTGTGCACCTCTCCAAGTCGCTCTCAGTTGAATGGGTTGACTTTGCCAGAGTCAACAGTGTTTCTCCGGTTCGTTACACCTAAAATCTCGAAATGGCTTGACCCAGCTGACTAACTGTCTGTGCAGGGATTCATTGATACTGACAGTATGTCCCTGTTTTGCAACGTTGCTGAGGAGTAAGCAAGCTGACATTTTGATAGTGCTTTCCGTGCATCCAGAGGAGTGGAGGCGGCAGTGGTTCCAGATGATTCCAGGCAGAAGACTGTGCAAGGCTGCTGAGCTCAAGGGCTCATATGTATACCTTGCAAGTGATGCCAGCAGTTATATGACCGGTAGGTGTAAGCAGCAATTCATCCACACATCATGCGCTAACGTGACGTGATAAGGGGCCGATCTGATAATCGATGGCGGATATACTCTCCCCTAAATCAGATAGAGTATGTTCATAGAGTCCATGGCGTTCAAATGAGGAAGACTATAAAATAATGCTCGAGAATGCTTCCCCAGAGTGGCATCTATGTAGCGCAATCATCGAAAACTGCTGGTGATTTTCGGTGAGAGATGGCACGTTACACATGCATACCACGTACAATCATGCTTATAGGGTCACTGGAGAGGGAGCCTTGCCCCAGCAGAATACGCTGAAGAATGCGGCGGGGCAGGAGGATGAAATATTACCTACCTATGTAGTCTTCATGGATCGTCGCAACTCTTCTCGACAAACAAGGGCAAATGTATAATCAGATATGTATTCGACTCGACACGCTATGGAAAAGGTCTGGTTTAAACTTCGACAAACACACTATCCGCCGGGTCCTGAAGATGCCATCCTTGCTGGCAATGGAGACGACTCGCAAGCCCCGCTGTGCCTAGGCCATTGTGTCGCAGACCTTAAGCACATAGACTTCCCCATCAATTCCGGCGCCATCGTACCATTTCTCACACGCATGCGAGTCTTTCCTTCACACATCTTGAATTTTGACTGGGAGCGCAAGCGCGGTTTCCTAACCTCTGCTGCGCTCGGCGCCGGTGCACCCGCTGCCGCAGCATTGGGCATGCTTACTGCCAAGGCCAGCATCAAGCTCGCGTTCCAAAGGTCAATAACCCAGCACGAGCACTATTCTCGCCTCGATACGTACATCGTACAGCCTACTCGCCTCTATGTCGAACAGTGCCTCGAAAGAGACGAGCTGAAGAAGCATATTGGCAATCAATCGAACTGGTCGTTCTTTATGATTACAGGGATCAAGGTTGCAAGAGCGGGGCAGCGGTCTGAAGAGATCACCAAGTTCGTAGAAGTTGGTGGGGGCCCGGAATTGTAAGTTTCAACGTTTCAACAGACTTCCCTCCTAGAAATCAACGCATATCGTTCTAATTATGTGCCGGAAACTCGATATAGACATGTACCCGGCGTGGCAACAGGCCAAGCTACAACCGAAAATGGCGTCGATAGGACAGAGAATACCAAAGAAGACGAGGTCTCGGACTTTATCTGGGCAATCCGCCTTGCCAAGGTGCACAAAGGGATTCTCATGACCGACTGGTCTCTTGACCCCTATACGCACCGCGCTACCTTCGAAGTAGGCGGCGGGAAGCAGATAGATGTCGCAGCTATTCTCAAGAGAGAAGGATTGAGCTCCTTCCAGGTCATTGAAGATGACGAGCTTCAAGAGGCTGTTGTGTTGGACGCTGGCGACTGGGCTGAGGCTTGAGAAGGATTTAATCACACAGTCAATTACTCGCAAGCCCGATCTGCAAGTTGCTGGATATATGCTATCTCCTAAAAGCCATGACGTGGTCCCAGCAGTCGGGTACAGGCCCAGTGATTGTGAGATTAATTGGCCTGTTCCATTGCCCTCTTCAGACTCTCTCGCACATAAGCTCTGTTCTCTTGCCTAGTCCCATCACGATGATGGACCGGAAGCAATTTCTGTGGCATGATGCATTTGAATTCGCCGGCCCGTACTGACATGAAATTGAATATGGCAATCATTCCGACCATTTTACTGACATCTCCCACCCTCACTATTGCCCCGACATTGTCAGGTTGTCGCGAAAAGTCAATAATGAGAGCCGCGAGGCCTGCCGCTGCCGCCGTGGAGGCGCTAGTTCCAGACACCCGCTGCTTTCCATCGCGAGGGTGCTCAAAGTCTTCCCCAAGTATGGCGAAATTGTGTGCATCCGGTCTTCGTTCTGGGTTGAATTTAGAGGCTCGATTGTATGTGTCGGTAGAGAAGACGCATATTGTGTACAGGTCGTGGCGCGCCGGGAATGCCACGGGACCCAGGTTGCCCCAGTTAGATGCAGCGGCAAATATGAGTTTGTTAGCGGCGCTGGCCTTCTGTACAGCATCCTGCAGCTTGGGTGAGTGGTACAAGAAGCCTGCAGATATACTGATGATATCGACATCAACTTCGGGTGTAATCGACCATTCTATGGCCTTGGCGGGTGTTATGTTAACTTAACGTATTCCGTTAAGCACTAAGTTGGTGTAAACATACCTGGGCCATCAGTTCCGGTTCCGTCCTGTCGTCAGTGTCATCGGATTGAAACACTCTGGCGACATATAATTCACAGCCGTCAAAAATCGACAGAATAATGCTCGCTGAAGTTGTGCCATGCCAAGTATTGTCACTCTTGCTGGTGGCTTCTGGATTCACAAAATCTTTGTAGCCTTTGATTTTGGGTAGATTCTTGTCTTTCGGGTCGAATCCCGTGTCGATGACGCAGACCTTTACAGTCTTGTGCCCACGTTTCTGTAAGCCCGAGGCCTCCATCACGCTTTTCAAGACGTCAATGTTGTCCAGCCATTCTTCCGAAGAGACAATTTTCTCGCTTGTCAACATTAGCATTTCATTGGACATATCAGGTTTTGATGTCGCTAGGTACCTACCTTAAAATTTGTGGTCCATCTTGTGTCGATGAGGCAACAAACTTGCGATTCTGACCCTTGGCCGTCAACTTCATCCAATTGGTCTGCTCAAGGACGGGGCCATTTGAGCTACGGAGATCAAAGGTCCAAAAGGTGACCAAATCCAAGGATCCATGCAGCCCGTGCTGCGCAACCTTCTCAATTACAGATCCAACTTTCCATGGTTAATAGAGGCCCAAACATCCTCTCGAGAGGACCGGCAAAGGATTACAACGCTTACATTCTAGGCAAAGAGATCCTGAACGATTAAGTCGCTTAAATAACAAGCGCGTCTGGGTTTTGGCTGGGAAATCTGGTTTGGAAGAGATAACCCGTACTTCCAGATCCTGATCGTCGTAGTGTCTTTGCTCTGTTATGTGCTGAAGTGTGGCAGATTGCCTATGGAGAAGACCATGAGATTACTTATCACTACGACTTCCCAGCACGAAAGTAGTGACGAGGGCATGGGTATGTACTCACTGGCGATAGATCTCTTTTTCAAATGCAAACGGCCCTTGAACGTAAAGCTGAGCTAGCTTTTGCCTGGTAGCTAGAAGGTATGATGTCCAATTTTCCACGTCTGGTATGGGTGTTAGAACATGATAGTATTGCTTGTGGCTGACCCAGACCTTGTGCATTATTGAAGTGAAAATTCATTGCGGAAATTCCGCGACTGTTGTCAACCTCGATCTTGGATATTGTCACACACAAGGGATTTTCAACTAATCCGCGCTTAATTACAGAGTGCCTGAAGACTGAAAGAATTTGTCAGCATTTCCCTTTGCGATTTCGATTCATCAGATGTGTAGTACGAACATCGTATACAGAAACAGTCTTCTGTCTCCGAGTTACCTCTGAGAATGCGTATCTCGGCGCTAGATTCCGGATAAAAGTCGCAATGATCCAAAGTATCTTTATTGGCTGTCCTCGGCCATTGAGCAACTGAGTAATGCCTTAGCTGTATCTGTTGTGGCTGCCAAGCTACAGTAGCAGTCCTCGCAGACGACGCGAACTCAAATCGCCACGGAAGACTGCTTGCGAAAGCTCCAGGAGGGCTGACTCTTCGTTAATGTGCTTCTTGTGTGTGTGAATTGACTATTTTGATAGTATCAATACATACCACACAGAGGTCAGCCTGAAAACATTATTACCCTTCAATTGTATTTTGTGACAATTTGTACCTGTCACGAAACCATGCGAGAACATAGACGCAATGCGCAGGGCAAAGTCCTCAATCTCACGGACATCTAGACAATCAGAGCGTTTTCAAATCGGAGAGTAATCGTTCTGTGAGGCATACCTGTCTTTTGAGTCTCGGAAATGATGATGGAAACGATTGAGTCATCTCGTGGCCTCGAAAGGACCATATGCCACTCACGCGTTTGGATAGGACGTAGGTGCTCAACGACGAAGGTGGCAGGCAGTACTACTGATGATTAGGTACATTCGTCTCCTCAAGTCGATAATCTAAGTTGTAATGCACTAGGATACTTTTTCAGATCCTACCTTGGTAACTGAGTTCGCCATCATGTGAGCCCTCATCTGATGGACAAAGACAAGCGAACCTCATACTTCTTGTTGAAGCAACAGATGCTATCTCGTGGAAAGAGCAATTTGAGCAGATGATCTTGTGTGTGCTCTCGGTCCCGTGGTCAGTTAGTGTGGCTTCACGCAACTCGAACGTCTTATGACCTTCACGTAGAAAAGTGTATGGCATGATGACATTCGCAGAACCCATCAACTCCTGCGAGATTGCATCAAGTCCCTCGTGAACAGTTTCGATCATGACTCCATCTTTGAGGTCTTCATTGCTGCGAATTACCTCAGCTATAATGCCATGCTAAATGACCCCCCTTCATCGTCGCGACAAGACTTACCATAGACTGAGGTTCGAAGCCAGAGACAGCTTGTTTCGAACATGAACCAAATCCTTAACCGCTTGGGCTTTTTGTGACATTTCATTCCTTACAGGCTCCGAAACGCTATTAGACGATCCATTTTCAGCCGCCATAGATAACTGACCGAATGCATTCCTACACTCGTCAAGAATAACCTGGGTCCATGTGCGACCTTCGAGAGGCTGGAGACGACGCAGAAGTTCTCTCATAGCTTCGAGGTGGGCGCGAACGTCCTGCATCTCGCTGAGCTGCGACTCTTCGAGATGCGATATATTTGCCAGCAAATCATTGCAAGTTTGCGCCAATACATCTCCCCTTAGCATGTCTCCATCCCTCTGTTGTGCCATGGCGGTGATGCAGCAAAACCATTTGTCAAAATGGTTCTTTAATCCAGCGCCTGACGACTGGCTGTTTGATTTAAGGCGGAGTCAAGGTGAGATGAAAGGTCGTCATCGCCCTGCTTATCTTCGCGGTCCTCGACTGGGCTCAGCAGACCGCTCTTCGGGCTCTCAGACAACATGCAGAGCTCCAATCGCAGCGAATACGGGGCCGACTTAGGCGAACCAATCGCTATTAAGGCAACTTCAGCCCAATCCTGCAGACTTGGCTGATCGGAACCAGGCGATGAAGCTTGAATGTCAGGCTTAGAACGCCCTGACAGTTTCAGCGATGCCTTTTGCTCCGCCATAATGTCGTGCGCGCACCACAGCCTTACGGCCTCCCTGGCTCTACTAATTCGACAATTCCCAAGCATCGACTGCGTCTGCTCCCAAATTCTCTCTGGCATTCTTCTGCTGACATTCGCTTTCCTCGTTCTTACTGCGCTCAGCTGACTTTACGGAAAGCGACACTAAAATCTGCTCTTAAACAACAACTCCATTGCATGCATCGAAATCACACTTATTCTTGCCGGCTCAAAGCAAAGCAGAATGGCATATCATCTCAGAGCTGGGCGATTGGCTTCTGGTATCCTGTTTGCTGCAGCTAATCCTCTCAATGCCAAGTTCGACATTCCGCCTTCGAGAGTGAAGGTCAGAAACGCATCACCGTACAACCCCACCCAGCTTGCGGACAGCGCCGGGCAAGATGTCGAGATCGCAGGGCATACTCGTGATGAAGTCGGCGTTTACTCCCTATTTTCAGTCTTTGACGATGCAACGAGTGCTCTTCCGAGGACGCACTCTCCAGCCAATCCTACTACATTTTGCCTACCAATCCTGAGCATTTCTGTCGACGTCACCATTGATGGAATGGTCGCACTCACAAAGCTCACACAAAGCTTTTACAATCCATCCGAATTTGTGATTACAGAAGCCCGACACACCTTTCCACTCTATGACGGTGCTGCTGTGACATCGTTCGATTGCAGCATTGGGAACGAGCGACGATTACAAGGTGTGGTGAAAGCAAAGGCGCAAGCAAGGCGTGACTTCGAAGAACATAGTTACAAGAAAAGAGAGGCGGCCGCACTACTGGAAGAACTTACTCCAGAGATTTCTGAAACATCTTTGGGCAATATTCCCGGCAAAACGACTGTTCAAATCAGCTTGACCTACGTACAAGAGCTCCAGGTCGTAACAAGTCAAACGGAAAAAGCCGAAGGTCTTGCTATCACTATTCCCACTTCCATTGCTCCTCGTTACGGCGCGCCCTCACGGGCAACGGCCCTACCAGAACTATCAAGCGACAAGCTGAACATCAACATCAAAGTCCTCGATAATGGAACTATTGACCCAAAGAAATGCCACGTAGAATCGCTCCACCCTGCCACCTACCAAGGCACTCAGCCTGTCCGAGATACCGTCGTCACAAATGCCGCCGACCTTTCCAGCCTGGATCTCACGAGTGAGAGCACGGATCAAGTCGAGCACTTGTGGCAATATTCAGAGTCTCAGCCTCCTCTAAGGTGTGATTTCATCATGGTTATACATATGCATGAAGAAAGTCGTCTTCGATCCCGCGCATTCATCACCCCTATCGACAATTTCGGCCATGCCGCACTCATGGTGAACCTTCGCCCGAATGACATTTTCGGCAGCGCTATCCTCCCGCATGAATTCAAAGGAGAGGTCCTATTCGTTCTTGACCGCTCCGGATCCATGGGCTGGACAGGATCAGGCAGCAATACGCTCAAGATCGATGCGATGAAGGATGCCATGTCGCTAGCGCTCTCTGGACTACCACTCGCCTGCAAATTCAATATCATCTCCTTTGGCAGTGAGGTGCGTGGCCTGTGGCTTGAATCGCATTCAGTTAGTGATACCGAGAGCATGACGGATGCCAGAACATATGTGTCAACTATCGAGTCCAATATGGGCGGCACTGATATCTTATTGGCTTTGACGGCAGCTCTTAAGAAGCGTGATAGCAACTCGACTAGTTCGACGCAAATAATCCTGATCACTGACGGAGAAGTGGAGCATGAACCGCACAATCCTATTTTCAAATTTGTCTTGGATAAGAGAAAGGAGCTTGTGGATAAGGTTCGGTTCTTCACTCTTGGTCTAGGCGACCGGGTTTCGCATCGCGTTGTGGAAAGTATCGCAGAGCTGGGGGGCGGTTACTGTGACGTGATCGATCCGGCTAAGAAGCCTCGTTGGGAAGACCGCCTGAATCGTATGCTGCTGTCAGTTATGGAACCAGACAGCTGGTCCTGCGATGTGGATCTTGGTGCTGGATATGAAAGACAAAGTCTGGCTGCACATCAATTCTGGGGCAATGATCAATCCGATAAACAAATGGCTGTCTTTGCACAGGGCCCTCATCCAGTTCCCACACTTCACCCATACAGATATAAATCACTGTTCTTCCTTTTACAAGTTGGGATCTCCAATATGCCGAAAACAGTGACGATCACCACAACAGCAGCCTCTGCAAAGAGAAAAGTCTATGCCCTGAATGTAGAGCCGACGTATCTAAAACACGACACCATCCACCCAATGGCAGTCAAGAGTATCTTGCAGAGCCTCGAAAACGAATGCAAGCGAGGGGTCGTCGATGAAGAGCAGGCAAAGACCAATGCGGAGTTTCTGGGGACAAGATATGCTGTCACTAGCAAGTGGACGAGTTTCGTCGCCGTGGCAGATGAAGACAAGGAACTTCCACATGAAGTCGACATTTACAAAGCTGCCTTTAGGGAAGCAAACATTGAAACTCCTCGATTCGAAATGTCTCAAGTTCATCGGAGAGTTAATAGGTTGGTTCTAAAGTCAGCATCATCAGCAAACTACGAACCGTATCACCGACTTGGGGCATTTTCTGGTCTGAAATTTTCTCGATACTCCCCTACTACACACAAATCTTACGAATCGAGACATAGAGATTCGGAACGAGAGAGTCGCAAAAATGAGAGAAGGGGCTCGGATGGAAGACTCGATTCAAGGAGAGAAGCCGATACAAAAACGCCAGATCCAAGTCCAGCAGAGGCAAAAAAACAAAAAAAAGATCTAGCAAGACCAGAACATGCTGACGATTTGGTCGAAATTGGGCTAGAACCAAAAGGTCATGACGACCAGTCTCCCATTTCGTTTATGCATCTACAGAGACCAATGCTTTTGTCTGGCGAAGATGGGCGTCCCCCCCCTTCAATGTCTTCCAGGCTTTCAATGCCTCCCGCGCCACCCGTGGTTTTGAGACAGCAAGCACCCTATGAGATTCAATCTCAGGGATTCGATCATGAGCGTCGAATTCCGCAGCGGCTCCAGCAAGGCGACAGTTTCCCTGAGGATATTAATTTTGTTGTTGGTGAAACGAGCATGAGTCGCATGGCGTGTTGCAGCGACGATAACGAGTCGGACGAACCCTGCAAAGATAGTTGTCCGGATACTGCATATGAAACTCACCCATTCACTCAATTACCCGTGGGTGCCATCACGTGGAAGCATGCTGCAAGATTCGAAGAACAAGGGCTGTTTGTCCTGCCGGGTGGGGTTCAGGCAAGCCTTCACAAGCACTTTTGCCCCAAGACTGTAGGGAAGATGCACGAAAGTCTGCGAGATCTGCCGCCTACGAAATCAGTCAAATCAGAGGAGCACCCAGTTTTGATCGATACATTGTTGATGATTCAGTACTTCAAGACGCACCTCGCTGACCAGGAAGACTACTGGAACCTTGTCATTGGCAAAGCCGAGCGTACAGTATTACTTGCCCTCGGCCTCGACGAGAATCAAGAGGAGCCTCTGGAGCCTCTCTATGATATGCTCTCATCTGCAATTTCTCATGCGCACTTCTTGGAGGCCGTCAAGGATTCATCTGTTTCCAAGATACTCACAGAAACGCCTTCGGCATCTCCAACGCCTGGTACCTGCTTGGTATGCGACATGCCAATTGACAAGAATGATGAGGAAACGGGTGCCGCATCTAGAGACTTTGTCTGTCTCGCTGATGAGTGTTATGACACCAGCTCGCATTCTCGAGTGCGTTACCCCAACTGGACAGAGTTTTGGGCACATCAGATTCAAAGCGGCCATCTGATATGTCCAGACGTGAGTGATGTACAAGGCGAAATCGTGCCGACAGAATAATGGTACACGTTCCAAGGCTCAAGTCCCAGATCTTCCGAGTACTTAACGGTCCTTTCTCTTTCTCTTTTTCTTTTCTTTTTCTTTTGCGTACATGTCAGCCATCGCCATGTCGCTGCTTAGCGGGCGTTCTGGAGTGGTGACGACCCAGTGTAATAGAAATCGTAGTTATGGATGAAGACAATAGAACCAGTAGATGGACATGCCTTTGCTTAGAATCTACAGCGTGCAGGACAAGGGTATTGTACACGGCACTTGGAGTAGTTTTACCAGAATGTCAAATTATGAATGCCTATGCTGGTACGTATAGCTTGGCAATACACTGACGAAGGTCTAGTCGTAGCACGGACAGGATCTGAATGCGTTCTTGGGCAATCTATCAGCATTTCCCAACCCGATATACGCGAATAACATCGTGGTCCAATCTCAAGTCAGATATCCAATCTTGTAGCCAAGGCTATCTATTGTTGGCGGGCACAAGGGTGTCGTTCGTGTATGCTTACATCGATTTCAGCGTAAAAGGCCGTGTCTGTAAAACGAACACTCTTCCCTCAGGGTGCAGGTACATCTCTTGGGTTCTCTTCCTCACCACAGCAGCAAGGCAGTGCACAGCGTGTATATTAACATGAAGATACAAGCCGCGCGCGGAATGTAGCCGCGGGCATGCCTCAGGGGAAGTCGTCGCTGACAATCTCCTGAATCAGTTGGACGAGACTCACAGGAGCTGAAAATGGAGATGTCAAAAGTCCCCGTGGTTTGCTAGTTTAGCCGACTTGTTTCTTTTCCTACTGTCACTGGAATATGGCGCCCGCGGGGGAGGGCGGGGTTTGGAGAAGTTGCTCAGGCCTGTAGGTGCGCCCCAGCGACCAAGAACAATAGACACGAATTGGCACGCGATTGAATGGTCATATGACCTCGTCCCCAGTGTGCGTGGATTGTTGCGAAAATGCGAGGATTGAGGCCCTCTTGTGGCACGGCGGAGAGGATTCCGATATTCAGCAGGACAACTGGCTGTAGATGCCCTGAAGGCCAAGCCACCAGTTAGTGCTAGTCGAAAGAGCACCGGTGCCGTGGTGGCCCGTGGCATGCAGATAAGCAAGCGCCCGGGCCTTGAAGCGCCACCAGACGTACCTAGAATTGGGCTACAGTGGTTCATAGGACTAGAGTATCTGATCTTTCACTGTTGCCTTGCAAAAGTTTGAAGTAAGTCGGAGTGAGTAAAATTCGGACAAGTATGCAACTGAATACATCATACCGCAGGATGCAGAACATTTGTAAGGGTAGTTCAATATGAGAAGAGGCAGCTTTTGAGGAATTCGCCAACAAGGGACATGTATTCTGAGACAGACAGATCCAAGAACAAGGTATATAAATCATCATTCTGTCAAGACATTTTTCTAGTAATTCCAACGAATGGCCCCCAATGGTAATGATGAAAGATTGATCTACATCATGATGGAACAGTACCTGGTGGAATGATAGCTTACCTCAAGGTAATGGCTCTGGTCAATTATGAAAATCTCAAGGGCAACCAGCAAATCATTACTTTTCACGGCATTGAGAGGGCATATCGGGCCGTAAAGGGCAGTCAAATTGCCAACCTGCCAACCCATACCGGGATGCACAACTATTGCAACATGCCAAGGTGGTATTTTACAACTTGTTGTCAAAGATCCCGCGTCGGTTAGCCAGTTGCCCGCGCTTACGGTTGGTTACCTGTGTTTAGCGAGATTCAGACGATGATCTTTTGTCTCCCTCATCGCCAATGCATCAAAACAGCTCGCATGCTTTCCATCCAAAGCTTTCGAGCTACAAAATTTCCGAAAAGCAATACTGCAAAACGAATTGTCTCGGATTGCGGCAAGAATTCTCGCTGCCACCTGCGCATACTGAACCTTGTTATGTTCGGCAATTGCCTTGCCATTGAAATGACAGTAACGTAACCTGCCAAAATTTGTCTCGAATATTGACACGCTTTTGAGCAATGAGCCACCATGACTGGCTTTGAGACTAGCAAAAGAAATGTGTCACGAATTTTGCTGCTTCTTGTCATCCCTTTTCCGCACTCGGAGAATCATTGATGACGGGCTTGGCAGGGTGACCACTGCTGCTCATCCCTTTTCTGAGTGGCTTTTTCGGGTTTCCTTGATTCCGCACGGCATCACCTCAAACTGCCCATTCAGGCGCAGCTGTGAGTTGGCGATGATTGCGACGATCCTTTCGCGAGTATACCATGATACAAACTCAATTCAGCTGGATTGTGAGACACGACTGTAGAAAACCAGTATAAATGAGTGCCAAGTCGTCCTCCAAGACCGCCAAGCACGAGGAGACACATCAAAATTATTCACAAGATCAAGATATCAAAATTTTCAAAATGAGAGCCTCTTTTATTACCGCTTTGGCCATCTTCCATGGTGTCATTGTGGGAGCGCTTACACCATGTAGCCCATCAAAGACAGTCACAGTGACACCAACTGGCTTTATCAATTGCCCAGCATGCATTGTGCCCACAACGACTTGCTCACGAGGCCAGCAGAGTCTCCAGCCATTCCCTACCATTACTCAAGACTGCACGGCCACTGTATTGCATGAATGTCCCTGCACGACCTGCCTGCCCAAGACAACCGCATGCGCTGCAACCACGACAGTCAAGGTGCCACCGCACTTTATCTGTGAAATCGCCTGCATCGAGCCTTTGAGCACTTGCAAGCCAGGCGAGCCTACGGGCCCGCCGAGGAGCGTCACGACTACCGCAGGCTGCACAGTCTCCATAGTCGGCAAACCGTGTCCCGGGTGTGCAAGCTGCGTCTCTCCAGATCCTACCGGATACTAGGCATGAGTCGGGCTAGAAGAAAGAGTTCCCCTATCTTTCAAATCGACAGCGGTGGCCAAATCGGGCTATAACATTTCAACATGAATTCCATTTTTCTTTGGGTATCTTATCACTGTTGGGCGGTGTTTATGAATAACAAAAACCAAAAACGTGTCTTGGTATTTGCGGGCACGGCTCTCCTTATTTTTCAAAAAGGTGACAAATGGTAGTGTGGCAATGGGCAACGTGTCCGTCCGACGTCGTTCTCGTCGTTCTCTGGTCTGCTAGAGTCTTTAGGATATATATTCAAACGAATTTCACTAATTCACTCAAGCCAGACTGGTTCGGGATTTGCTATGATCAGCGGATGCCCGGAGCGGTGGCGGGCACTATCGTAACCCTGCAAGATAGCCGTCTGCCAGAGATTGCCAATCCGGACTTCCCACTTTCAGTCAGCCGCGTGACAAGCATGCCCAATCTCGGACCTACCTGCCCACGATACAGTAGCTCAACAAAATCCAAGGCGCACCCAGGACACCACACACATGTTTTGGTCTGAAGCATGGTGATCTCATGTGAGGAGGAGGACCCTGCTTATGAGTTTCCACACCTTAGTACGCCAAGTTGGTCAATTCGGTAATTGATGTGGTCATTTGGGAGGGGAGACACGCGCGTGTCTGTGTTTTGGCGCTCGGGAATTTCAAACATTGCGCATCATACACTATTTAAGGCTTGGAGAAGGAAAAACGTCCTTCAGCCTGCGTCATCTGGATCCGGCAATGCCTTGAATTTAACCAGAGCATACTCCGTACAGTCGCTGGGCTCGGAGCCAATCATGTCCTTTATGTCGTAATCTCTAATCCGGAGTATGTGTTGTGGAGACACAGAGAGCAATAAGCACCTACCTGATGGATAAGTGTATAGCCAGTGGTAGGGCAAGCATTATTTATAATTGATGTGCACTAGTTTTGCGCACCAGCCGGAAGTGCACATTGCCCCCCCTAAAATGTGACGCCGAGGCGCCTTGGCCAACCGTGCATATCTCAAGAAGCCAGTCCCTCTAGCTCAAGGGACAGCCGGCGTTATGACGAGAGAAGGCCGCGCACGCCGAGACGCGCAGGCGGCGGACAAGACGGGAGAGGCTTGCCAATGCCGAGCAGAATTTTCCTTGGCTTCGGCCGTCTGTCCAATCCAGGGACTGCGGCTGATTGAGCCGCAATGGAAACAAGACAAGACTTGCAAGGGATGATTGGAGACTAGCTGGGCTCGGCTTTCACGATCTTTATTTTATATTGTCAAAAACATCTTCATAAGAAATCGCGGAATTTATGATGTTTGCCAATTATGTTGTCAATGAATCAAATAATGAAATCCCCAAGTCATGAATAAGGTGAAAACGGGTCCCCCTCTACTACTAGATGACGCTGGTCCGCTATCGCTGATGGACCGTCTCCACGGGGAAAAACACAACCCCGGACAGAGATTCCGCTCTGTGCAGTCGGGGGCTCGGGACGCGGCCTTACCCATGGAGAAGCGCAACACGAATAACAAACGACGATATCAAATTATAGATGGAGTTATGGATTTCAACAGCGTCTATTCGGCGCGTCCCCCAGTTCACTGATCCCCAGTCAATTTGCCCCGGATTATTTCCCCCAGAGTATGGGTATGAGCAGCATCTGTTGAGTTATGGGGGCCGTCATGGGGATGCTCCGCTCCGATGCCAGAGCCTGGGAGTACTTATGGATCACTAGGGCCTCGAATTTTTTCGCTCAACCTCCCTTTTGCTGTATGACACATTTTCGACCTCCCCCCCTTTTTTAAAAAAAACGACTCGACAATTAGACAACACAAACGACTCTTACATCTTCTGAGCGGTCGTGTTAGCAAATTTTCTTCGGGCGTGGCCATGGGCATCCTCACCGTCGTCGAAGAACGGCCGACGCCGCCGTCGGTCTACAACTGGCGCATCTACGTTCTCGCCGCCACGGCCTCGTGTGGGTCTTGCATGATTGGCTACACGAGTGCCTTTATTGGTACCACGATTGGAATCGACTCTTTCAAAGAGGAGTTTGGCCTGGATGAGTTGACGTCGGCAGAGAGGAATCTCATTAGTGAGAACATTGTGTCTCTCTTCGTCGCCGGTGCCTTTTTCGGCGCCCTCCTCACTTACTGTTTGAGTCACTTCATCGGCCGCAAGATCTGTCTGGCCATTGGAGCCACCATCTTCTCTGTGGGAGCTGGTTTGACCTGCGGAGCGAGTTCGTCGATTGGATTGGGCATTCTTTATGCTGGACGTGTCTTGTCGGGCTTGGGCACTGGTGTTGCATCGGTAAGATATTCTGACATGACTCTTTTTTGACGACCCAGTTTTTCCATTTTCTCAGCGAGACTGGATGACGTAATATCAATGAGTATATACTAATGAGCCAATCTTATAGAATATCATCCCTATTTACATTTCCGAGTTGGCACCGCCGGCGATCCGCGGTCGTCTGGTTGGACTGTACGAACTCGGCTGGCAAATTGGTGGTTTGGTTGGTTTCTGGATCAACGTGAGTTGTTTACACACTCCTTTAGCATATTGTCTCATTCACAAGACTAACTTGGCCTGTTTCCCAGTTTGGTATTGAATCAGGTCTTCCACCGAGCCACGAGCAATGGATCATTCCCTTTGCTGTTCAGCTGATCCCCTCGGGACTGCTCATGATCGGCTCCATGCTGTTGCCCGAATCTCCTCGTTGGCTGTTTCTCAAGAACAGACGCGAAGAGGCCATCAAGAATCTGTGCTGGGTCCGTCAACTCGAGCCCACCGACACCTACATTGAGGAGGAAATCGCCGGCATCGACAAGATCTACGAGATGCAAAAGAACACTGTCGGCTTTGGATTCTGGCAGCCATTCAAGGCACTGGGTTCTCGCCCCAAGCTCCAGTGGCGTCTCTTCATTGGTTGCATGTTGTTCTTCTGGCAGAACGGTTCCGGTATCAATGCCATCAACTACTACTCGCCTACCATCTTCACGGTATGTTCCCAACATTGTTGGTTGGCCCCCACTTATAACACAGTGCTAATTATTTTACTTTATGCAGAGCATTGGTATCAACTCCAACACTGTCAACTTGATGACTGGTATCTTTGGTGTCATCAAGGCCGTCGCAACCTTCTTCTGGCTGCTGTTCTTGGTCGATCAGCTTGGACGCAGAAAGCTCCTGCTCGGTGGTGCCATTGGCGGTTCCATCTGCATGTGGATCATTGGCGCCTACATTTGTGTGGTGGATCCGACCAAGAACCCTCAAGATCACCTGACCAGCAGTGGCATCGCCGCCATCTTCTTCTTCTACCTGTGGACGGCCATTTACACGCCCACTTGGAACGGCACGCCCTGGGTCCTCAACTCTGAATTCTTCGACCCCAACTTCCGTTCCCTGGCCAGCGGTGCCACGACTGCCAGCAACTGGTTGTTCAACTTTCTTGTCTCGCGCTTCACCGAGCAGATGTTTGAGGCCATGGGCTACGGAGTCTACTTTTTCTTCGCCTCGCTGTCCTTCCTCGCCTTCTTCTTTGCCTTCTTCCTCGTTCCCGAGACGAGCGGTGTGCCACTTGAGAAGGTTGATAGGCTGTTTGAGATCAAGCCGGTCTGGAGAGCGCACGACAAGCTGGTTGCCGAGCTCCGGGAAGAGGAGGCGGAATTCCGCTCCGACAGCGTCAAGGGCGAGGCCGTCCACAGAGACCAAGTCTTGAGCTCCGAGTCGGATACCGCATGAGATTTTTATAGAAAGAGGCCCACCAAACAGAGCCCATCATGACGATAGATTACGAGTTAGAGATAGATTATTAGATTTAGACGCTGCATATGACAAATTTGGAATTTTTCAAGAATTTAGCTCATGCAACTTGAGTGGTTTTGTACAGTGTCTGGTTGTGTGCAAAGAGCCTTCAGAGACTTGTTTATATGATTTGAAGAATCCGACAATATTTTAGTTTTTGCATAATGACGTCTAGGTCATGTTTCAAGAGGTATCGGGCGCTGTCCTAGGTGCTAGATTACCGTAAAGGCGCACTGTCGAGAATTGGAGAGGCCTAAAATAGGTATGCTAAAGAATTGCCGGCGTGGGGCTCGGCGCTACTTCTTCCTCTTACAAGCAACCAACAATTGATGATCGAATCCGATTCACTGACAACTCAAATTCAAATAAATTTCATATAACCTGCCAATTTCTTATCACGTAAAAGCAGTAAATCGGGGGAGAAAAAAAAAAGGGCTCACTATTGCGATCTCTTGGCTTGTCCTCACTCCGACAAAGTCTCAGCATGCCCAGGTTCACCTCCAAATGCCCGAACGAAGACAAGATAGACTTGATAGTATTGTTCTGGTATTTGCTTCAAATCTTGGAAAGTCTCTACTCCAGTCCAAACTATAGACCTTTACAAGTTTTTAAGAAATTAATAATCGTTCCTGACCGGTGATATGATATCAGATTGTGCTGCTGGTAGCTCATGGGACCAGGACAATGCGACCTTCTACGGTACCTTTCAGCATTGCCTCATAAGCTTCTTGAGCCTTATCTAGAGGATACTTTGTAACAATACTCTCAATACCCTTGAGCTCAGAGAATTGAATAGTATCCTCCGAATCGCCGCAGTGGCCACCTGGCCATGACTGGACGGACAGGCCTTTGCCAAGCTGACAGCTGGTAAGTAACTGTACTAAACGACGACGATGAAGCATGTCGACTCACCATGGAAAAAGTGTTGAGATTGATCTCCCCTGGAACTGAAAGAAGCAAGAGCTTGCCAAGTATGCCCAAGCCGTTCATCAAGTCCTGCAGACCATCGGCAGTGGGAGCTGTGGCGACGATGAGGCTGGCACCCCCAAGTTTCTGAATTTGTCCACCGACATCACCTTTACTAGCATCGACGTACTCGGAAGCGCCAAGCTTGCGAGCAAAGTCTTCCTTGCTACCATCACGAGATACGGCAATCACACGATAGCCAAAAGCAGCCGCGTACTGTACGGCCATGTGCCCGACCCCGCCGAGTCCTTGGACCGCCACGGTCTCGCCGGCGGGAATGCCCATGTTTCGGAGTGCGTTGAAAGCAGTCATACCGGCGCATAGTATCGGGGCATACGCGGCGGCATCGATGTGGTCCGGCACGCGGACGGCGGCTTCGGCACGGATGAGGACGTATTCGGCGTACCCGCCATGCTTGTTCTCGCCGTGGATAATCGGGTTGGAGCACATCTGGAGCCAGCCCTTCTTGCAAGCCACGCACGTACCTTGGGCACAAACTATTAGAGACCAAATCGATATATATTTTTCTTTCTTCAGTTATGACATACCATCATGGCCGCCATGCCAGCCAGCACCGATGCGGTCGCCAACATTCCACGACGATGTACCTTCTCCAAGGGCTGCGACTCTACCAATGATCTCGTGCCCAGGTACAATCGGGCTATGGTATGTCAGTTCCTGCTTCTCCTCCTGAATCAAATGAGCGTTTTATAGGAAACTTACAAGCCACCACCCATACCATTGTGCTGTGCATACATGTCAGAGTAGCAGACTCCACAAACTTCAACCTTGACCAAGATTTCGTCTTTCGACGGCTGGACAAGATCTACCTGCTCCATGGTCAGGCGCTCGCCCTGAGCCTTGAAGACCGCATGTTTGTACGTCTTTGGAAGCAAATACATTTTGTCTTGGACTTTCTCTGGCGATATAACTGCTGATAATAATGATGGCGAGGTCCTCTTGATGTTTGATTGCGTTTGAAAGCTCAAATTAGTCGAGAATAGATGGTTTGCTTGTCTAGTGAGCTGGTTATATATTCATCTCTAGGTAGTACAAAATCACTGTCGGAAAGGCTGATTTTAATGCAGCGATGCTCTCGCTTCTGGACTGTCTACTATGATGCTTTCTAATAGTGACCACTTGTGATGGTTCATCATGTTAAGTCCGATCGGCGTTGAAGTACTCAGATGAATCATATAGGCGAAGAATACAAGACCAAGCCAAATAGGGACCCGTGTTATGGCTGCACATGGCCCCTGTACAACAACAAACCGAGTGAAGAATACGTAAGGTCTCTCTCCAATGGCAATGCATGGCCTCTGAAAAGTTGACAAGCTCTTTTTCATGACTAAAACGAATGACTTAAACCGGGTATGAAAGAGAAAATCCCCCAAATGGACTGCAATAACCATCAAGGGAAAGGAATTTAATGCCTGGGATGATGAATTTATTCTTGGGAGCGATTAGATTTCAGGCCCTACTTACGTTCGCACACTCGCATTGCCCAATATGGTGAGCGTCCAAACGAGGTGGGCTTTAGGGAATACCGCTTTAGGATATAGAGCACCAGAAGCGGTTCCTTGCCCCATGACATTATCCGACGCGTTAAGCTGACAAATCTCATCGCTTGCACCTGCTCGCAGCAATTTTGACATTCCCTATCACGAATGCGCAGCACATTACCACTATCGCTCAACCCCATACTCTCCCTAATACTGAGGATTTGTGCTATCTAACAAAATACAGAGTAGACACGCGAGAAAACCCCAAGGATGCAATTGGGGTGTGCGGATACAGCAAGAACATAAGCAAGCGATCAGAAAGGGACGTGAAGTTGACGGAGGCATCATCGCATGATTCAGTCGCTTGCGATTGAAACCATGTTCATCACCTTGAAAAGCACGGGGCGGCGGAAAGCTCAAGGAATGGAACAAGTCGCATCGAGGAGTGCTGACCCACGCCGTGTGAGCACTGCGAATCGCTCCCGCACCGCTCCCATGACTCGTCAGCCTTGCCTTGCTTGCGTGTCCAAAAGAGTGCGTACTTTTATTTGGCCCACTTGAATCACAAACTTTCCAAGATGTAACAGGGGAAACTCATTTCAAGCTTCGTCGCTAACATGGTCTCTTTACAGCTCACTTGTACCGGACGCCTACATGATTGCGATAGATGCATATCAAGATCACAGGCCTGCATCTTCCCCAGTGTCCGAGGAGCGGATCTTAGATTCGACACTTTATCAAGAGATACTCGGTCAGCTAGTATGAATGTGATGCAGTCGTCTTCAATGCCGGCATCACGAATCCTCGGATCAGAAAGACTCGATCGGACCGGACCGGTAGAAGATGAAACGAATCAAACTGATCATACAGTTCCAGTGCGCCAATGTATGTACCATATTCCTATGTCTATTGCCGTGGGCCATCGTTTTATGATGGAAGCACAGTTGCCCAAGAATGACTTTGAGAACATGCAAAGCACTACCTACCTTCTACATGTGGCACAAGATACAGGCTAACAAGATACAGCCTCAATGGTAGCAGATGTAGCCGACCATGGAATCGCTGCACCCGATGCCCCCGTCATCACAGTTTTCAGTGTGCAGACAATTTCGTCTGATTCTGCCTTCTCAGAACAGCAAACGCTGGAATCGCCACCAGAGGAGCCTTCAACATCACGGAGTGACTCATCTTCACATGTAGATCAGGAATTTGCTCAAACACAGATTACCGAGTCGCCATGCTCCTGCATCCACGATGCTATACGCATTGTGCAACAACTAGATGACGACCACTTTCGCATCACAACATTGTCGCTCGACCAGGTTCTTTGGCTTCAGAAAAATATCCTCGCACAATGCGATAAGCCCCTCCAGTGTGACGCCTGTAGCAAACTTCCTTCAGTTTATAGCGTCCTCATAATCATTTGCGATCGTCTTACCGAGATGTTTGAATGCATCCACAAACGACTGAAGCGTGTAATTGTCCTGATAGCGCACAACACGGATAGTGGATCAGATTCGAGCGCCTCGAGCACTCGTGAAAATAATGGCCAATCCTCGAAGCAACTTTTCTGCAGTAACACTGGGCAAATGGCTGATGAAGCACCTTGCAGTCTTGAATTGTTTCAATCTGGACCTCAAAGCGGGTTTTCCAAAAAGGAGCAATTATACATGATGGAAGGTCTTCTCAAATTTCAGATTCATACATTCAAGGGCTTTCTGGCCCAGGTTGAAGCATTAGGTTCCTCAGTCACTAACCTCGCACGGCAATCGAGACATATTTCTCTCATGACAAGATTGGGCATGGCAGCAAACAACATCGCCGAAGAAGTTCAACGTAGCTCACGGTAATCGTCTCCATCATAGAATGTTCAAGTCATGGGCAAATGGGACACAATCAAACAAGTACTCAAATCAAAGTGCGATAAATCTGAAAGACTCACCCCAAAGGGCTTGTGGAAGCGTTCACTATCAGAGTATAAATATGGAAAATTGCCGTGGATGGAATCCTTCCCATATCCTTGACTGTGCACTAGCAATCAGAGAACCATGACTCTAGAAGTCACGCATGCAGATCGCAAATGCGACATGGTTGACTGAAGGTCTTGTCGGAGAATAATCAGACAAATGCGCGTATTCCTGGGCGGACTGCTGAAGCACACTTACCCCCACCCTACCAAATCTAGTAATTCCTATCAAGGCAATGCCTATTTCGGTAATGTGGGGACTACGCAAGGAAATGCTCAACAGTAAGAACCATCGGATCAACTTCATGATGAGTCGAGAGGCACATTGACTGACCCTAGCACCCAAGAATATCACAATCCTAATGATGATTTATCATGCTTGCGGTAGTCGCCGTCGGAGATAGTGCGATGACTTCTACACTCAATGCTACAAACATTGGCATTTGTAAGCATACGCTGCTAGTCTTTGAGTTGGCCATCATCGGAAGACAATGTATCTGATTTTATAGGTCTCTGGAAGTCGTATGCTTGTGATAGATAGATTCTGGGATCTAATCCTATGTCCTGATCAATACAGGCGTAGACTTCGGCCTCAGATAAAGTTGAACAAGATGGCATCTCACCCTCCAGGTGACTGTTGCGGTCAAGGCTTCAAGCACGAGTGCGTATGAAAAGTTTGACAATGACCTGAGCAGCTGCTGATTATCGCGACAGAGGCGAGCCCGCGGGCAAAATGATCACAGTCGCTTCAAAATGGGACGGGTACCTCGCAACGCCGCCCATGGGAACCGAGCACAAGGAAGCAACTGTCCTCTATATCCCCGACATTCTCGGCATCTACAATAACTCAAAGCTGCTAGCTGATCAGTTTGCGGCGAGGGGCTACCAAACCTTGGTGGTCGATGTCATGAATGGAGACCCGGCCCCGGCAAACTTTGACAGCATCCCGGGCTTTGATCTGCCGACGTGGATCTCGGAGGGAACTGACGGAAAGAAACCCCACACCAAGGATGCTATAGATCCCATTGTATCGGCGGCTGTGGCATACCTTCGAGAGTCACTTGGTGCCAACAAGGTCGCGGCGGTGGGATATTGCTTCGGTGCAAAGGTGCAGTGGAGATCTTTCCACGCTTTTTCTATATACGACACTAACAAAATGTTTTCTGCAGTATCTTATCCGTCACCTGGTCTCTGAAATAGATGCAGGTTTTGTTGCGCATCCATCGTTTGTCGATGAGGAAGAACTGGCTGCCATTACCAAGCCACTTTCTATAGCAGCGGCAGAGACAGATTCGATATTTACAACTGAGCGGCGTCACAAATCCGAGGACATTCTGACTCGGGTGAGAGTCCCGTATCAGATAAATCTCTTCTCTGGCGTTGCCCATGGTTTTGCTGTCCGTTGCGATTTGCAGCAAAAGGGCCAGCGGTTTGCTAAGGAGCAGGCACTGTTGCAGGCGGTGGCGTGGTTTGATCATCATTTATCGTAGCATGGTGGTTCAGCATATCAGTGATTGATTCAACTACCTTGTCTGTGCTCCTAGGCACTTTTACATGGTAAATTTTAAACCATTTTGCACCGTGTGTTCTTCTATGTCGTGAACGTCTCGTATCCCTTTTCGTCCTCCGGTGCTTGCTACCTTGCTGTTGGCCGCCACAACCAGCCCTTACGTCGATAAAGGCATCTACAGCAGTCATGCGGCGCAGCACCAACAGTTCAATACCGCGCTTCCCGTAGCGTCCGATGTATCTTTGTAAACTCCATTTGTCAGATCATTTCCGGAAAGTTTTGCCTAGTAAGAAAGGCAAACATCCTGCTTTCTTTACCCAATTCATGTCTGAAAATTTCCAATACAGGCATCTGCCCGCGCTCTTTAGAGCCGTGGCCCAGTGCTCGGGCACCATCTTCCCACTAATCAGTGGCAGCACCCGCAGCGTGATGGTCCACTACGCTACGGCCTAACAGAGCGTGTTGCAAATGTGCCCGAGACCTAGACCGTTTGGCACGTTGGCAACGCGCGCACCGCTTGCCTCGGGATACTCATGTTCATCCTTACGGCGCTACGATGTCCTCGACACCTTTTTGATCATCAACGGCAGGTATTTGGGCTTTGTGGGCTGTTACATTCTTTGCAACGAGGGGCTCGCGTCGACGGGGCTTTTTCGCCTTTTGAGCTCCCTGTTGTTTGCTGGCTTGGGCGCTAGGGACTTCACTTGTGAATATTGTCTGTCTTATTGCCTGTAACTACTACTACTACTACTACTACTACTACTACTACTACTACTACTAATGGACTCGGTTCAATCTTGGAGACTCCTACTCTCCCTGGTATTGATACTTGCTTACTATCGAGCCATACTCGTCGAATCTGACTGGCTCATACTTGCCAGGGGTTTCCTCCGTGATGAATTTGGGCAAAGTGGCGACAGTACTCGCAAAGTCTGGACACGTGAAGAATGGTATTGAGTAGCGGGGTGGTAGCCCAGGAGCAGGCACCTTGTCGAGGGTTGGAACCGTGACACGGTGCAGAGCCGAGATGAAGTAATCTTTGGTGTTTGATTAATAAAATAATTTGAATAGAAAAATCGTAAAGAGAGAGTATACGAATGAATACATACCATTCGTAGAGCGCTGCAGCATATCTCCGACATTCAGTACCAGAGATCCCTCTTCAGGCTCTGCCGACAGGTATGCCTTCGTCTTAGGGTCTTGAAGCTCCAAGCCCCCACGTTCATCCTGAAATAGCAAGGTAAATGTGCTAAAGTAAAGCTTACGATTAGCGGGCTTGGAGAGGCTCAGCATTGGAGCTACAGGCTCTTGATAGTGGACGCTCACCCCCAATCGTGATGAGCCGGCAGTCTGGCCAGCATCTCATTCTCCAATTTGTCCTTGCTGATTGGAGGATAGTGCAGCAGACGCAATTGACAGTGCCGGTCCGAAATAAGATTTAGCAATTGGCGATGGGCTTCAGTGTCGGGTTCAATCTCCAGGCCAAGACCAATGATTTGCAGCAGCAGCTTGCTAACGCCAGCTAGACGCTCGTACCATCCACTCATATAGGACCTGTAGCCGGGAAGCACTTCTTCTGGTAGCCAAATATTCTCTTGCACCGGGTCATGTTCGCTGCCGATCTCATAGCTCTCCTACAACCATGGAGTTAGTATCGGAATGTACTACATAACCTAGCTGGGTCCATATTTCCAAACCTTGTAGTCTGAAATCTTGCGCAGACCCTTGCCGACATCACCGCTGTCATTCTTGAGCAACTCAACGTCCTCCTTGGAGTACACTTTTTCTTTGCCGGTACCAGAATAGCCCCGATGTGGCATTGGACCTGGTGGGTTCCGGGCTTTCATCTTTTCATCATATGACAATCTGAATAATTTCTGCGTCCAGTCTAGGGCCTCGCGAATCTCGCCATTGCTCACTCCGTGCCCAGTGACTTTGACAAAGCCAAAGTCGTGAAGCACTACATCATCCATGTGCTCTCTCGATTTGTGTTGGTCCTAACCGATTATAATCACCTGCACCCAGGGCTTGAAGGTGGGCAGTCACTTCATAGAGTGACAACCAACGCGCAAAACCCATGGAATTTGGGATGCAGTATTCATTCAGCTCTTGAAATGCAAGGACTCGCCAAGGATAAAGACGTGCAGCGCGAGGGATCGATTCCAGTCTTTATTCAGCGCAACAAACCCATTTTCTGGTAGTGATGAGTACCTACATAACTACGAAACTGAACTTCAGGGTATTTCAGCCAGCCCAAGTCATACCCAATCATTCGCAAGACCAATAGAGCAGAAAGTAACTCATATATTGTGTGCCGATCTTCTGGGTGTGCTTACATCGTTGAATATCCTACTCCCAGCAGAAAGCATCTTTTGTTGGTACCTTCTTTTTCGCCGCCTTCTTTATCTTTTTTGTTTTGGAATATGTAAGGCCCCATACGTCGGGTGCAAGGTCCTCTGCAATTTCAGTCGTTTGATGCAGATCTATGCCTTTGGCCGTTGGTGATGCGTGAGACGAAGTTTGGACAACCACCGGAAGTGCACTCGCTGGCCGTTGCGTTTCAGGTTTCTCAGAAAGCGGGTTGAGATCACCAGTCTGGTAATCATCATCATCTTCTTCTTCTTGTCCCTCTCTCACAGAAAGCGGCACTGTATCTACCAAGACGAGAATTAGCACAAAAGATGTTTCTGCGCCAGTTCGTGTTGAAACTGCCTCTTACCATTGTCCTTGAACACGACAAATTCCTTGCAGACTTCTATGCCTTTGCTCAACACCACAACTTGCTTCATGAGTTGATGTCTCTGAGCGCGTGTGTCCTCGCTTTCACCAGCGATTCGAGCAATCAGTTCAGATGACATCTCGAAGATCTTGACTGGGGACAGTATAGCCGGAAGTGCAGCCAGAAGCACAACCTCGATTACCTGGACAGCAATATCATCCAGGAATCGCTTCATGGCAACCTATTGAGGGTTTAATTGTGAGTTAATCATTGTACGGGGAGAAACTTGCTCCTACCTTATAATACGCGTCCATCTGGTCTAGCGCCTCTGATGCCGCAAATCGATGCATGTCTGGCTCAGCATCATCCCCAGTCAACAACTTGAGCAGATTATCAAGGTTGTATGTGTCCGATAGATATGTATTGACATTGAGATCCGAGACACTGAAGAATCCTCGCAATACCGTCGCCGTTTGCGCTCGGCCTCTCTCTCTTCTGACACGCTGAATGGTATCTGTGAAGTAGTGATTGTATGTGATAGGATGACTCTTCTGATGAGGCGCCAAGATCTCTCCAGTTTTGGCATCGAGTTCCCTCAAAATTGTATCCATGGTAGGCTGCAATATCTTGTGAAGGATTGCCGACGACGTCCCGGCATCGGCAACATGAGCGATGACGTGTTTGAGGAACTTGCGACATGCCTGCCAGCATCCACGCACATGCCTTCGAGTCAACTCTTCCCACGGCCCTGCTTGTTCACGAAATATATCGGCGACAACCATGGGATGGAACAGGCCTGGAAGTTCTCGTCCACGCGAGGTGCGTATCTTCTCTCGAATGTAATCGACAAAGTCATCTCGACTGACATGAAGGCATGTTCCTAGTGCGCATTCGTGATTGGAATCAACAATATGACGACGTTGGCCCTGAGTAGCCAAGACTTTCGCGAAATCTTCATTCAGGTTCCGAATGACGGCCCGAATGCGTCGTCCATAGCTGTGGGTCGACTTCTCATCACTGAAGAAGAGATCATCCCAATTACCATCGACAGCGCTTCGAACAAGTCGCTGGAATGATTCGCTGATACCAATCAAGTGTCGCTGCTGCTCCTGCAAGGTTTCCCTGGGTACACCGAGCTTCTCGAGCCTTTTGCGAGAACCATCACGCTTTGTCTCAATCTCTTCAATCAAACTGGGTAGCTCTTCGGTGATGTGATTGAGGAGCACTTTGCTCAACCGGTTGCGCAGTTGGCTAATCCCAAGGAGTGACTCTGGCAGATCTGTCCAGATGCCCCTTGCGAAGAACTCTGCCTCTCGCTCGTCACGTTTCGTTAGTGGTTCGTAGGTGGCCTCAGAATCCTGATTTTTGAGAATGTGCCAGCCAAGACGAAACTCAACCTCTTGATTTCGAGCCAGAGAAAGGTACTGTGACTCGCTTCCAGAGCCTGGATGCAAAGTATCGGGCTTGGTTATGACACCAAGTGTGCGATTACCCGAAGAATCCGCAGACCGGGCCAGTTTGAGCACCACCTGGTTCGCAAAGTCGTTCTTGGCTGAGACAACAGCCAGAATGATACTTCGTGGCTCCTTCATGTAGGACTCTACGACCTCTTGGATGAGGCCCACGTCGGATGCCGACTGGCTCTTGGTCTCAGAGTGAATCAGCCCTGGCAAGTCCACAATGGTGAGGTGTGGCCGATCTGGTCCGGAAATTTCGACGCGGAGAAGATCTCTTGAGAATGCTTTTCCATGAGATGTGATCCCCATTGCTGACTTGGCAGCTTCAATCAGATTGGATAAGCCGTCAAAGCTTTTGAGTTCTTCGTGAAAGCCTGCGAGCGCCGTCTTTTCGACATCAGGCCTGGAATGGTGAGGTACGATGGAAACACTGGCACTCGCCTGAGGTGTTCGGCGCAAGACAAGCTCTGTAGGAAAACGAGTGCAGAGATTGCTTTTGATGGGAAATGAAACACCAGATATGGCTTCCAGAACAGAACTTTTGCCTGAAGATTGATCTCCGCAAACAATGATTTGGGGAAGGGAGACAAAATGATTGATGCCTTGAGAGCGGAGGGTGTCGATGGAGTCCATCAAGTCGGTACGTTCGTTGCAGCAGAGCTCATCCAGAACCCTGGAATGGAGAGTGGTAACAACCATGTCGCTGGTATAAGTTTGAGTGAAGTTATTGTTGAAGTAAGTGGTAGTAATGGAAGTTCAAGGTGAGTGAGGGTAAGCTTTGGAGTGAGAAGAGGATGAACCAGAGCGAGAGTAGCGGACCTTTTATGCTATTTCTGCTTCAAGAAGATAGATTGCCTTCACTTCATTGACGTACTCGCAAGCATCAACGTTCTACATCCTGCGTCATGAAGTGCAGCTCCTCAAATCTCGGTTCCTGTCCTTCAATTGCACCACAGAGAGGCGCGAGAAGCAAACAAAGCCTCTTGGTATTCCTTTTTATTTCCCAATAAATGTCAAGAAGCAAGTTCAAGCGTATGAATAAAAATTTCAGGCACATGAAAAGATAAGAAACAGATTCTGCCTTGTGCTTACCAAATGGCACATCGACACGGTGGTTCTAGTCTTTGTCATTATGACACTTTCTTCTATTTCATACTTTTCAATCACGCAGTATCTACAGCTGTTCAAAAGGCCTATGCAAGATACAAGACTGGTGTTTTGATTGCAATGTTCCTGATCTATTTATATTTTTACGACGACGGACAAAGAAGTGTGGTTGACTTGGAATGAAGCAACTTGATTTGTGTTACTCTGCAGAGATGCGCAATCCCGAGAAAGAAGACCCGCTCCAAGCAACAGTCCAGCATATACCGAGATGGTGGGCCTCCTGCAGCCGCCACGCGCTTGTGTGCATTGATAAGAGGGTCAATACTTTTCTCTGGTCAGAGGTCAAACGGCTTGGCCCTCAACTGCCAATCATGTCAAGAGACGCGATGAACATCGTGCGTCTATGCAGCGCTTATCTTGAAGCATTGACAGCAAATTGAATTGAGACGATGTGCTGAGAGGATGTCTGATAGAATTCCAATCATGTCGATCTCCTTACCTTCTCCAATTCGGGCTCTCGCGTCATCGCTCATGCAGGCAATCTCTCTCTCAGGGGCCACTCTATGTACATACCTAGTGCTCATATACCAGCACAACGCTGCGAGCATTCCTTTGCACCACCGACTCCCATCGGGTTATTCAACAAATCTGCTGTCATAGCATAATGATTTGATTTTCATTTGTTCAGTCCTGATCAAGATAGCGGTCAATGCGGAGTAAGTACGACATGTTCAGCGCCGGTGAAAGGAAGGCTGAGACTCTTTGGAAACTACTTTCAGATATTCCCAAGGCTTTTAAAGAAAGCCGTTATCATCGTTCAATTCTCCAAGTGACGCCTGTAAGAGCCTCTAGTTCTTCGACTTCGATATGAACACAACTACATCCTTGGTAGTCGGCCAATTGACTGAACACGCCTGGGATATGCTTCAAAACGATGGGCATGGCCGGCAATTTCAAGAATTTGAGTGTAACATCGAAATCTGTGCTTTGTGGAAAGCTATGTCGAATGTGGCGGGATTCAAGGATGGTGGTCGAAAAAGCAAACAGAAAGACTCGACAAACCTTTTCTCCTGTGCTGCCCGCTATTTGCACAACGCTGAGCCACTAAACAGTCGTGCGTTATTGACTAACATTGCTGCAATTTAAACCGCCCTCCGAGGTATGATTAGATTCTGTCAAGATATAGTCACGGCTACCGACAAGGCGCAATCTTTGACGCCACTTACAGCTCAGGTTGCAATCGCGACGTCTCACCAAGCTGGGTTGTGTCATACCGCAACATAAACGAAGCGCATCACTGACACTAGGAGCTCTTTAATACTCAAACAAACTTGGGGGAAGCATTTGAGATTACGATTTGACGTTATAATCGACTTCTCTGTTTGACCTGCCCCAAACTTGTTTAACGTCAAGTGCGTTGTTAGCATCTGTCAAGGCAATGGGTCATGTCCAACCAAACTGCAACTGTATCTCCTGTAAACCATTGGGGTTCAATTGATATGGAACTTTTGGTAGCTTAGGAATCTATTCCGGTGCCTTGCCAACCTAGAAAATATCCCGTCATACCAAATTAAGCCGTGGAAGATCTTCAAACTCCCGTGCCTCTGAATCCGGCCCAAGTTCTTGGCACGCTTGGCTTCTGACCGGGGCAGGCACGAAGCTTATTTGCCGGACCCTTACATGTATGACACTTGTATTCATGGCATGGCCAAATAACGCTCCAAGAGGTTCAACGTGTTCATTGATCCTGAGGATCCTGAGTTGACATTATAGTATAGTAGTGACATTCTTTCGGAAAACGCTTTATTCAACTGGGCGAACAGAAAAAGAATATTGAGTCGAGCCACGCAAAAGTGGTGTGCAGTACAAAAGAAGAGTTGGTTGCTTCCGCTTCCCCAAGACGATCTTAATCAATTTGATAAACAAGGGGTGAACCTCTTCGCCATTGCGTCTTCGGAATATACTTGGCTCGCTTCTCGTTGCGCCTTATTGGTGCAAGCCTACAAGTAGTCAGGCTCGGCTCACAACACAATCCTTACTTTTGTAGACAGTCCATATTTCCAATGCAATTGGTCTCAGTCGTAGGTCTCTTCAATAAGTGCCATTAATTAGACAAACCATATTGCCCGTGTGGCTGAAACTACGAAACACGGACATTTAGAAAAAGGCCTTTCTTTTTGATCTTGCTGGAAAAGCGAATAAGGAACAAGTGTTGGATAGATGCTTCATCACTACGAATGACTGCTACTTCATAAGGAGGTGTTAACGTTGGTCAGTCTATGTAGCCGCTATCCGCCATCGACGCTATATAAATATGAATGACGGAACCATTCATAACCATCCCATTCTGCTTCCTCGGTGGAGTATAAAAACCCCTTACTCAATTGACGAAAGATTTCTTCAAAGATGACCTTCTTCAAGCGTATAGTCTTGGTGGCGACTGTAGCAGTATCAGTGGTGTCAGCTGGGTATCACGTATCACCACCGCCGTCGCCAACGCCAACGCCAACACCGACGCCAGTCACATCAGACTGCTTCACTCTCTTCGCCCGCTATGCCGACGGCACACATGCGGGATTCTTTAATGTCTATGATGACTTCTTTGACACTAGGGTAGCTCTCACGAATTCGAGTGATCTGGCAACAAAACTAGGTCTGGACACTGGCACGGGCAGATTAATCGACTATGAGAGCGACCCATACCGTAATGGTATTATTGCATCAGCCGAAAAAGGTGGAAGTTTTTACTCTTACATATTCTTTGACACGTATGCAACGCTTCAGTCTCCATTGTCAGAGACTGCTGCACTCACATGCGAGCTAAGCAACAATGGCATACTCACCTGCGCTCAATCACAGAACCCCGATAATTACATTCAGTGTAAGCAATCGAACCCTATGGTTTTGCTCACTATGCATCAGAGAAACCCTAATAGTCTACTCTGGACAGTCCCTTTCCGATTCCGTGTCATGTGTCAGGAAGTGCCAGTCCGTTACACCGGAGCTTGTTGACATGGCGGAAATCCCAACATCATGAGAAATCAAGAAGCTGACATGATTGAACTCATCAGATTGCGCCACGTACCCAGCCCTCATTATCGCGAACAGAGACTCGGACATAATATTTGGAGACGATTGTGCTCCCGTAACTTTCTCTGCCACAGCAGCAACCAGCTGCGTGACGCCCACAACGACAGTCACTCTCCCACCACCTTCAACAATTACGACTACAACGGTGCCAACCCCTACCGGAGCTCCAGAACGGACATTTATATGTCCCAGCGGCGAGGAGCCTACGCTGTGTGCCGACGATTTCTTGGTCAAGTGCAGCGATCAAGTCTCTGGTGCCAACGTCACATGGTACGACGTTTTCAACTCCGTTTCCGAATATACCTGTCACGAGCTTTGTGTTCTCGATCCGGGCTGCACGGGATACCAGAGTTATTATGAAGAGATCGACTTGCATCATTGTTCCCACACACATGATACGTTCTCGCCGGACACGACATTTTCCTTTTACTACTATTTTTACACTGTGGGTGTGAGAGGATTTTGTCAGTAAATGGCAGTGGCACTACGGAATTGCTGGTCATTGCTCTCTTCATGTCTGTTTGTGGTTGAGAAGAATGACAAGGCCAATATTGGAGATGTCGCCCGCTGGCTGCCAATCAACTTTTCCAGGTTTATGTAGAACCTATATGAGAATAAACAGTCCGTATTCGGTTGGTTCGTTATCAATTCTTCTGCCGTGGAAATACATATCCGTTTCCAATTGCGCGCAGTGAATACAGTATCATTTGATGCTCGGATACTGTACACGATCAGTCGAACGACCTCCTCTTTGGCATACTGGCTATTTAAATACTGGCTCGATGACTTTGAAACTCAATTCAGGACTAGATATCCATACATTCTCTACTTGGGCCGATCCAAAGTTTGGCTTTTCCTGTTTTGTGATTGTCGGGGTCGCTCTTTGTCAGTCAAGATGTCTCCGCCCGTAGCGATCGGCAGCATTGATTTCAGCGCATCTCAACATGTAGACTCGTCAAAGCCTCCGCTCGCCACTATAGATGAGCTGATCCGGGCACGTGCCGAGGAGATGGGGGATCTCCCCATGCTGGGTTATCCAAATGAAGGCCTCCTAGACTTTGAAGAGCACAGCGCAAAGAGTTGCGACCTCTATGCCGATGCAGCAGCCCAGAAACTCAAGCAGCTCGGCCTGGCGGAAGTGGTAAGTACCTAGCAAGCTTTGGCGCTCTGCTGGCCGCCGCCGTCGCCAGCCATTATTAGCACTAACCATTGCGGGTCGATGCAGGATCCGTCCCTCACAAAACCGCCTGTCGTGGGCATTCTAGCGCAGTCTGGGTTCCATGTTATTGCCACTACCTTGGCGCTGTTCCGCTTGGGTTATACCGTCTTCTTCATTTCAACCCGGCTCCCAAGTCCGGCCATCATCCAACTCTTGAAATTGACAGATTGCAACACGGTTTTATCGACTCCGACCTATGATGCGGTTTTGGCAGAGACTGCAAAAGTGAGAGAAATCACCGTTCTGCCTCTTTTGCAGCATTCCGACTACTATGGCGTCGTGGCTCCCAAGGTCTCGCGGGTGTATAACCCCGAGGCAGAGCGCAAAAAGATTGCCATTATTCTCCATTCATCGGGGTCAACGGGGCTGCCCAAGCCGATTTTCCTGAGCAATGGCAATTGTCTCAGTACATTCGCTACCAACATGGGCATGAAGGCCGTCATCACCTCACCCCTCTTTCATGCGCATGGCGTTTTGGAACTCTTCAGATCCATCCACTCGAGAAAACCGCTGTACATAACAAACTTTAAGCTCCCATTGACAGGGTCCGGTCTCGTGCAGGTATTGAATCATATCCAGCCAGAGCTCTTGCATTCGGTTCCATATGTCATCAAGCTCCTGGCCGAAAGCGAAGAGGGCGTTCGCGCTCTTGCGGCAGTCAAGATGGTCCTGTATGCCGGGAGTGGATGTCCTGACAGTCTAGGCGACCTTCTTACTGAAAAAGGCGTCTATCTAGTGGGCAACTACGGATCGTAGGTCTTCCCAACTCGCGACTCCATGACATAGATCATTGTACTCACTCTGTGAAAGGACCGAAACAGGGAGACTCATGACCTCGGCTCGATATCCGGACGACAAGGATTGGAGTTATCTGCGCTTGATCAAGCCGTCCGAGCCCTATGTGCTCATGGACGAAATCTCCCCGGGTCTGTATGAATGTGTAGCTCTCGATGGTCTGCCCTCCAAGAGTACCATCAATTCAGACGACCCACCGAATTCGTTCCGAACGCGAGACCTGTTTACGAGACACAAGAGCCGTCCTGGCTTGTGGAAATATGCCTCCCGCTTGGATGATCGATTCACTTTGATCAATGGAGAAAAGGTCTTGCCTCTGCCAATTGAGGGGCATGTTCGGCAAAATCGTCATGTTCGGGACGCAATCGTGTTTGGTGAAGGCAAAGAGTGTCCAGGTATTCTGATCATTCCCGCAGACAATGCAGCAGGGCTATCCAAGGAGGAGTTCTTTGAAAAGGTCTGGCCCGTGGTAGAAGAGGCGAACAGCAGAGCCGAAACCTACTCTCACATTTCCCGCGAGCTGGTAGTCATCATGCCGGCCGATACAATCTTTCCCCAAACGGACAAGGCGACATTCATCAGATTGGCCACGTACAAGAAGTTTGCAAGCGAGATTGAGCAGGCATATGCCAATTTTGAGCCCGAACAAGGCGGAAGTCTGAAGCTTTCCGGGGAGGAACTTGAAAACTTCTTGCTCCTCAATCTCAAGATTAAAATTGGCGCCGACGTCTCGGCCGAGGATGACCTCTTTGCGGCTGGTGTTGACAGCTTGATGTGCATCCAGCTGAGAAACATTATCCGTACCAAGCTTGACCTTGGCGGGAGACATTCCGACTTGGGTCAGAATATCATTTATGAAACCGGTAGTGTTCGTGCGCTGGCGAAGCATCTCGAGTCACTGAGAGAAGGAACCTCCGTTCAAACTCATGATGAGCTGCAGGTAATGCAGGATCTAATTGACAAGTACTCTACATTTGAACAACACAAGGGCAATGGAAAGCCCCTACCAAACACGGAGGTCGTCGTAAGTAACTACCATGTACCATGGAAATGGGAAGATACCTTTGCATGTGTCTCGTTTCTGACAAAATGCATTAGTTGCTTACCGGGGCAACCGGTGGCCTTGGAGCCCACATGCTTGCTCAACTGGTGTCGAGACCGAATGTCTCCGCCGTATGGACTGTGGTGAGAGCAAAGTCAGATGAGGCTGGTCTCGAACGTATACTGCAGTCTCTTGCGGTCCGAGGTCTTGACCTCAGTCCCGAGGAGAAACAAAAAGTCATACCAATTGCTGGTGACCTCGGCCAGTCAGACCTAGGGCTCGGCCCCACGAGACTGGCTGATTTGAAGTCAACTCTTACCCTGGTGATACACAGCGCTTGGGCTGTCAACTTTAACATTCCCGTGCAGAGCTTTGAAAGTCAACACATAGGCGGTGTTCACAATCTGATCCAGCTGTGTCTTTCTGTAGACACGACCAACCCCGCTCGCTTCTTCTTCTGCTCGTCTGTTTCAGCCGGCGCCGGGTCTCCGCGTCCCGGTACCGTCAGGGAAGCCCCCGTGGCAATTCCCGAGTATGCTCAAAAGACTGGGTACGGAAGGTCGAAATATGTTGGTGAGCACATCACCATCAATGCGGCGCGCAACTTTGGAGCGCCTGCGCGAGTACTGCGCATCGGCCAGTTGGTCGCAGATACACGTGTTGGCGAGTGGAATGCCACAGAAGGGATGGCTCTCATGATACAAACGGCAAAAACGACAGGTGCTCTGCCACAGCTTGATGAGGTTGGTTCCCTCCTTGTTCTGTCGTCATTGGGCAGCTTTATGCTAACATCTTTGACAGCAAACATCATGGCTTCCCGTCGACCTGGCTGCGACCACTATTCTAGAGCTAGCTGGCGTCATTGGAGGTGGATCATTGGAAGAAGTCACAAAGAAGACCGTCGCAGATACTGACCTGGTCTACCATGTCCTCAATCCCAGGAGGTTCCACTACGCCAAGGAGCTGCATCCTGCTCTCCGTGAAGCGGGTCTGGAGTTTGAAGCACTACCGCCAGGAGAGTGGATGGAGCGTCTGAGGAATTCGGAAAAAGATCCGTCCAAGAACCCTCCGATCAAACTGCTGCAGTGGTTCGAAAGCAAATATGGAACCGGCAAGAGCGATAAGGCTGGTGGCGACCTCTTGTATTTGACGGAAAAGACACAGAGGGACAGTCCTACCTTGCAGAAGCTGCCAGACGTGACAGAAACTGAATATGTCAAGAAGATGCTGGGGCGTTTGCAACGATATTGGTAGAGCGTTTTTCATGCTTTGAGGACGACCCTATACATAGAACAATACAATACAAATTGCATTCAAGAACGCGATTTCTTCGCCCCAGTGACCACTCCAAGCTGCGCTTTTCATGCTCCTTGTACAACGACACCTGGGCCAAATTAAGGCGACGATGTATTATATCGATGACCGAGACAAACATTCATATCGGATTGTTGCTGCCGTATTGCCCCACAAGCATGCACGTCGTGATCGCACGTAATATTCCCTGAGATATGCCGTATTCCCGGAAATAAGACCAGCTCGGCCCGGCCAGTATACAAGTACATGACGGTCACGATGGAGGAACCATATATCAGATAGAAGGAAATAGAAATCCAGATTGCATTTTATCTTGCTCACAAAGAAATAAACAATCTGCCAGCACAAAGTAGTGGTCATGTCAACCCAAGCAGTTCCTCCGCTGCCTCAAAGCGCCGGATATGGCGTTGTCGTCGGGCTTGGCGCAGTATTTGCTCTCGGTAAGCTATTTCAGCCGATACTGCCCTCTGCTTTCATTCCAAAGAAGAATATGCTGATTCGCTCCAGGTATGATCTGGGTTACCAGAGCAATGAAGAAAACTCTCCATGAGGATAATCACTCTACAGAAACGTGAGCTCAAGTGTAAAGTATTACAAATTAAACACTAAAACATACTCCTCTAGTTTTATGGTGGCTAATCGCAGCGTCGGGACGGGCCTGACAGCCGCCGCCGTCATCTCCTCGTGGCTATACAGCACCGCGCTGCTGGGCGCGTCGTTGCTCACGTATCGATACGGCGTCGCCCTAGGGGTATGGTGGGGAGCCTCGGCCAGCACCACTGTGTGCTTCCTGTCCCTCATTTCCATCGAGGCCAAACGTCGGGCGCCGCACGCGCATACCCTTCTGGAGCTGGTCAAGAAGAGGTATGGCGCCGTGGCTCATGTGCTCTGGATCGTGTTCTGCCTCGTCAATAATATGCTCGTCTTCTCCAGCATGCTGCTGGGTGCTGGTACTGCCGTCACATCGTTGACGGGAATGCATATCCTAGCAAGCATATATCTAATGCCGGTGAGAAAACTTCCGTACTCAAAGAAAAAGTCACTTGCATCCTGATTTTGACTTATTTCAGCTTGGAGTGGCTATTTACACCTACTTTGGAGGTCTCCGCGCGACCTTTCTGACCGACTTTGTGCACACATTTGTCATTATGATCATTTTGTGCTGGTTCACGATCAAAGTCATCACCGCCCCCGAGATTGGCTCTATTGGTGCTCTATACGATGGTATAATGGCCAGAGATCGAGAGAGCTCGGTGGCTGGCAATTGGCAAGGCAGCCACCTCACCATGCGGAGTGATGGGTGCCTGTATTTTGGTATCCTCCATGTGATGTACGTTTCTGTGGTCCTCTAGACTTGCACAGCTTCGAAAAGCTGTCTTGCCCAGAATAAATGGCTAACTGATACCAGTTCCAACTTTGGCAGTGTCATTATGGACACTGGATTTTGGCAAAAGGTTGGTTCTTGAGACCTTGATGATAGCGTATTCAGAAACTGAAAATGAACATCTAGGGCTTTTCCGCCGACGTTGCTGCTGCTGTGCCGGGATACGTACTGGGTGGCGTGGCTTCATTTTCGGTGCCATGGACAGTCGGGACCGTAGTGGGACTCGCTGCGTTGGTCTTGGAGCAGACTCCAGCTTTTCCAATCTACCCAAGAGTGTGCCATTCCTGTGTCAAATTACCGGAACTGGTACTAATTCTGTACAGATGATGACCGAGACAGAGATCAGCAGTGGTTTGGTTCTACCATACGTGACCCAAGCTGTCGCCGGCCAAGCTGGCTGTGTCGCCATTCTATTGACAATCTTCATGGTACGCACTGTTTTGGATAGATTAACAATCATATTGCTAACAATGATATGAGGCATCGACATCAATCGCTTCTGCACAAATGATTGCTACAAGCTCAATCATTTCTTTTGATATTTACGGTACTTATATCAACATGAATGCATCCAACCAGCAGCTGATTCGATGGTCGCATCTCGGAGTGATCTTGACCTCGATTGTGATATCTACTCTGGCTACAGCATTCCACTATGGAGGAGTGGACATGTCTTGGCTCTTGTACGCCATTGGGAATGTGGTCAATCCTGGCGTCTTTCCCACTTGCTTCACACTCTTTTGGAAGGGCCAGACGAGAATGGCGGCCATTGCATCCCCGATTGTTGGGATTATTTGCAGCTTCTCGGTCTGGTTCGGCACGGCCTATGCATATTATGGAGAGGTGTCCATCACCTCCACCGGGGGTACAATGCCGTGTCTTTTCGGCTGCGTTACTGGTTTTTTGGTCCCGTTACCAGTGTCTGTTGCGATCTCCCTTGCACAGCCCGAGTCTTTTGATTGGAACATTTTCCAAAAGATCAAAAGGGTGCAAACGAATGGCGATACCAACGTTTCGTGGTCGAGTCCTGAAAGAGTACAATACATGAAGAAAATGCGATGGTGGGCTGCGTTCTGGTCGGTACTCACCATCACGGGACACGCGCTTTTGTGGCCCCTGCCCATGTACGGCGCAAAAATGGTCTTTTCCAAGAATGTATGAGCCTTCCCGATCAATATTTCGAGAGATTTTGTAGCTGACCGCGACAAAGTTCTTTACTGCTTGGATGGTGGTTGCTTTCGTATATCTTTGGTTTACTCTAATTGTCAGCAACGTCTACCCAATTCTTGATGGTGGCTATCGACAGATTTGGACCGTGGTTCGCGGCACAGGAGGCAAAGGCGCAATCACGCCGAACTCCCGGGAAACACCATCTCCCGAATCGCCGTCGCCGAAGGACCAGAAAGAAGCAGAGACTGAGGGCCAGGCTGTCTAAAATAGTACTCATTTGCCCGTACTTTATTCCAAGATAGAATAGCTATCAAAGGATGACGCTACACGAATCTTGCCTGTAAGACGGGCTTAATTGGCCCGTTTTTAGGCACCTATATAACCTTAGTTAGACGACTTGTGTCAAAGACGAAGCCTAGGGTAATCGCGACATATTCCACGCAGGACATTGTGAAGGAAGCAAAATTCACTGCAAAGAAAGTCTTGAGATGTTCCACGATGTTAGATTTCTCGGCCGGAGTGCAATTCATCAATATCCGAAGCATCCCATGCTAGCACCGAGTTACGAATCCCCGGTCGCCGGTGATAATCCTCTTACTGCCGATAGGTTGGGCGGCGACCGAGCACAGCGCCGTTGCTGTAGGAGACAAGGCCGGGGCCAAGGGCCGAAATGAACTTGTTCCTACTAATACTAAGTCCTCCACGTTCACCTAAAACTTCGTCGCACAATTATAGTCACCGGCCGGCCTCGCGACTAGTCCAACGCCCGACATGACGTCTGCATTTTTCACCCATCTATCACCACTGTTCTTGAATGGTATAAATGATGCCATTCAATCGTGAGATTTTTGATATTGGTGAGTACAGATGATTAGAAATCAAGTAATCAACACGCATAATGGCATCAATCAATAAACGACCGCATGTTCTTATCATTGGAGCCGGTTTGGGCGGCTTGACGCTGGCTCAGTGCTTGCGCAAACAAGGTATTACATTTGACGTCTTTGAACGCGATAACAGTGAGCAAGCCCGATCGCAAGGGTGGGCTATAGGACTTCATACGTATGTACTCTGTAACATCACTTTCCGGTTGAGCCGACATTCTCTGTCGCATTGCGTGTCTTGGCGAGAATCCCTGTGGTGCAACATGCTAATCAAGCGCTCTTTACCTTGTCTGCGCATAGTATCCTCAAGGAACTCGAGAATGCAGTACCATCGGATTTGCCCAATCTTCGCAAGGCTGTCAACCACTTAACGCCGCTGGACCTGAGTACGCAAATATGCTTCTACACGGGCGCAGTCAACCAGCGGGTAGGCGTGCAGGATACTCCCGAAACGCCCTGTCTGCGAGCAAACCGGCCCAAACTGAGGCAATGGCTCGCGACAGATATTCCCATCCAATGGAGCAAGCACCTAGTGCATATCGATAATACCGATGCAGGGCAGGTGACTGTAGAGTTTGCAGATGGCACATGCGCCACGGGAGACGTTGTAGTTGGCGCAGACGGGGTCAACAGCACCGGTCTGTTGCAAAGCTCTGAGACTTACGAGAAGAAGAACCATGACTGATAACGAGGTGCAGTGAGAGAGCATTTGATGCAACGCTCCAACCACGAAGTGCTCAACATTGTTCCCACCGCCACCATCATAGGCGACGTCAAACTGTCGGGAGCAGCCATGGAACGCCAGCTCAGCTTGGGTCACAGCTGCTACATCGCGTCGCCTGGCGTCAGCTCGAGGACCTTTGTCGGCCTGCAGCAAGTCGCCCCGGATGGACAGTCTGGCGACTTTTATTGGTTTCACATGGAGGACGATGCCGACGTGGGTACACCTGGTCACTGGCTGCGAACGGCCTCGCGCAAAGATAAGCTCGCATACGTCCAGAAGGCCCTCGCGCCGTTTGACCCGCAGCTCCGCGAGATCGTCGAGCTGACCACGGCCGACGGTATACGAGACGACGAGTTTGTCTTCCGAGACTCGGAGATGATCTCGAGTTTGCCCCGGGGAAGCATCGCGCTTCTTGGCGACGCCATTCACCCCATGACCCCCTGTAAGGCAAAACTCATTATAGTAGCAGTATCATGGAAGAAAGTCCGTCGCTGATATTATCTTTCCTGCAGTCAGAGGAGAGGGGGGCATACATGCCATGACGGATGCCATCTTGTTGGCCAAGGTGTTTAGTAGTAGCGCTCACTCTGCACCCTCACTAGACTTGCCCGAGATGATTGCGGAATATCACGAAAAGGTTACCAAACGCGGTGCCGAGGCCGTGAGAAAGTCGAGAAACGCCAACAGATATGACGGGGAGCGAAAAGTACAAATGTTTGCCTGGGGCTCACCTGCAGTGCCACTGCCACTAGAGACGATCGTGTTGAGTGAGCACCAAGAGCACCTCCAGTAAGACGGCATGCCTCTGTCTATTTCCTTGGCAAAGAGGTGCAAAAGAATGCGATACGATGTGCACAACGCGTTTTGATCGATGGCGTCGCGAGGGCCAGCCGAGTTGCCGATCGGATCTGCGAAGCTGTAACTGATCTACAGAGTCTAGATCGTCCTGTATCATAGATATCAATACTTTGACCTGCCCAACTCAATTATTTTATTTTATTTTATTTTACCTTGAACTCACATAATATCGATTTTTTCTTTCTTTCTTGTCTCCTTCCCTCCTCCCTCTGGGTGCACGTCGGAGCTCAACAAAAAGTTTCTCCGTCTTCTTATCTCGGGAGGATTGTGGATGCGATTGGATCTGCCTTTATCTTGCAAACTTAGAAAAAGTTGGTACATGCTCACAGTAGAGCAGCAGCAGCAATACATGGACAGTGGGAAGGGGTGGGATGCATGCACAACTCCTAGGTGAGAAAATCATCCGTCAATCACCTATCTGTGGCACCCCAACCAGATGGATATTGTCTTCTGCACCACCTGCATACTGCATATGTGGCTGAAGGTGATGTGTAGTATTTTTGGGAGTCAAGAGGAAGGAAATGACATGTAGATGCCGCCACGATTGCAGAATCTGTTGGGATTGGAAACGTGTTTGTTCTTCGCATCTCTATTTGTATGGTTCGTCTCAGTGGACATGGATGAGTGAGTCCCTTTGCTTTGGCTCAGCTCTAAAAAAATGCAACCTCCCACGCCTATTCCCACGCCAAGCCGGCTGAAAACACGAATGCTGCCAGGCGCGCTTGGCTGTATGTGTGGTTATCTGGGGGGGATCCCACCCCCTGGCTGGAAAAAAAAAAAAAAGAACGTGCTAACAGGTGGGAATAAGTTGTGTGTAGCTCTTGCTAAAGCGTGGCACAAATTCAGAAATTTGACCGAGATGCACAATTGCTAGTGTATGCATTTTATCTTATTTTTCTGCCTTTTGCATTAAGGCTGGAAGCGTCTTTTCTTCTCAACGTCGAGCCAAACGAGAAAGAAAGAAAAAAGGGAAAGAAATGGAGCTTTGTTTATAGTTGTTGGTTATACATAGTGGGCGTTTTCGTTACCCTGCACCAAAACGTAGTGGACCCGCACCAAACGAACGCCTCCCGATCCCGAAATGCAGCCCCAATCCGTCGCCGCACTGCGCTGCGGAGTCCAGCTTAGGCTTTGTCCGGGCAGATACGGACGCGCTGTTTTTGGGTTATAGGTAACGAACATGCTTATGGGTCTGTTAATAAGCGCAAGCCGCTCGTATCATTCTGCTTATTTCAGACGACAACCTTGACAAACGAAGAGAAGAGGGAGCGAAAAAAAAAAAAAATCATCCAATATTTTCGTCTCATGGCGTTTGGTGCGCAAGTCTAAGCAAGGTCGAGAAGGCATCTGGATCCTGGGTTACACAGATGTTCCTGCATAAGCGTGGGCTTTCTTCATCCACTTGCCTATCAGGCCAGCCAAGCAAGCCTAATCAAATCGCTGCGATTGCGCTTTTTTGTTCCTTTCGTGCTCGGCTAGGTGGGCTGGCTGCACAGACTGAGCTGAATCCAGGGAAGCGAGAATCAAGCACCAAGGCGGTTACATCAGACAAGGCGCTGATCACTTGTTCCGCAACGAGCCAAGAAATCTTGTACCTGGACTCGGCTCCCTATCCGCGCATAAGTGCCACCGCTAGCTGCCTACTACAACGTCGTTATCAGCAAGAGAGGGCTGTGCGATGCGAGGGACCCAAGGACCGTGGCAAAACGTTCAGACTTTTTTTGGGTAGTCTGTGTGTGTGTGTTCTGCCGACGGGATGGCGGCCCCCGGAAATGGTTTGGTGGGTGTTGTGCATCCATGACTAATGTGAAGAAGCTTTCAGCGGCTACACGGGGCCAAGACTTGCTATATGAGGCCAAGAATTGCCAATGGTATCCACTAGAGATTCTAGAAATGGGCGTGAAAGCTCCGACTGCCCATTGCAATTGGAGGGTCTCTAACTTTTTCTAGGTCGAGGGCTACTACTCAAAGCTACTCAAGAGCCGAAGACCACAGCTTGCTTATGCGGCGACGGTGCCAGAGCCGGCCGTTTTGACATGGCCAGACTAATGCAGCCCGGGGGCTTGACTCGGTCCGGGGCCGTATAAGGGGATTATGTGCGATCGACGCCATGCAAAGGCAGCAAGCCACAAGCATAGGCAGTGCATAGGGAAGGCAGCTTATCGTAGACGCAGCAAGTTTAACTATTGACTCGAGAGCCTGCAGATGAGTCGTTGAAGAAACATCCCAAAGATGGTGTCATCGATATGAACTGGCCCTCCATCTATACAAACCCCGAGCTCCGATGAGTGTCCGGTGGGTATAAGATGAGGTGGTTGGGCCTTTCCCATTTCGTCTATTTTGTCTCTTGTTCCCCAAGCAGAAGCTTCTTTATACAACAGCACAGTAGTCAGTCGTTGACGATTTAGACGCTCACTCTCTTTTTCGCTTCGTTCCCAAATCACTCGTTGACCGAATATACCCATTTTTTCCCTCCCAAGCGGAAAAAACAAAACAAAAAAAACAAAGAGCCTACCTCCCCAAGCTCACATCAGACAAAATGGCCCGTTTCTTTGCCATCGTCTTCATGCTCTTTGCCATGCTCCACGCCGCCCTGGCTATCCCGCATGAGAACGTCCTCCGGGGTCTATACTTCCCTCGTGCCAACATCACGGGCGAGACTGCCAACGTCACCTCCACCAACGCCACCACGGCTGCCACCAACGAGACCGCGTCTTCCGCTGCCATCAAGAGAGCCATGAGGAGCCACCCCATCGCTTTGCGCGTCCCCGGACGCGACTAGAATGTCGGCAACAAATCATGTGCCGTCCGTCTCAGTCCCAAGGGTAGAAACTACCATGAATACGGCGGCGCCAACGACTCGTACAGGGTTGCGTGGTTTGGATGAGTGAAAAAAAGGTCAACTATACGTGAAGTCTCAATCCACCCAAAGAGACTTCATAAGAAAGAGTAAACAACACTCAATACTACCACAAATGCCTCTACAACAATCGTTGAGTAATTGTTGCTACCATGTAGCAGTCGGATATAAAAGTTCGGAGGTCGGTCGCAGGAGCCGGATGCTCTCTCTGCACAGGGTCGGAGAGCCTTTTTTTGAGGGAAGTTGTGTGGAGGCAGGACACTTTGCAAGATATCGGAGCAACAGGCCCATGACTTTCTTTTTTTCACTTCTCTTCCCAAACCATTCTTGATGTTTGGAAGGGTCCTTGGTATGTGGGACTTGTCAAGCCGGGCTACGCATACATAAACATCAACACCAAGGACCGTTTTAACTTTTTCACTGTTTATATTTTATCAATTTCAACTGTTATTTTGAACTTTCACGTTTTGTATAAATATGCTCGTGATTCTCATTACATTAATCATTAATACCATTGTATAATGCTTCAACGATGATTGGGTTTACCCTTTTTCCCAGTCCCCGCAAGCTCGTATACCTCTTGATATCTCATCATCATTGCGACATGAGCGCCTGCAAAATGGCGTTGGCAAAGTCCGACACTGACGCGACGAGCTAGTGAAAAGAAAAAAGTTAGCAATGCAGTCGCGGATACAATAATTGTAGACTTGACCAAATAGAAGAAGAAAAATAGACTTACAGGTGTAGCGTCACCAATCAGCTCTTGCGTCTGCGACACAAAAGTCGTCGACAATAGGTCTCCCGCGTTGGTAAGCAACAGCACCACTTGCTCGACGGTGGCGGGCGTGATGAGCGGTGTGATCTCGTCCACGATGCCCTGGATATCAATCTGGTTGAGGGCGCTGAGGAGCGGCTTCACGGCGCTCACGAGGCCGCTCAGGTCGACTTCGCTCAGGGCATTGAGGAGCGGCGTGACCTGCTTGATGAGGGCGGGCAGGTCAATCTGGCTCAGGGAGGCGATCAAGGGGACGGCGCCGCCAATAATGGTCTGGGTCTCGTTGACAAACTTGCTGCTCAAGAGGTCTTCGGCATTGTCCACGAGGCCGACTAGGCCATCAACCGAGGATGGGGTCAGCAGTGGTGCAATCGAGTCAAAGATGCCTTGCAAGTCGATCTGGCCAAGCGAATTCAAGATTGGAGTCACCTGCTTGACTAGGCTAGCAAGATCAATCTGGCTGAGTGAGTTCAATATCGGCTCAACCTGGTCGATTAGAGCAGATAGGTCGACTTTTCCAAGCGAGTTCAGGAGTGGAGTAATCTGGTTCACCAAACCGACCAGGTCGATCTGGCTGACTGAGTTCAGAATTGGCTCGATCTGGTCAATGAGTTGGGACAAGTCAACCTTGCCCAGTGCGTTGAGGATGGGCTGGAGTTGGTTCACAAGTCCAACGAGATCAATCTTGCTCAGAGCGCTGAGAAGCGGGGAAACCTGGTCAATCAAACTGCCCAGGTCAATTGAGCTGAGGGCCGAGATGAGAGGTACAGCACCGGCAATGAGAGTCTTTGTCTCATCAACAAAGTCGCTTGACAGAAGATTCTCAGCATTACCGAGGAGACCGACAATACCATTGACAGAGTCAGTCGTGAGCAGTGGCGAGATGGCATCAAACAGTCCCTGCAAATCAATCTTGCTCAGGCTATTCAGCAAAGGTGCAACCTGATCCAATAAGCCTTGAAGATCGACGGAGCCAAGCGTGGCCAACAGCGGAGCCGCGCCAGAGATGAGTGACTTTGTCTCATCAACGAAATCAGAAGTCAACAGGTTTTCGGCGTTGGTTAAGAGTCCCTCAATGCCCTTGATGGAGTCTGACGTGAGCAACGGGCTGATGGCATCAAAGAGGCTCTTGAGGTCGAGCTGGCTGAGCTCATTGAGTATAGGCGTAACCTGGTCAATCAGACCCTGAAGATCCAATTTGCCTAGACTCTGGAGGAGCGGTGCGGCACTGGAGAGCAGAGACTGCACTTGCGATACCAGGTCTGGCGTAAGCAATGACTCTGCGTTCTCCAGGAGCCCGACAATGCCCTGGACCGACTCTGGGGTCAATAGTGGGGCCACAGCATCCAAGATGCCCTGAAGGTCTATTTGTCCCAGACTGTTGATTAGTGGTTGGGCACTCGCAAGAATGGTCTTGAGCGAGGACACCGTATCCGATGTAAGCAAATCTTCAGCATTGCCCAACAGACCGACAATGCCATTCACAGAATCCGGGGTCAATAGCGGCTCCAGCGCATCGAGGATGCCTTGCAAGTCAATCTTGCCGAGACTATCGATGAGGGGCTGTGCACTGGCCAGGATTGTCTTGAGCGACGTGACCGTATCAGAAGTAAGCAGATCTTCGGCGTTACCTAGCAAGCCAACGATACCGTTGACGGAATCTGGCGTTAGGAGTGGTGCCAAGGCGTCGAGAATGCCCTGGAGGTCAATCTGAGATAGGCTGTTGATGAGCGGCTGTACACTGGCAAGGATTTGTTTCAACGAGGTAACCGTGTCCGAAGTGAGAAGGTTCTCAGCGTTGGCCAGCAGTCCGACGATGCCGTCCACCGACTCAGGTGTTAGTAGCGGAGTAATTGCATCAAGAATGCCTTGCAAGTCTATCTTGGACAAGCTGTCTATAAGCGGCTGTACGCTTGCCAAGATGGATTGCAGTGATGACACAGTGTCGGAGGTCAAGAGAGCCTCGGCATTACTTAGCAATCCGACCAGACCTTGAATGGAGTCAGGAGTCAGGAGTGGTGACAAGGCATCCAGTATACCCTGAAGGTCGATCTTGGATAAACTATCGATAAGTGGTTGGACGCTTGTGAGAATTGTCTGCAGTGCAGATACTGTATCCGAGGTCAAGAGTGCCTCTGCGTTGCCTAGCAGAGTGACCAAGCCTTGAATGGAGTCGGCTGTCAAGAGAGGAGATAGGGCGTCTATCACTCCCTTGAGGTCAATGCCTGACAGAGATGCGAGCAATGGAGCTGCGCCGTCGATCAAGGCCTGCGTCTCGTTGACAAAGTTTGGTGTGAGCAGTGCTGCGCCATTGGTCAAGAGGGCTTGAATGTCTGCTAGGTTTTGTGTCGTAAGGAGACTCAGCACCACCTTGATGAGACCGGGGAAGTCTATGTCCTTGACCTCATCCACAATGCCCTCCAAGTCTAACGAAGACAGCAAGTCGATGAGCGGTTGTGTCTTTGTCAGGATGTCTCTGGTGATATCCGGGATTGGCGGCTGAAGTGTTGCCGACAAGTAGATCATGGCATCATGAAGAGCCTGCAGGAACTCATCGCTTAGCAGCCCCTGGAGTGCCTTCAGGTAACCGGCAATGTCGCCAAACTGCGTGATGAGCTCCGTGAGACTACTCAGGATATCTCCCAAATCCCCTAGCCCGGAAAGGTCTCCAATGATGTCTCCCAAATCATCAGTGGTTGAGGTATCAGAGCCAGAGCTGGAGCTGGAGCCGGAACCAGTGCTATTTTGCCGTGGATAGAGAGGAACAGTCCTCTTTTTGGTCCGGGCTTGTTGGAGTTGGTTGTTCTTTCTGAGCAACCCATTGAGCTCAGTCAAAGCATCTGTAAGATCTGACCGAGGAACCAATGCCAGATTGTGTTTTGCCAAGTAGGCATCGAGCTCTAGCTCAGATATGGAGATTGTCCTGGCAGCGCTGTCTGCAAGCAGACCTGCTGGGGCCAGAGCGGCCAGAAGAAACCTAGAGAACCTCATGTTGACTGAGTGAACTTGAAAGAAACTGAGGAAACTTTGGCCTTTCCACCCGACGAAGAAGAAGAACCATTCAAGCCTGGCAGCAGACTGAAAAGATCGAGGAAAACGCGCGACCTAGGGAGGACGAGAATAAAGACATATCTGCCGCCTCTTCCACACGTCGCTCGTCATGATGCCCACCCAAGCCATCACGAAGATGATCAATGTAGCCTTGCCAATTGCAACAAGATGCAGACGATCCTATCCAGGTTGGGAACTTTACCCGTAGGCACGACATGGGGTAATCACATGCAGTGGATAAGAGCTCAGGTCCTGAGCAGTGTATGTTAGCTCTAGCTTACCCCAGATTCCTCGGCTTCTTCCCGAAAAGGAAGTGCTTACGACCGGGGTGCCCCAGCTGCAATAGCTCAACTCGACTATATCCCCTGTCGAGCGTGTATGTGTGTTTGGTGGGCTGACAGGAATGCAGGTGACCTTGCATCCCGGTTGTGCCTTGACCGCTAAAATCGCGCGTTTTCCTCTGGGAAACATTTTATGTGCTCTCTCTCTTTTGTGGTGTTCTATATCACACTTGATATACAGCAATATCGATAAGGCGACGGAGAAGACTATAGCTGGGATGGAATAATCGACTTACACAGATGAATCGAAAGCCCTTGCTCTAGTTGTTAATTAAGCTTAATCAGGGAATTCCATGCGGCCTTAAACTAGTATATCCTCTTCGCGTGTGTGTGCCACCACCAGCACGTGTCCACTGCTGAAAAAGAATACCAAATGGGAATACGCCTATTGAAGCTATCCAGATCGAGCCATGACTAACATACCATTTGCTCGCGATGCCCCAGCCTCTTGTTCTAGCCTCGACAGGCCGCCTTGCCAACCCAACAAAGGAGAAGAAAACCCCGCTTTCTCCCCAAGAAGAACGTTGGGCTACCCGGTCAAAGTCTGGGGTATCGCGTCCAATAGGGAAACAAGCACGTCCACTAGAGGAGCGAGTTGGGTATAGCCCCAGAGGCTGAACGCACTATGATATCACAGCGACCGGCAGAGGAGCACATCACCATATCCGAATGTCGCGGTCGGGACAATTGGAGGTGAGGATCGGCATCCGGAAAAGCTTCAATATTGTAACCCCACTGTGCCGCACCCCCGCAACCCGTCAAACTCCCTATTGGTCGTCGATTAGTTGATAAGTGATGAGGTGAGCGTAGCATAGTATTCCGACCAATGGCGATTCAAGCAAACAGAAGCATGACCAGGTCCCTTGTTCTAGTGAATGCCCATCGACAAGGTTCAGATCGCGAAATGTAGAGGAGTTCGTGCGGAGTAAGGAAGAGAAGAAAAACCTTTCACAGAGGTACTGTAACTATCGTATCGAGCTGTGCACTAGACGTGGAGCTAGTCGTGATGATATGGTCGAGAAAGTGACATGATCTGCGCCATGTACGTTGTCTGCACGAGCGAGCCGCGGTTCAAATGTGCATTGTAGAAAGCATGGGATAGCAGGATCTTCAGACTGGCACCGCCGTCGCCATCGATGCTTTGCTGGCATGTGCTTGCGCTCGCTGTCAAAGTGACTAGCACTTCCTCATCTCCTCTTCTTCGCTCGTGTTTCCCTGCCTGGAGAGCGACTACGAAGTGAGTGTTCGAGATGGCACCGGTATTCCACGAAAATACATCGCACTTTGAGCCAGATACCCCGAGGACTTCTGTCCACGGCGGTCGTGGCGAGAATGCACCCGCAGCAGCAGCAACTGCAGGAACAACTGGTGCCGACGACTCTTCTTCAGTAGATCATGTCCAAGAGAAAGCGCCTCCAGCTGTTCCACTTACAAAGAGGCAAAAGGTGAAGCGCCATTGTGGAAAGTTCAAGTGGTGGTATCTGGCGGCTGCATTAATACTGGCGGCTATTCTTTTGCCAATTCTGTAAGTTCTTACCACAATTAATGTTCTATGCAATACCAAGTCTAACAGCGCAAAAAGCTTTTTGGTGATATTACCAGCCATAGTGCAGCGCATTGTCAACGATCAAGATTTGCCAGTCAATGGCGGCTCGTTCCTTGCCTTGTCGCCTACGCAAATGTCCGTCTCCCTCAATACATCCTTGGACACGCCATTACCAGCAAATCTCGATCCTTTGACGCTTCAGTTATATAATCACGAAACGCCCGACTTTTCACCATTCATCAGTCTTGATCTGCCTGCCGTACATATCGATGGAAATACCAACATTATTGTAACCAACCAGACAGTCACCATACAAAATCAGACGGAGCTAGAATACTGGTTCAATAACGTCTTTGATGAAGCTCAGACCTCAATGTCTGTCCGAGGTGATGCCACAGTTCGGCTCGGCGCGCTACATTCCAAGGCGCACATTGATAAAACAATCAGTGTTTATTCTCTGAACCAGCTCAACGGCTTTGGAATTCTAGAGCTGTCACTGATTTATCCTGCGCTCGAGAACGGCACCAATATCAAGGGAACGCTGAATCTACCCAACTGGGGAGCCCTGACGCTCGGTCTTGGTGATGTCTCGCTCAACTTGTACTCTGGCGATGTCAGACTTGGGCTCATCACCATCTTCAACGTGGTCGTGCCGCCCGGCAACAATACCCTCAACTTCTCGGGCGAGCTCTACCTGCACGATCTCGTGGCCAACTTTGGCAAGGTGCTAGATGCCCAAGCTGATGCCCTAAACGAGGGCAAGATCCAGATCGACGCGACTGGCAATGCGACCGTGGTAGACGGCGTGCACATTCCCTTTGTCGAGCACATTCTCAACAACAAGCGTGTGACCTCTTACACGTCGGTGATCAAACTTGCCAGCGACGTAATCAACAGTCTTACTGGCGGTGGCAACGCTTCAGTTGTAGATATTCTCGGCGAGGTGATCGGCAACAACACACTCATTGAGCAGGCTATTGGACATTGGAACACCACCCAATCCACCACGTCTCAGAAGACGAAAAAGTCCCTATCATGGGGCCTAACTGGCCCAAGAGCGTTGAACCTACTCAAGTTGGGAATGAAAATGACTGGAAAATTTTGAGTAAGGACTGATGCGACCATTCAGGCTTGCTAGATATCAGTGGTCGATATACACACGAGGCACATGACAAACTAAATGATTGACGCAACGCGTCATTAATGTTTAAAATAGTTTTTAAATATTTCAAGTAACGATGAAGAAAGAAGAAATAAAGAACCCCACGAATTGATAAACTCTTTTATGCCTTTGATATTATCACATGCTCCCCACTGCGAACAGCATGACAAGGGAATGCTGCAGCGCAGCCACCATGCCTTTCTCATTGGCTGCCACTCCCAAATGGGATGCCGCAGAGATCTTCTCCAATTCTTTTACAATCTGAACGGCTATGATTTGCCACTACGCAAATGAATAGTATACATACTGCTTCCGACTGTATCAAGATGATGTTGCTTCGGAGATCCATTTTCCACTCCACAGACCGGTCGTTCAACCCTTATAACCCATCTGTAAAGGTAAAGTGGTTTGACCAACGCTTACAAGCAATTAGCGCATCAAAAATTCTAGAAAAAAACAAATACTTGATCACGTACCGTATCCCACGGCCTGGCCGAGTTGACAAATCGCAAGTCAGTCCCTACCCTGATTCGTCCCTCCTTGTCATGATTGACGGTGGATGCATGGATCTAGAATAAATTGACAGTCAGCCTCGTGTTAGACCAATGACCAGGACAAGCAAGATCATCTGTCTCACCATATATGCCGAGTGTAACACAACGTCTCCTGCCTCGTAGGCGGTGACGAGCCATTTTCTACCGTGCTTTCTCCCAAACTTCGCCGGATCAGGACTCAACCAGCCTGTCTTCATCATTTGACTGTTAAAAGCATTTCGCACTTCAGCGTCATCAAGACCGGCGGCCTTGGCCTTGGCCGTGCATTCGCTCTCAATCTGTTTGCCCAGCTGGTCGCCTTTTTTGTCTCATCAGTACCCACAACCTGTCAATGACGCATGTGATTGGGATAGAATCACCGTCTTCAAGATATATAAGCCCGCCTCCATCCAGCGCGATATCACCAACAGGCACCCAAGCGGTCAGGACGCTCGGCTCGCCGTACCTCAGGAAGATTTGATCGTAGTGCACACCAATCGCTTTATTGCCAGGGGTATTGTTCCTCAACAAAGTCCGGCGTATAGGCAAAGTCTTGTCACCCCAGCCGGTAAAGTCGGCCACAAACTGGAGTAGCAGCGGGTGGTTCACAAGGCCGGGAGTTTTACCATCTGGAGATCCAATGTACCACTCGTCGGTATGAGCCTTGAGCGCGAGCTCCGTAAAGAGCTCCTCGTTGCTGGTGGCCGGGGCGCCGCTCCCCGCTTCGACGCCTACGCCGGGATAGTCTGCCTTGGCGCCGCCCGAGGCGTTGAAGATGCCATCGCGTGGGTCCGAGTCCGGATCGATCACGCCGCAGGGCTGTAGACGTTGGAAGTAGGAACCTCGGGCCGAGCAAACGTCTTCCCTTGGTAACAGCCCCTTAAGAAAGATGTAGCCATCTTCTCTGTAGCGTTTCCAGAGCACCTCGAGTGGCTCTGATGGATACGATGGCCGCAGGAGTTTGACTTCATCAGGCGCCAAGAGTCCATCATTCACATATAGAGGAACTCTATTGATCGTTGGTTTCTCGGACAAGGGTGTTTCGATGGCCATACTGATACGATTTCGTATTTTGGAAACTGGTTATTGATATGAGAGTAGTATGCGAAGTAAAAATGACTTGCGGCCATCCGGTTTATTTGATGAACTGCGAGTTGTTTCTCGTACACCAATATGACTTGCACCACCCCGCCATGTTGCGCGGTGATAGACGATTACCCTAAAAGTCAAATTGGGCAATACTTCAACGTCAAGATTACCTTGGGGCAAGGCCAAAGACGCCACCGGACTTACCTTAGGGCGGGGGATCTCATAAGCCCTATTGAAGTCAAACCCAAGTAATACGCTGTCGGTGATTGATGTTAGCTGGCGCTTCAATTCTTGTTTGAATCCGTATGTTGCAAGTGCTAAAGCGTGCCACGTCTGTCGGATATCCAGACGCACGTCAGTACCAAAGTCGTTCTCCCCCCCTCCATGGCACGAAGTCAAGATCTGAGCGACTGCGCTATTGGTATCATTTGTCCTTTGAGACATGCACGACAAACAAAGTAACTCGAACCATATTACCACATCTGTCCTGGCCTCTTACTTCTGCTTCCCTGACTCTGGCAAAGATGAGAAATGTCCTAATGTGACAATTATGACTATTACAGTTACAGCTTCAAGCTTGACAAGATTTTTACCAATGGTGAGGTACGTGATGCCTAAATTTATCAGGAATGCTTTCTTCCAAACATATCTGTAATATGATCAAAGCAAAGGGAGTGAAAAGAATTAAAGATTAAAATTGAAAAAAGACTTCTGACTTATCACCTTTTTGTTCTACTCATCGATATCTTCTTAGTATACTTCCCTCAAAGCGAACAAAAATCAAATACGCGCAATTCCATTCTTATAGATTTCTTACACTTAAATGATAGAAGAACCTCAATCTACGTGGATATCGGCAATCGTATGCAGACTGCTAGGCTATGTAAGTGATGAGGGAGTTGAAAATCTAGTGATTCGCCACATTGTCACCAGCTTGAATTAAACACAGTCAGAACTTAATTGATCGCAACAGGCGGATTGTCTAGGGGTCAGATTGGTCGCCAGCTTCTATTGCACGTCATTTATTTTTTCGGACAAGGCCAGCAATTGAGCGTAAATGGAATGATCACATCAACGGACCGCCTTCAATGAATACCGCAAACAAAGAAAGAAAACTGGCGACGAGACCAGACATGGACCTGCACGAACAAACACAGGCCGCTATGACGGTTCCAAGCCTTGTCCGTCATCCAGGGGTCTCATGCAAGCAAGGCGCTTAGATATCTGAATGCATGCATGGCAATAAAATCCTGCAAGAAGTCTCATTTCGGAATATCTGCCCCGTACGTACCCAGATGGTGGATCCCGCCTTGCATATGAGCATTTGTTTGTTTTTCTGTCACTCGAACATGAATCATTCAACATTTCTCGGCCCGATGACTTGGATACCTTCTTGGGCGTGTAGAGATAATCATTCATGTTCGGCACTCTGGAAAAGCTTTTTGAGATTCTCGGTGCCATGACGACTATTGACGCAAGCCGCTATAACGTGACACGTTGTGGATTTGGGGTGACTAGCACATGGGTATTTCCCTCACCGTACCTAGTAGTCAATGGCATCTTCTCTTTCTTTCTTTGTTGAATATCTGGGGATTTCGTACACAAGCCATCGGAATATTGGTAACAGGACTTTCTCAGTGAAAAAAGGTCCTGACATAATTAGAATTATCATGCATTATATTAAAAAATGTGGTTCAAGTCTTGCTAATCGCCGTATAGTGTAGGTAAATCAATCAATCTCTACGTATCCTTCGAGGTGTATCGTGGCGCCAAATCTGGGTGTATCCGTGCCAAACAAAGAGAATGCCATGGTGGCAAAGGACAGATATGCTCGTCAAGTAAGAGTAGTGGCAGTTGAATGTCGAGTTGACACAGCCTCTACTTCTTCTCAACCTTACTTCCCGAGCTTTCAGACCCCTCCGGACTGGGCAGCTTCTCGGCATATGCAGCCAGCTTGTCCTGCTCGGCGACTTCCTTGCCCTTTCTGCCCCGGTACTTCTCGTCGTCTTCTACTTTGTCATCAGCACCATTTTGTATCGTTTCTCCAACATCACTCTTCACCCCCTTGAGCGAGTCGCTGTCAGCATCATCTGCTCCCTTGTCCTTTGACTCAATTTCTGCACTTCGGATACTGCTGGCCTGACTAACGCTCGCAGACTCTGGGCTTTGAACGCGAAGACCCAACTTCTTCTCCAGGCCAGGATCTGCTTCATTGTGACCCTTCCAATCAGCCGCCTGCATCTGCGGCACCGTCTCACCCTCAGCGGGTTCCGTAATGACAACTTGATCATTGGCCTGGGGAGATCCAGCGAAGCGCCATACGACAGCCATGCGGTCAAAGGCACGAGTTCCTTTTTGCGAGGATCCCTTGATCCCATCCAATTTGTCCCACTCAATTTCAAATACGCCAGTCTCTTCGGGCTTGCCGTCCTGCTCGGGGCCGTTGCCTTCAAAGAAGCCGTTGAACCAGACGTGAGCTACTGCTGTCACCATGGTCAGGCCCATGGAGGATGGAGCGCGGTTGCGCCGCTCAGCTGTGATGTTCACATCACTGGTCGGTACACGAATGGGCTCTGTAGGCTTGAAGATGACGGCCTTGCCACCAGGTTCCGTATCCACATCAGCCTTGTCGAGCGACGAAGTGGATGAGGCAGATGAGCTAGATGATCTAATCTTCTCTGCCTTTTCCTTTTTCGATTTCGAGCGTCGAACGCTACGCGTGGATGAATTTCGAGAAATGGGTGAAATGAGCTTCGAGTAGCGCTTCTGAAGCTTGGATGGGCCAGAGCTGGGGCTGACGGGGCTCTCAACGTCCGACTTTGTCCCCGCAGAAACCGGATCATCTTGTGCATTCGAAGTCTTTGCGTCATCGAGGACATCTTGTTGTTGTTCGGACTTCAGCCCCGGTCCATCTCCAGAAGGATTCACACCGTAGCCTGCCATGCTGTAGAACGTATCCATAATGCCCGCGCTGCCAGGGGCATCTCCCTCGACAACGTGGCGCTCTTCCTTTTTGAATGTATGGAAGACCTTGATCTTCTTCCCCTCGTCAATAAAGCCCTCGACGGCGAATTTGACGCCATTGCGAAGTCCCCAGACGTGGACCTCGACAATCTCAAGCTCACGGTCGACGTATTTCTTACCCCCTTTTGTCCACCGGTCTACGTAGCCCACCCAGCGTAGCTGACTTGGTATACTGACGCCCGGGCCAAACTTGGGTCTCATCCTCCTCTCGGTAAACCTGGCCAGTGCTTGTTCCGGCGTCCAACCGCATTCGGATATTAGGAAACTGCAGGCCGAAGTGCCGCTTCTGCCTTTGCCAGCCTTGCAGTGTACCACAATAACCCTCGGGTTGTTCTTGTCCTTCCAGGCTTCCAGGACCTTGCCAATCAGCCTGTTGCTCTTGTCCTTGTCTTCTTGCCCCACACCGTCGTCGTCCAGATCGTTGCCATTGAGCCAGTTTCGCATGCTCGCCATGATCATTGGGATCAGTCGAAAGGGTGGTGGGTGGTGGTCAGGCCACGGGTAATGCCTGATACGGTTATAAACGGCCTCGTCAGGGTATCCGGTGCCTTCGGCACGGAACTCCCAAATTGCCCAATTCTTGCCATGCTTGGAGTCTAGGAATGCGACGAGTCGATCAAGGGGGTTTCGATATGCACGCTGAGGGTACGTGTCTGAAGGGCCAGAGCTGCAGATTTGTTTGAGTTAGCACATTGATCTTTCTCTATCAACAGTTCTAGTGCAACGGTAACTTACGTTGCTATGATGTTGTCCGTCACATAACATAAATCCAGACCAGCTTCGGGATGTCGTGCTCGCGGTCCTGCCACGATCTGGCGTAGTAGGGAGGCCATGGTGCGAGTACTCTGTAGAGGTGTGCGGAGATGTTTCAGAGACAAAAAAGATCAATACATATGATACCAAAAAGTATGTGCCAAGACCATGAAAGGAAAACCGGCACGCGGTCACATCTATTGTATGTAATATGTGCTCCCGAGCTTCTGGTTTGGACCAGACAGGTTTATGCTGGGAACTCAGTGATCGGTTGCAGATCCTCGCTACGTCATCCCGTGGTGGTGGGGGCCAAGCACCTCTGACAGGTCTGAGCATGGAGCCTAATTATGTCCATGTATATGGCCCGCGCTCAAGCTTCTTGATGTATATCGTACCTGCGTAAATCCATGACTTGTCTTTTTTGTCCTCTGTTTCATTACTCTAGTTATCAATCTCCGATATAAAAATCAATAATGGCAGATTGTGTCTTGAATATTATCCCAGTTATTTCTATGGCCAAGATCAGCACAGTTGGTGCTGACGTACCAGGCGCTGTGACTTTCGCAACTTCGACGTCATTCATGCACATAGTATGGGAGTACGCGGTGTTCCTGAATGCACGTGCCAAGATGATCATCGAGTGCCAGCACAAGAAATAAAGATGCTAACAAGCAAGCAATCAGTCAATATGGGAACCCAGCAGGCTGGTTATGACCACGATTTGGGTGGTGTAATAGCATAATCAAGATAATGTCATTCCGTATTCCAGGCGACAGCGCCCTATTCGTAATCGATACTCGCCCGCAGAAATCCTTGGGCCACCCTCAAAACTTCAGTCTGCAATGCTTGCTTCACCGACTCCCAAAGGACATTCCTAAAACCGAGTCCTCATGTAGAACCTCGACCTTTCGTACAATCCTGTATCACTGTTTTCATTGCTCCATGTTCTTGTTTCCCACGCTTTTGTGCTCACATTCGCCTGCGATCGCTCGTGACAGGCTGTAGGGACTTTCGTTGTCATCGTATCATATGCCCCAAGGCTTGCTGATACGTGCACCCTCAGCAGCGCAGCTGCAAATCATCAAACCTTCTGGATGGAATGACCACCCCTGGCGATCACTCGAGCACTTACGACGTCTTCTTGGGAACAGCACCGCCGTTGGTGTACTTGCTAATGTCGGTGACGTCGTGGAATTGACGACCACCAGACTTGACGCCGTCCCAGACTTGGCGCAAGACAGGGGGGGTGCCCTGCTGTCCAACAGCAGCGTCGATGCGAGCATTGAGCTGACCAACAGTGGATTGCACGTGAGAGCTCTGGGCGAAACGAGCGCGAACAAAGGCCGTGTACACGACAAGCAGAATCCACGAACGACTTTGGAACAGGATAGCAGCAACCAAGAGGCGGATCCAGAGCAAAACCTCAAGGGCAGAGACGACAGACATGGACATGTCGTAGTATGTCTTGACGAAGTTACCAATAGCATCCGCGATAGGGCTGCTGCTCTTGGCCCCAGGAGTTGCGCCAGCGCCCTGTGCCGGTGCTACGGTGGGGATGACATTGGCGCGGGTGTAAGTTGCAACGTGGAAGACGGAGTAGATGCCGTAGGGGAGGAGGGCAAGAGGATACTGGGGAGTAAAAAGCCAGACGAGCGCCATGGCTGGATATACGAGTCAGTTCGTCCGTAATGTATACATGGACGTGATGCGGTTGACCTACCAAAGTACTGGACATTCTCATCCGAGAGCAGGCCGATGGCACCAGTAGGGTATTTTGCGCCCACCTTCTGTCGGGCTCTGAAAGTCTTGTAAATGACGATACCGTATGTCACAGCGGCCGCGACGAAGGATAGTCGGTAACAGGTCTGGGCCGTTCTCGAGTAGTAGTTGAATCGGAGCCACGAGAGCGAGTAGCGTAGGATGGAGACCAGTAGGACCAGATGTCTGTTGAGCTTCTGTTAGTCTTTCATGTTCGTTTGCGCTGTTGGGTAGCAGGGCACAGGGTCCCAGCCCAGAACGTGGAAAGGTCGAGGTGCGTGTCTCAACGGTGCGCTCAAGGCGCCGTGGTTAGATGTACATACCCGGTGAACCAGCCGACTGCGATTACGACACATGTTAGCGACGTACTTCAAGAGCTGGGCACACAACATCCAGAAAGGGTTGTATCAGGCAATACGTACATTGAAGAGTCTTTGCCAGGGCAAGAATACGCTCCTGCAGAGGCAGGCTGGGGGAAGGTGGAGGGGCCATTTTGCTGCCGTTGATCTAAAAAGCTCTTGAGAAGCTTGATGTATGACTAGAAGATGTCGTATAAGTTTGCGCTGGTGAGGAGAGTTTTGTGAAGTTCTCGTCGCGTGCGCAAAATGGTGTCTGATGCCTGTAGGAAGACGATTTGGAAAGCTGATGAGGTGGCTGGATAGATAGAGGGCGGGAAAATGACGAAGGGTGGGCCTGTGCCTCGTAGCTCGGAAAGCGTCCCGCCGTGGTCGGTGCGTTCGGTTTGCGGCTACTACAACCAACTAAAATGTAGCTGGGGAATGGGACAAGGTTCGAGGAGGAAGAAGCAGCACGTTCAGCCGCGGTGGAGCGATCGGAGGGTTAGAGAGTCAGTCTCAGTGAGTCGGTCGCAAGCCAGCGGGGGGATAAGGTAGTGGTTGCTGGCGCCTATGGTTGATCAGGGTTCTATGAGGCTGCTGGCTAGCTGGTACCCTCAGGTGCAAAGCACTGTTGAGATCTTGTTCTCGAGTAATTGAAAATGAGCAAGGGGAAAGAAAAAAAGATTTGTCTTGTCGCATTTACCAGCGGCTCAATTATTATATTGAAACGTGCGATGGTTGATAAAAAAAAAAGTATCCAGATTCCTTGATTTGCTGCTTCAGCCTCAGCGGGAGCCTGGTGCAACTATGTCATATGTGCTGCGAAATCACCACCCGAACCACCTAGGCCTAGACCTTTCGTCATCGTTGTGGTAGTGCTCCCCACCAAGATCTAGAGTCCATCTCTCTAAATCTTGACATTTTCTGATTGCCCACAATTGGCAGTAAGACCCTTTAATGGTGTGTGGTTTTACAACATCTGCCCATTTCAATTGCTACTCATGCTGGATTTATTTGCCATGCAAAGGCAAGGTGAAGTGAATCATTCACAAGTGTGTATTGTTTCCGTTCGTAATGTTTTTCATCATGCATGCTGAGGAAGGACTTGCACACCGCTTCGGGTGGTGGCCACCTGCAGGTGTAAGGTCTTTAGCCATCGGGCAGAGCCACAGGCTTCTGGCTGCTACAAGACATTGATCGTGGTTGAAATATGGGTGCTAAATCTCGAGACCAAGGGGTCGAATGTGGAATTGCCCCTCTGTTCGGCATTGGGGGGGCCTCCGTCGCAAGTCTCGTGAAGCTAACGGCATCCACTGTAGCGCCGGCGATTTATTCCATGGAGTTTTCCTTTCCCAAGCGTAGCACCACCACCAACACTCGTCAAAGCACATGCAGCCACCAAATAACTGCTGGATTGGAATTGAAAACGATGGTGCAAACCTTTCCCACTCGTGGTTCGACCAGACATTATAAATCTTTATCATTGTAATGCTACTAGCCCGTCATGGAGATCATTTCCATCAAATGACACTATTAGTTATACATCTCATCGCTTCCGCCTTAGGACGAGGTGCAGTTGCTTTGAATGATCTTCTCGATTGAGGAAGCATTTGTTCCCAAAACAGCGGCCTCGGCAATCCATGCCTATTCGATTCGTTAGCATTACGAAAATGGCAAAACTGTATATTCCTAGGGGAACCAAACTTACGTCGAGATCTTCCTCGGATGGGTTCTGCACTCTGCTCAGGATAAAGAGATCATCCCAAGAAGGGGCCTGAACAATGGCGTAGTTGGGATCGTACTCTAATCAAAGGGTATTAGACATTGTTTCCTCTCTCATATTATCACAGCCAAGATTGACTCACTTTGCACAATGTAGTTGGGACCAGGGCAGACGACACCACCGCCAGGAACGGATGGAAAGCTAACTTGGAAGACGCCCTTGCTTCCGTATTTGCTGTCCACGATGCTCGCGGCTCCGTCGATTTCATTGGGAATGAAACCCAGGATGCTGCAGGCATTGTGGACACTCACGGTGCCGTCGTCGTTCAGGGCATAATCAGCCGTGGTACACTGGCAGCCTGCAGTGAAGAGGGCAAAGGTGCCGGCTACCTGATACCAACGGCCCAGGTACTCGGAGAGGTCATCAGGAAAGTTGGGGTCGGGCGTTGGGTAGAAGCACGATCCATCGTAAATGGCCGGATTGACGCCAGTCGAGTTAGTGGCGCGCGGCATCGCTCGGTGCGCGGGAGAGGCGGTTGCGAGCGCCGCCAGTGCCGGAATGAGGAGCTTGGAGCCGTGCATCTTGACTTGCTTCAATACAACAACAAGAACTTTCAAATGGTGGTGTTGTGATCTACACCATTTACAAATGTTGCAATCGTGCCTGACAACATGGCTCTTATAGACGTTGCCATGAGCCTCAGGGGTGAATTGTCTCTTGTCTCTACTCTAACCCGTTTCCAAGGCCAAGTTGGCGATCGCGATGGTAGTTGGAGTCGCTGCGGCATCGCCGCTGTCGTTATTGTTCCGCGGTGCGAGTGCAAGAGTGGGCAGGTACTATGTGGTACGTGGGCCAAGCAGTGCCGATTCCATTCCAAGCGGTTCTCATTACAGGTGCCAATTCGCGACCGGATCGGCGCCCTACCAAATCGAGTCAGCCCCGCCCCCGGACCGTTACCATCAGAACAAAGTCATGAATCATAGTAAGAGTTTTGGTAATTAATATATGCCCAGGATTGTTCTACTTCAGATCAGTTAAGCTTTTTCTCGCTTAGTTTTGACATGAGGAGAGCGGGAACCGTTGTGGGACAGGAAGTTCGGAAGTTCGGTGAAAGCATATTTGTTTCCAACAAGCTGTGAACATATTCCGCACCCCTGATAAAAAAAATAGACCATGGGCTCGGCAGTAGTTGGATGACCCCAAGTGTAATTTTGCCCCTACCTCCATTTTTCAAAGAGGTGCAAGAGATTCTATGACTTATGCAGTGGGCGAAGAGTATAGTCACGATGCTATATCTGGGAGAACATAAATGTTTGACACCAACACTTCGTATAGGACCAATTGTGTTAAATTTATATAGCAGCGTTGCATCTGACCACAAACTGAGGTCCGCAAATACTAGCAATTAGAAGACTGCCATGTTGATAGCCACCAATAAGCGACAATATCTGGCAATGTAGATTGTCATGCATTTGCACATTTGGCTTGTTTTGGTGTCTTAGACTCTTGATCAGAGCGCATGCTTGCATCCGTCATTATCACATGTTCGTTGCAAGGCAGTTTGTTGAACAGTTCCTCCGACTGCCGCGACAAATGCCTCGACTACAGAGCTATAAGTCCACCGTGGTCCTCAACACAAAGAACCACTTTATGCTAGACTGTCTCTTCATCTGGTCTCAAAATAATAATTATGCATATGACATTCCACTCGAGCTAAGAGCCTATGCCGCTAGCCCCCACTATAATCTGTACACACGGACTCGGCCCGCAAACCCACAACACACGATATTTCATTATAGTTTTTGATACAGTGCGTTTCCAGCATCTCTAATCCGCACCCACAATGTGGATATTTGCAGTCATGGCTCGGCTGGTCTAGAGGTATGATACCTGCTTTGGGATTTGTTTATCTTAAAATGCAGGTGGTCCCCAGTTCGATCCTGGGGTCGGGCCTATTTTTTGTCTTTTTTTGCATGTTGTCTTCTTGTATGACGCTTTCATCAATATCCGTCCATCTCACAGAAGCTGGGTTGGTGAGAAACGAACGTTCCCTTACATACTCAGTGGGACGTTGCTCGAGGCGCTGAGAAAGATCATTGGGTATTCTTTCACTGCAATCTCCACACTGCTTTGCTCAGCTACAGCGTTGAATACTGCGATAGGATGGATCAGGAGACGTATTCGCCATTGGCTTCTACAGCAGCGCTGCGAAGACCTAACATATAATATGTACTTCTTTTTCTTTGTCATTCGTGCCCCACAGCATGGCTAAGGAGTGTGGTACCCTTCGGGTGACATAACGGGAATGGTTATGAAGTCTGTTTGTTCACACAGTAATCTCGTACATGTAGACAATCTTTAATTTTACTCTTTTTTTTTTATAGATAGGTCGTGTCATTATTTTATTCTCGCGAAGACTAGTTGTGAAGGAAAAAGGAAAAGAAGGGAGTAAAGGAGCATATGTATGTTATAGTTTTAAAGACCTTTGCCATTTTCCTTTAGCTAAAGCATAAGCATCGGCGAGCACTCGTATATATTAAAGATTACAACATGTAGTAATATGTTTTTGAAGACAGAGACTATAGAAATATCTTTCTTAAAAAACATAATATTTTTTAGTGTAAAAAAAGATTTCAGTAACAAGGCCAAGTCCACTATTAATTCCATATCTATGTCTATATGCACTGTGCAATAAACGTGCACTTATATATATCAAGGTCCCCTTGGATCATTCTGGCTTCTCCTCATTCATACTCGGCTCCGCTGAACCCTAAAGAACCTCCACATTGCCTCAGGAGCTTTCGCAGACAATGCTGCCAACTACAACAGTATTGGTGGAGAGATAGGATGGCTGGCTGCTAGTAAAGGGCAGACCGCCAGTGCCCTCGCCGTCGGTGGCCTGGTACGGCGTGCAGGTGACGCTGGTCACGTCGACGCCAGTAGCGCCTGTGAGGTACAGCGTTGAGACCTCGTCCAAGGCGTCCGAGTTGGTGTAGATGGGGCCGATGGGCACGCTGATGGTGGTGTTGGTCAGTCCACTACCAGCACCGCCGTGTGAAGCCTCGATGACAATGGTTGCAGTGGCAGTGGAATCAACGGGGGCGGCGATGGCCATGCCGGCAAAAGCGGCGGCAGAGACGAGAACGGAAGCGGTACGCATTTTGATGGTTGTAGGTTGGTAGATGAGTGATTATAGTGTAGTATGGCGAGTAGCAGGACGAAGCTTATTGTATGGATATAATGATTTTGTTCAGTGTGAGTATGTAATGATTGAGAATGACCCTTTGATGACTGAGGACTCGGTCCCTTTTATCTATGATTCCAAGTATTCAATCCATCCGTGCATGTTCAAACACGAGGCGTTGGTGCTTCGGGTTAAGACTAGCTGTAAGCACTATCATCTTTAGGTGGTTGCGCAGCCAGCTAGAAGACGGCCCGTATGTGACGTTAGAAATAGGTCTTGGCTGTACAGCGCCTGCATGAAGAAGGGTGGTGGCGCAGAGCCAAAGCCGTGTCAGGGACGTTGTGATTCGCTCCCAAACCTGGGGCAAGCAATTGCCACGGGCCGCTGCATATCGAATTGGTAACATACCTAGATTAGGAGCAAGCCAGCAAAACCCAGGGGCGCGGGATCATACCCCTACCCATCTTGCCATTTAACCTTGATGCATTCCCGAGAATCTGGGGAAGACGGTACGCGACAACCCAAATCATTAAAGTTTGACGTCGCGCAGCTTTTCCTATGATATATTCTGTAATTGAGTAAATGTGTATAGAATCCGAAGCAATACGCAGAATTTGGTACGAGCGCAGGGCCTTGAAAACTAATGGTGTCATACACGATCGTTAGCGAGATTTCACCATGACCGGAGCAAAAGCACATACGGTCAATTGCGCAGTAGGTATTCAAAAATGACGAGGCGGCCGCTATTGTGACCGCAAGCATGCTGTCACGTTACGTCCTACGGGTCTGGGAGTCCGCGAGGTAGTTAAGCTAAAAGTCGCCTCAATTCTTCTCAGCCCTAAAAGTTAGTCGACAAAACCAAGGATTATAGCCCCAAATGTGTGGTAAGATTCAATCCTCCTCGTGTCCATTTATGTAATGAGATGAATGATGATCATCGGATTTAGTGTGAACAAATTAACAGCACTTCTAAACTTGACCAGCCAGCAGTCTGCTTACTCTCTATCACGCTCGTGGTCTGACATTGTCTCATATGATGCTTCACGTCTTGAACCATTTTCCCGAGGAGGAACGTATGAATTGCTTCATGCTCTCAACATCACATATTGATTTTAAGCCAAGGATACAAGCATTCATGAAGTAGATTGACTTTTCATCTAGCCTTTGATAGCATGTACCACTGACCATGAAGCCCGAGTCTGTTCTCATTTTGCTCCACCACGTATATCCCGGGAACAGTGCAGTGAGATGCTCATGAACCCCAAACGATTACCGTGGAAGACGTTGGTGCGATAGTCACCATGGCTGCCGATATCTCAGGTTTTCAAGGTTGAGAGGGAATAACATTGGGCACCTGAACCGCATTGCACTGTTGGTATATCATGTGCGACTATTCACGGAGCGGTATTAGTTGTGTCAGTGCTTACCATGTATGGATCTCCCTATCTCCCCCGATCACTTCTCAGAATATGCGTGGAACCTCTTGCATACATTCTTCTTGAGAAAGTCGATCACGTGACTATTTCTACACTTACCCCGCCCCAGGATGATCTTTTCGCTACCTGACTTTGATCTCTTTGGCTGGACGGAGAGGTATATATCGGAAACTTTGAGCCGGCCCCTCCAATGCAGTCAAAACGAGAGCCATATCGCCGGCTCGACATAAGAGCATCAGAATTCCGACTTCTCATCTTACAGGCTGGCTCATGGGATCAAGACCTCGTTTGCAATCTCAAAATATCTTCTCACCCAAAAGATGAAGAATTCGAAGCCTTGTCGTATACTTGGGGAGACGTCGGCAATTTAGTCCCCGTCACTGTCAATGAAGCATGCATTGGAATCACCACCAACCTCGAAATTGCACTTCGGCATCTGCGCAAGTCCGATCAACCTCGTACGCTATGGATCGACGCGCTGTGCATTGACCAAGAGGACACGGAAGAGAAAAGCAGCCAGGTGCAGCGTATGGGCGAGATATTTTCCTCGGCCAATTCAGTTCTCGCTTGGCTGGGACCGCCAGAGGTGAATAGTGAGGAGGCGATGCAAACGATCGAGAAGATTGGCAACACCCTTTGGTCCATTGTCTGCGATGGAACTGACGACGAATCCATTGGCGATGATGGATTTGCGTATCTTAGCCGGCTTTCGCCAGCAGACTATGAAAAGCTGGGGCTCGATATTTCAGCCATGAATTGGAATGCCATCTGGGCGATCTGTGAGCGTCCATACTGGCATCGAATCTGGATTATTCAGGAGTTGGCACTGGCCGGCGGCACTTTTCAAAATGCAGCGCAAAATAGATGTCTTGTCGGCTGCGGAACATCATGGATACGACTCCCGATATTCTCCGCCTTTGTTTTCATATTTGGTATAATGAGAGGAAACGCCCGATGGATGGAGGATAATATGAGTCCTCCATTGTACCTACTGACGACGAAAGGTGCTCCACCGGTTGAGCAAATGTTTCAGATTATCTGGAGTCTTGATGACATTTTCAACGAAGATGGCGAGTCTCGTATAAAGCGATCTCTCAGCCATCTACAGAGAATGTCCCGAAAGTTCCAGGCGACGGACCCGCGCGACAAGCTATACGCATTTCTGGAGCTCGCTGAAAGCCAGTTGGTCACTCCCGACTATACCCTCAGTGTGTCCGAAGTCTACTCGTCTTGGACCAAACTTTGTATCCAACAGGATCAAAATCTTCACTGCCTGCATGGCAATCGCGAGTTATCGAATCCATTTGGTCCATCCTGGGTTCCCGAGCTCTATAGTCAATTATGGGACGGTTACGCTTTCGAATTCGCCGCACTCGACGATAAGATTAAGCGCAGTGCTGCCTCAGTATCATTTGGCGAGGGTGGGAGTGTGCTAAAAGCTCGAGGCATTAGTCTTGGAACTCTGGACCGCGTGGTCGGGCCATTTACGGCAACATGTCATAGTAGCCAAAATGAGGAGAAGACACAAGTGAAAGTCATACCAAGCACATTTGAGAAATTTGCCGAGCTTGTCAATCTGTATCTGTCTCTACCAAAAGATGTGCAAGAAATAGCATGGAGGGCATTCATTCTTGACACGGATACAAGTAATCGAAATGAGCCCAAGTCTCCAGCACCTGACAGTTTCTACCACCTCTGGCGTGTGCTTATCTCGCTTGAGCCGCTCCCCGACTCCTTTTTCGAGTCTCATCTGGCCAAGGAAACTCAATTGAACAGATACCTGTCGCCCTTTACTGAGAGCTTGGATAATGCATTGTACTCGGCACGGTGCTTCTTCGTCACTAATGGTCTTCGCGTCGGACTCGGACCCAGGTGTACAAAGTCTGGGGATGAAGTTGTTTTGCTCTACGGAAGCCCTCTCTGTTTTGTTCTCAGACCCGAAGGCGGACGCTACAGGCTCATTGGGGACGCTTTTGTCCAAGATGTGGCGCCAGAATTATGGTCTGATGGTTATGAAGGCCCAGGACTAAATGTACAGGAATTTGAGATCCAATAGGATTGATAGATAGAATATTGTTGCAAAACGAGCTGATTGAGGAATGTTCTCCATTTTATTCATGTTTCTACCCCAAATCTTCAGTTGAACTTCAAATGGTTATTTATGATCACGCGCCTACCTAGGTTAGTACATAACTATGCGCAAGAATAAGGTTTAAGTGCCAACTACAAAGAACGCCCAATCAAGTTCCGGCTTTCATGCTCAACTCGCAAGCTTTTATTCTAGCCAACGATAAGTAGTGCCAACATTGTAGAGCTCCCAAATAGCCGAGTGGCACAGCAACTAGTGCTGACATGTTTGCGTCTGTAGGACTAACCAACGATTGGAGTGCTTAGAAAAGCTGCCATGATAGACCTGGAAAAAAGAAACAGGATTTGACGTTTCTCCTGTATTTTGCTTAGATAGATTTGATCTCGTGAAGAAAGACCGCAGTACAATATACTTGATCATAACAGAAATGGCTCAAAGTATTCTCCAGAAGCAAATTAACCTTACGCAGACATCGTCGCACTCTTACACAATCTCATCTCATCGGGATTGGAGTGTGGGACCAGGTATGTGGCCCGCCATGTCGAGGTAAAACCTTTGGCATGAACCACGATCTATGCGTACATGCTAAAGTCTTTCCTTGTCAGCTCTTCACGGCGGTTCCGTGGCTGCCACAATTCATCATGCAGCCTCTACTCATCTTCGCACCACATTGGCAGCACAAAACCAACCCGACATTCTGACGCTGCATTTTCAATTTCTCAGAACATGTGTGCTCCAGGACAGCGTGATCGATATCACGGATCTGAGACTCGGCGCTGGCACCAGCGATATCCAATTACATCTCTCGCAAGACGGCCAGGTCAAAGTCATTGCTCTGGCCACGGCCGTCAACTTTGACAATGTCAGCGGCCCCTCGGCGCCGACGGCGTGGAAACTGACACCACCGCCCGAGCCCGTGGATTTTGACAAGATCCAGACACAAGAGCCCGATGAGGATTGGGTATCGACCATTGTCGACGGCGAACTTATACCGGTCACCAAACGCATACTGTGCCTCAACCCACGCAAAGGCTTTCCTATTGACGGCGTCTGCGACGCGTGGACCTCGTTTCTCGGCAACGAGCGGATGGACGCGACGTATCTGACCCTCATGGCCGATATCATCCCGTCTCTGCCAGACACGCTGCTCCGCAACGGCGGAATATACGATGCCCGGGCCAACTTTGCGCAGATTGAAGCGGCAGAAAAGAAAAACCCCGGCGCCCCGGTGGTGCTGACGAACAGTCTCAAACAAGCCGCGCAGGCTACCGTCTTCAACCACACGGTCACCCTGGATATCGAATTCAAGCGCAGACTTCCCAAAGAGGGTATCCAATGGATCTTCACGAGGGCCGAGATGCGCATGCTGCAAGCGGGCAGGGGTGATCTTGATGTGACGATATGTGATGAGAACTTGGATATACTTTTGCTAGCACGTCAGGTTATTCTCGTACTGGATGCAAAGAGAAAATTCAGAGAAAATAAGTCAAAGGCAAAGTCATCACTTTGAGACTAAGGCAATCAAGGTCGAATGTGGCTGGTTCGAGTGAACACGAGAAACAATCGAGGGTCCATTGCCATTCCCCTACGCAGTTGGAAAGCCATTCATGCAATACAATATTGGTACAATGCTCAATTATTTTATACATTTCAAAAGGAGTCAGATTGTACAAAGCTCGTGATGGCTGTGTCCACGTCGCTCAGCTATATTATCATTTTCCTATACTGGAACTGCCTCATCCCAAAAATCCAGATCCAGTGTAGGGCATGCGCTGTCATAGCTAGAAGCATCTACGAAAGTGACGGTAGCAGTGTTGTTGCTGGCAACGAGCCCCAGCGTCGCCGCACCTGGGAGGTAGCGAGGCCAGCCGAGACCCTCGGTAGGACCATTGGCTGCATCAGCCGCGAACCATTTCCAAGCACTCGCCATGGTAGCAGTAATTTCACCCTGGGCTTCGGCAGGTGCCTCCCCGCTGACAAGCTCCGAGTTGCCCGTGACCATGTGTATCTCTACGCCGTGGTAGGCGCCGCTCGAGGGGGGGTCGTAGAGACGCGTGTTCTCCCAGTCCGCCATATTGCGAAGGCGGTAGGTGGGAATGCCAACCTGAGTTCTGTAGTAGCCCTCGGCGGCAGCGGCACAGGTAAATGTCTCCTGCTCGAATTCCTGCCACGCGGTCTCGTTGAGCGTGTTGCCCTGGGCCAAGGCGGAAATCCTGTAGAATCCAGACTCGTGATCCCCATGAATCTGCAAATACGGTATTTGGGCCAGGTCACCGGACTTGACACGAGAGACGTACTCTTCATTGGTGAACCAAGTAATGTTATCCTGCGTGGCTTGGAATTGCGGTTGCGAGCGAGCTGGCGAGCTGGTGGCAACAGTAGGGACCTTCTTGACGGCTGCAAGGATTTGCTGGAAAGTAATGTTCTCAGACCTCATACACTCGAGCGTGAGACCGCTGCTGCCGCAACCCAATGTACCTGAAACATTGTACCAATTGCTCTCGGCCAGTACAAGCGTGTTTGTGGGAAAAGAAAACTGGTTGCCCGAGTGAGAGGCGATTCCGGCAACTATAGGCTTGTCCTTGAATGCATACGCCCAGTTTCCGACGGCAGCTGCACCGGAAGACTGTCCGAAGAGCGAAATCTGATTCGGGTTGGCCCCAAAAAATTCAATATTGTCGTGTACCCATTGTGCTGCCATGTGATGATCCAAGAGACCGACATTCTGCGTGCCCTCGGGAGCTCCGGGAAATCCAAAGATGTTCATTCGGAAATTGAAGGTGACGAATGCAGCATCTTGAGCTGCCACAAAGTTTGCGCCATTGTAAAAAGGTGTATTGGAAGTACCAGAGGTGTGCCGTCCACCGTGAATCCACATCAGCACGGGAGAACTGGCATTCAGTGCGTCGGCCTTGACCCAAATATTGAGTTTGAGGCAATCCTCGCTCTGGGTATGGTTCGTGCTTGTGGTTGACACGAAGCTAGTGAAAACATCTTCATACACTGCCGTGGCATTGGGATAAGCATAGAGTGAGGAAGGGTTTTGCGGGCAATCAGCGCCCTAGGATGTCATATTAGTCATTGGCATGGCCGGAATAAATCATGGGAATGACGCCTTGCAATCACTTACCCAAGAGTCGGCAACAAAGTCTCCCGCGAGGTTCTGCGCTTCCGGGGCTGCGAATCGCAAGCTGCCCACAGGAGCAGCTGCATACGGGATTCCGAGGAACTCGCACACCTCTGGTTGGATGCTACTCCGATGACCAATGATTCGCCCATTAGGTGTTTTCACAACACAGTCTGTTACCGAGGCCCCATGTACACCATCCGCAAGAGCAGCAACTAGAGCGGTGCCTAAAGGCGCCCAAGATGAGAGACTGCCGATCATCTTGACTATTGGCAATACTTTCGCCCACGCTGACCGTGTTTTTGTCGGTACCAATTGGCACCTTTATTCAATGTGAGACAGAAACAGAATGCCCGGTACCGAGCTCTAGTTTGAAGAGGCTGCGGGAAGGAATCTGGAACTTTCAGATTGTCGCCATCATCTCCTTAAAGCATACATTCAAAATTTCGCATTTTACAGCTCCCTGTCGGATGGGGTCTAATCGGCTGCTATTTCCCCCTATACTCGATCCTAAATGTGGGCAGTGGATTTGCTGGGACCAATCGGACGCTTACGCCGAACGTGGGCTCCGTATGCTGATCCCCTTCTTGCGAGATAATTTGGACTGGGGTTTCGGACCGATGTGCGAATGCATAATAATTTGGGGTATAAATTCATCTGCTCTGGAGAAACAAGTGCGGTGGTCATAAGAGCCCGAATGCCCGACAAGTGGGAGAGAGGATGAGATATTTATGGTGTTGATTGTTCGATAGGAACAAGAACTCCCGAAGTTTCGATCCCACGATGTCTTTCTGTAGCCGAGAGACCCACATCGGACCGCTGTCTAGCTGTTCTGCAGTCTAAGGCCACCCATGTCGATGCATGCAATGCCCTGTTCCTGCTTTTTGCTTGAGACAATGGCTCATGAGCACATGTTTTTCTCTTGCATTCGTTCGCCCCTATCATCGTGTCTCATTCAGTCATTGTGTTGAAGAATTTAAAGGCTGATGATCTCTCTCGAGATGGATTGCTATGCTGCAATACCATGTCTTTCGTCCCGAATTCTTTTGGTGTTGGATACCCTACCGATGAATACGATAACCACGGATACCAGCTCTTTATCACTGGAACGACGTTTGTGATTGCAGCGGGTCTTTTTGTCGTCTTGAGGCTCTGGGCTCGCTATCAAAAGGGCAATGTTGGTTCCGACGATCTGTTTATTCTTGGTTCTCTGGTATGTCAACGGCCCTCTCATTGAGTATCAGCGATTAATCCTTCTAGTGCTTCTCAATCATATTGACAGTATGCATGAATCTCGGTACGTTTCGCTGGCGTCAAGACCAAACATTGTATTTCCACTAACTTTCGCCTAAAAGCCGTCGAAAATGGCTACGGTGTGAGCAAGAGTAAATTGACAAAGCCTCAAATCCGCGAGGCCTTGAAGGTGCGTTCATAATTACTGATGACAGCCTCGTACTTTGTTCACAAAACTGTTCATAGTGGTTCTTTTTTGCCCAGATATTCTACAAGATCGTTGTGATGCTCACAAAAGTGTCACTGCTGCTGCTATATCTGCGCATCTTTGTCTCTAAGCAATTTCATATTGCGACATATGCAGTTTTGGGCATCGTCGGATGTTGGTCGGTTGGCTCGATTATCGCGACTATATGCCAGTGCATCCCCGTGCAAGCTAGCTGGGATGCCTCAATCACTGACAAAACTTGCATCGACAGCGACGCCGCTTGGTATCAATATGGCATCACCAATATTCTGACCGATCTTATAATACTCGCCCTACCAATCAAGCCTATTCTGGAACTTGAACTAGGTCGCAGGGAGAAACTGGGGCTATTGGGGGTATTCTCATTAGGTTTTCTGTGAGTAAATGCGTCTCCCATGGTCACCTAATTGCTCTCAAAAACTAACATGTATGAATGATAGCGTATGCGTCATCAGTATTTTGAGAGTTGTCGTCGTGGCAAATTCAACGCAGCTCAAAGCCGATCAGACCGGCAACTTCGTCCCCAGATCAACACTGACCCTCGTAGAGGCAAATTTTGGCATCATCTGCGCTTGTCTTCCGTTGACACGCCAGCTTCTACGTCTTCTCTTCTCCCCCAAATCCAGTGGCAAGGCACAGTCCTATGAGTTACCAAACACTGGTTCGAACCCACCTTTTGCTCATCCGGTAAATTCAGAGACGCAACTTGGAGTCCACGAGGCTGAAGGAGAAGGACAACGCCCTGACTCGGCTCCAAGCCGTGGCAGTCTCCTTTGTGAGCAAAATACCAAAGAGTATAGTCCATAGCTCAAAAATTAGTAAAATCCTATCGTGAGCGATATTTTCTAGTCGAAGACCCGTGCATAATTATATTTGATTGACTTTCTGTTTAAAATCGAAATGAAAAAAAGGGCCAAAAAAACGGACAGACAAAGAGAGAGAGAGAGAGGAGAAGAAAAAAGAGAAGAAAAAAGAGAAGAAAAAAGAGAAGAAAAAAAGAGAAGAAAAAAAGAGAAGAAAAAAAGAGAAGAAAAAAGAGAAGAAAAAAGAGGTACATATATGAAAAATAACTGAATCTACTCTGGTAGGCTATCACAATTGGGATTAGTTTATCATATGACGCCAAGTACGCAGACTTCGAGACAATTCTCAAATGGTTTGTGTGATACTCATGATTTACTGCCATTGGTAGTTATATACTTTGTACATGGCCAATCATATGATCCGTGAACAAACCTCGAATGAGCTGTCAATCATCGGTGTCGGTAGGGGTTGTCTCTGCCCAGCTGCCTGAACAGTTTGGTATATAGCGCATCGCTCTTATTACGTTTACAGTGCGAAATTAACGCAGAGGCGGAGAGACATGATACTAAGTCATTGTGAGGGTGTGAATGGAATTGTAATTGAACCTGGTGGGTGCTTGCTGTCTTCCAACTTCATGCATGTCGATTCCGTCGGCGTTGTCGGCTTAGGGGCCCTAGTGCTAAGCAGCCCCCCTGTAAAAGAATCTCGGCCAGTATCCAACGCAACCCATATGTATCGTGAGCAGATTGAAGCTGCCTACTTATGAAGTTGAAACCTATTATACTAGATCATGTTATTTATACGGGTTGTGCATATGTATTTTACATACGTGTATTTATTGAAGATGACCGCATGCAGATGGGGCTTGAAATAAGCATTCGGAATCCTGCGATGTCGGGAAATGGGACACCATCAGACGGGCTTCCGATGCTAGTGAGGGATTCCTGCTTTTGCCAAGTGATAGGGAGTGGAGATGATTGATGTTATAGATATGGCCATATTAATAATGGCCCAATGAGACCCGATCCCGAGATTTCCAACCACGGAGGTGGACTGCTGCCAGTGACAATCTGCTGGTAGACAACCTGCGATTCTTGAAATGTCCAAGATGGTTAGCCAAAGTCCAAATCTATTCCCCTCGTATCCCCAGCAGAGTCGTCTGACAACGATGCATCCATGTTGTGCCAGTCAGATTCGCTTATCTGCCCCAGCATCCATGTCCGGGGATAGCAGAGCCGACACCTCCGCAGATAAGTATAAGTTCAGGCGCATATCTTCTTCTTCCTCCACTGCTTCTGTGTGATCAGTCTCGTTCACGATTGAGACCGCGACCGGCCCCGATGAAGCTGTTGTCATTGATCAGCCTGGCCACTTTGGCTGTGGCGCAAATTGTGCCCCAGGGGACCACTTTGAACTTGGATGGTGTCAACTATTTTATACCGCCCTTCTCCGAGGGAAAGATCCTGACGGGAGCCATTCAATCTGCCAACTTGGCAACTGCATTCGACTTTGCACCCATCACGATTGTTGCGGAGGATGTACTACCAGACAGCCTCGGAAGCCTGTTCTCTAATTGGACAGTCGACGACGATGTATGGCAACCTGGCTTTACCGGAGCTGTCGTAATGACAAACAGCTCGGGCTGTGGGACAATAAACACCAGCTATTACTCTGGTGTTCAATCATCGGTCTTTAGTCTTTCGGGTGCTCTGACAGTGCCGACCGGCCCTTATTTCCTCAACGTCTTTAGCGGAGAGGTGCATCAGGCATATCGCCTGTACGAGGATTTTGCCGGTGCTTTTCTGGAGCCACTTTTACAGCAACCAGATGGCAAGTTCCAGACACTGTCAGCTCACGTACAGAGCAGCAGCTCTTTGACTATTGGTGTGCCTTCGCGACTATACTTTACGCGTACAGCGGAGAAGCCCCTCGCCGGTGTCCGTGTCGGCGTCAAGGACCTATATGATCTAGCCGGTGTCAAGAGTTCAAGAGGAAATCGAGCTTGGTATGCGCTATACCCACCAGCAAATGTGACGGGGCCCGCCATACAGAACCTAATTGATGCTGGGGCGGTCATTGTCGGCACACAGAAGCTGTCGCAGTTTGCCAACGGCGAGAACCCTACTGCCGATTGGGTTGACTACCATGCGCCCTTCAATCCACGTGGCGACGGTTATCAGAGCCCTTCGTCGTCGTCCTCAGGAGCTGGAGCATCCATTGCTTCATACGAATGGCTTGACCTGGCTGTGGGAAGTGACACTGGTGGCTCCATTCGCGGCCCGGCGGGAGTCTCTGGCGTCTTTGGAAACAGGCCAAGTCACGGTCTTGTCAGCTTGGACTATGTCATGCCCATGTCGCCGACTCTGGACACTTCCGGCTTCTTGACTCGCGACCCGTATATCTGGGGGGCTGCGCAAGCAGCAATGTACGGCGACAACTTTACTTCATTTGCGGAGACTGCACCGAGTTATCCTACGAAGATATTCACCCTTGACTTTCCCGCAAACGATACCGCCGAGGGACAGATGCTCAACGAATTTGCCATCAATTTGGCCAGTTTGCTTCAGGCGACGCTGACTGCGTACGATATCGATGAGCAGTGGGCTGCAACAGGCCCTGCCGAGGTTGCAAGCCTCAACTTCACCGAGCTTCTGAGCACCACGTATGCTGCATTGATCACCAAGGAACAGATTCCCCTCGTGAGGGAGCCGTTTTATAGCGACTACGCTGGTAAGCATTGTCTACCCTGACGGGTCCATGTATGCTGTGACTAAACGAAATTCAAGCTGTACATGATGGTCGCCTGCCTTACATTGATCCCTCGCCGCGTAACCGTTGGGGATGGGCAGACACCCAGCCCGACTCGATCCTCGACGATGCCAAGAAGAACAAGACTCTGTTCATGGACTGGTTCAACACAGAGGTCTTGGCTCCCGTCGATGATCCTCTGATGTGTTCCTCTGGAATTCTTCTCCACACACAGAGCACTGGTAGCTTTGGCGACCGCGACGTCTATGGCGACGAACCTGGGGTGCCGTTGGGCTGGTCCCTAAGCCGGATGACCATCTTTAGCGAGGTGCCCGATAGTGTCTTCCCGCTTGGAGAGGTCGCATCGGCTAGTGACATAACGAATCATACAGAGTATCTTCCCGTGTCTGTTGATATCATGGTCGCCAAGGGATGCGATGGACTCATTCCGAGGTTGGCGCAGGACCTCGTTAGTGCTGGCGTCTTGTCTATCCCAAAGCCCGGCGGTTCGATGACTGGAGGAGCGATTCTGTTCTAATGTTTCCAAGAGTTTTCAAGAGCTCCAAGTGCTAGTAATGTAGAATTAATAATCAAAAAGAAAAGAGAAGCAACACAATGTTGCGATGAAAAAGGTCCGTCAGACCCGCGAATATAAATCTGGCGCGTTGTCGCAATCATCTGTACCCTTGACTGCCTATAGCCTGCGGGCAGGCATCCCAGCTACAGGAACGGTGCCTCGTACATTTCGATGCCACTTCCTACCTGCAGCCCGCCAACTCAGCTCTATTTTCTGCATTTAAGCGATGCATTGAACATATTGGTTCCAACATTATGAGAACTGTAGATTTACGGTCATTTCCATTGCGTGTTGCCATTGATGTCTTCTTACCACCGCTCTCAAATTCATAGCTTCCCACCCCGCTAGTTCCGTGGCGTCTCCGCCAGACCGAGACAGTCACGGTCGCCGTGGTGGGGGTTATCAACGCCTTCATCACCCCCACCACCAATGCGGGTGGCAGATACCGGGAGCATCTCTCCTCGATTGACCACATTTCATCATCATCACTCGTAGTTATTGGCATCCCGCAATACTTGAGACTTGTCCCATTCGAGATATCTCAGACCGTCTCCGTAGTTTCGTCTCTTCACGCATCCAGATTGTTTCCTATCCAAGATACCTGTCATTTAGTACCTGGGCTGCTCTTTGCTCCATCCATTTGTTGCTAGTCCCCTAAATTGTTCGCCACCGTACAAGTAACGGCATTCGAGGCTTGCATCGTTGACTGCGGAACATCACATCATCGCTCGGCAGTTCCATCCATGATTTTTCGACCTGGCCTTTCAACTGATATACGAGTCCTGTATTAGACACCACAAGTCCATCGCAAAAAACATCTCCGACTGTACAGCATTCAGTCACAATGGACGGCCTGCCAAACGAGGTATATCGCTTGCGATTCATGACAACGGGAGGCATTTTGCTGATTTCAGGCAGATATTGATACACGTCCTTGAATTGTTCCCAACGCAGGCTCTGCTGCCCCTGGCGCTGGTGTCACAGCGGTTCTATGGGCTAGTCTCCCGCCTACATTATGCTCGCCTCGTCGAGGCCATCGCTTTGCAAGACCATGAGTTGATACTGGAATGTTATCACCCCAGCGCCAAGATCTCAACGCCCTACATGTTTTGCGACTATCTAGGCACCGATGGTCTTGAAGCCGTCGGGCTTGATCCGACGCTCACCAGCATTGGGAATCTATACTCGCGATTCAGGCCCGTCTTGAGCGAGGAGCACAGGCGGCCCCGCGCTCGACATGCTACCAAATCTGTTCTCGAAGGCAAAGAGGAACCAATTGTTGAGTGGCCGACGCACGATATATACCTCGAACCGTCGGAGCTGTTCTCACAGATTTGTACAATCATCAACATGATCAAGGTCGGGCCGAAGCGCGGCCTATTTCTCAGCTACGTGAACGTTGTCGAGTGCGTGATTAGAATATGGCGAGAATGGTTGGCAAATGAATCATCAAAGCCGTCATCTTGGCAACCTGATTCTCCTTCGGATCTGGCCAGCTCTGCTATTGTGTGGACTGATTCGTCCAAGAATTATGGTATTCGATTGAAGGTTATCGAAAAGCCAGACGTGCAAGCTCCGATCTTGGTCGGTCCGGGCGAGGACCCTCCAGTTTCGTATGTATTGGAGTATCAAGGTCAGACCAGCTTGCAATTCTTCCCCGATGTTCTAAACAATTTCGCTAACTCGTGCAGAACTCCTCGTACGCTCAAATCATCTCATTCAGGCCATGGAACAGTCGGAAGCGCAGCAAGTTAGTAGCGCCAGCAAAGCAGTCATCATAGCTTCAGTGTAGCACACAACATCCGATGGGTCCATGCTATTGCGTCATTGATTCCAACCATCTCCCATCGCGAGTAAATGTTGCGACAACCAAAATATCTGCTCTGGGAATCTTTGCCTCATGGTGCGCGTAAAACATAACGCAAACATAAAATTTATCTTAATCCACGCCCCTTGCAGGATTTAGCTCACAGGTTATACACCTACATACCTGGGTTATCCCTAGGCGTCAGCACAGCGTAGGCCCCGGGATCGAGATGACAGGCCCCAATTTTTTTCCCGCAGATTCCCACCCAGCGCAGCCCAAACAAATGCAATGAAGGAAGCCGACAAAGCCGGTCAACTTGAACAAAAATTGGCCGCGGGCATAAAGAAAAATCCTCAACCGGTGAAAAAAAACTTCCTCCCATTTGATATAGCCAATTGGCGGATCAATTATCGTATATCGGTAAAAGATTGTGACCCCCTCGTCCAAGCCATGATTCGTCTAGGCCAGTCCCGTGCTATTATACCAGCTTCGGTGGTGCTGCTGTTAGGCGCGCAGTCCTCTCTTGCACTGATTTCTCCGATAGATCCGACTGCGCGCGCAGCTACGCCAACATTGGGTGAGACCCCCGGAGATGTTCCAGAGTATATCATCCGTCATGGTAAGCACTACACCAAATTTGTGCAATTTTGCAAAGCATGCGATTAGGCCATATACTCACCCGGACTTGAACACAGCACCACTAGTGTGGCTTCATTCGCAGGACCCTTTCAGGCCATCAGATATACTACAACATGTGCAACATACTACGCCAACAGTTGGCACAGAGCCCATTGCCAATCTCCCTGAGCTCGATCTTGATAATTTGGATTTGCTCAACGACAGGCCTGAAGGCAATCCAGTCGCATTGACAGCCAACGAAGACATTACAGGCTTGCCCACCTGGCTGTATGGAGAAACGCCGAATGAGGCAGGCTTGCTGTCAAATGCCACTGCCTGTGCTGTCATTCTAGTAGAGTCTGGGGAGAATGCTGGCGATGTCGACGCATTTTACTTTTACTTTTACTCGTATGACCGAGGTCCCAATATCACCCAGGTGTTACCACCTCTCAACGGCGTGTTAGGGAGCCGAATCGATACTAATGCAAGTTTTGGTGATCACGTTGGGGATTGGTAAGTCATTGAAATTGCTCCTCAGTAGAAACCATCGCTGACTCTACTTCCGCAGGGAGCATAATATGATCCGCTTCCGTGGGGGCAAGCCTACTGGTATTTACTATAGTGAACACTCGGACGGTTCCGCATATGATTGGGATCATGCGGCTCTGACTATCGAAGATGAACGGGTATGTCCATGAAAGCATTTTCCAACATCGCGCATCACTAATAGCAATATTACTTCAGCCTATAGTATACAGCGCGTATGGCTCACATGCGAACTGGGTGTCGCCTGGGTAGGTTCACCACGCCACATTCTCAACAGAACTAGATCGTAGCTAAATCAGTCGACATGTCTAGAAACCACACGCATGATTCCGTCTTGGTGGATTACTGTGATGCAGGACTTCGCTGGGACCCCGTCTCGTCGGCATACTTTTATCATTTTGATAGCGATACGTCGAGGCTAAGCCGCATATTCCCTACTGGATCAACGGAGACGTCAAACTTTACCTCGTTTCTCTATTTTTCTGGGCGCTGGGGCGACGTTCAATATGCCGATGATGATCCGCGTCAGAGGACAGTCCCGTACTTTGGCTTGAAACGTTACGTGACTGGCCCGACCGGACCCCTCACGAAGCAACTTGTGAGAAAGGGACTCTCGCCCGACCATAAGGAAAAAAGGCCATGGATCCAACGGGCCGTCGCCATCTTCATGTTGCTCTACCCATATTTCTTCCGCGGGTGGAGAGCTTGGTTATCGGGGCTGGTGTTCCTTGGTGTCATTGTTACCATCATCCTTTGCACTCGACGTGCCATCAAAGGGTATCTCTCCAGGAGGCAGGGATACAGGAAAGTCAATACCGGGGCAGATGTACCACTGGAGACGCTCGAATTCAGAGACGACATTACGCATCATAGTCAGGTGAATTAGAGACCTGTTGACTCTGACACCTGGCGAATGATCGAGCCTTTCAGCGCTCTTCCAACTTTCCCTCCTTGGACTCGGAACCAAAGTTGGCAGGAAGGACACCAGGCTTGCGAATACCATCTGATTGTGTAAGAAGTGCTCATAAGAGACATATCCACCCACGGGCTCGGCCTTGACACCGACTTTAGCGCCAAGACTTGGAGAGACATCCTTGCCCTCCAGACAGCCAGCCGTGGCTGATGCCTAGAACTAAACCGGCTGCGTGGGTTGAAACCTCAAGTCTTCCTCCATCAAGTGTGAAGTATCTGCCATCTCGAGATTGTGCAGGAAATCATGTCAGATCTTGGCGCAGGTGGCGGTTTCATGGCCAACAGCACGCAACTCCTGCCGCGGCATCCCAAACACGGCGGGGCCCATGAAGCTAATGTTGACGGCCGTTCAGTCGGCGCCGAGAAACTTGTTGGCCAAGTGTGTGGTATCGGCCCATTTCTCTTCGTCCGCGAGATCGATGCGGTGCATGCAGTGGGCCATCTGCGACACTACGCTGACGCATTCATACGAAGACCACAGGGCGTAATGTTTGGAGTCGACGGTGTACCATCGGAACCACCATACAGTCATATCAGCATTGGTACTGGGAAGCTTGTCAGCGATGCCACTTGTCTCGAGGTATCTGGCATGGCATACCAACCATTCTCACACACAAGATAGCCTGGCTCCAGGGTGAAGCGTTCAAGAGTCAAGATCCTAGGGTCCATGACAGTGCGGATATAGATATTATATTCATCATTAGCATTAACTAGAATCTCATGAGATTTGCATCATTACTACGTCCACAGGTCCCAGTTTTTCAACAATTCTGCAGAGTCAACACCGCCGTATCCCAGCGGCGTCTGCGGGCCCTCGTACTCCAACAGCTGCCCGGCGGCACACTGCGAGAAGCTCACCTTGGGCTGCTGCTCGAGGTAAAACTGGTCGTACTTGGAATCCAGAGCCTGCGTCAGGTTCTGCACGTCGCCTTGCGGGTGCAGCGTCTCCCACGGTCTCGTGCATACGCGTCCCTTGCAGCCCTTGAGGGTGAGCAGCAGCGCGTCCAGACGGGCCGTCAACTTTTCGGCGTCGTAGCCCGCAATGAGACCTGACTGGCCGTAGAGGTTTGTGTTTTGATAAGGATCCGTCTTTTTGGGGGGGTGAGCATGGTCAGCATTGTCGCGCGTTGAATGAGAGTTCATGGGGGTCAAAAGCCATACCTTGAAATCAAAAAGCTCGTGTTCGTTGGAGCACCACACCGTGTACGAGAGGTCGAAAGCATCAGACACTACTCGAACGTGCTTGTAGGTGTTGTTGGGCAGGGCTGAAATTAGTATTAGTATGATACTAGGCGAGGACTTGTGGGTTGCCGCTGGGGAAGACTCACTCGATGTTACCCAGTTGGAAATTGTCCCCTCCATGATGCCTTCTCCCCAGTACTCGACATTGACATGCTCCGACTTGGCCACAGTCCGGGCTTGGAGGTCCGTAGTCACGGGTATCGGCTCGCCATCAAAGTCATCGTGCAGGGTGATGTTGGCCAATGTGAAGAGAGTTGGGACAATGTCCGTGTGCGTCGTGGGCTGGTTGTAGGCTGCGCCCTTGGCGACACCAGGGCCACGCACGACAAACGGGACATTAATGTCCTCCTCGATACAAGTCGTCTTTCCTGGTGGCAATCTGTGTTGGCCAATGTGGAAACCATTGTCAGAGGTATAGATGATGTATGTGTTGTCTAATAGGTTCAATGCCTCGAGCTTTTTGACGACACTTTCGACCAATTCGTCGACTGCTTGCAAAGACTGGATACGCTTCCTATAGAAGAGATCCACATAGGCCACTTCTGTGTCGTTGAGCTCGGGCAATGTGGCAAAGTAGCCGACAGGGCTCCCCTATAGTGAGTTTAGCAACTGTTGGAGAGAGTTACAAAAGGGGGCGCAACTGCTTACCTGTAGTTTGTTGAAAGAAGGCGATCGAGGTGCGGTCAAGTTCTGGAAAAGGTTCGCATGCCTATCCGCCGGTGTTGGCAAAAGGAACTCGCCCGACAAGGAAGGTTTCATTTCCGCATGAGGTCCAATTGGGGTAACGCCCAGAAAGAATGGCTGACCAGCGACGGCGGCAAGGTCAAGATACTCCAGGGCCGTGTTAGCTATCACATCTGTGGAGTAATTTCCAGGCAAGTAGCGCAGTGTCGAGTTGTCTCGCGACATGGAGGCGTTATAGTACCAGTATGTTTGTGGATCAACCAAAACTGGATCAAGTCAATCTCAAGTAAACCAAAGAAGGATCGAAGAATTCCGCTTACAGTCGCTGTCATTCCACCCTGCCGGGTACGGATTGTTGTATGTTGTTGCCGAAAAGCCGTTCATGAGCTTGCCAGTGTAGTAGGTGTTGTAGTTTGCTTCCTGCAACCAGACAGGGAGATATTTCTCGTGCAGTCCATTGTTGATGAATTGCTGGTAACCTCCATACGGGAGACTTACGTCTGTCACATTACTATATCACAAATAATCAGCGTCCATGCCGAGAAAAACGGTTCACGAAACAAGGTACTGACGTGTTGTGAGCAGCACGGCCGGTCAACAAGGAGACCCGAGATGGGCAACAAAGGGAAACGGTGCAAAAGTGCTTGTTGAATATAGTTCCTTCATCCGCAAGATACTTTTGAACCAATGGCATGTGGTCCAGAGAGCTGAGATGCAAGTCTTGATCATCTGTCATGATAAAGACAAAGTTCGGCTTGGTCAGTGTAGAGTTGCCAGTAGAGTTTACACTGGCGGATGCCAACGTCGACAGGCCCATTAGGGCGACCTGCTTGGCTGAGACCATTGCTGCGGAATATTGAAAAGACACTGCAATGAAAGAAGGAACAAGGACACTGTTATTCTTGGGTGAGAGGCATGGCAACAAGTCGTGTATATTTATCCCCAGCGCGTGCCTCGAGCGGAGTGTGCCGCGTCTCTATGAATGATATCGAAGCCTCTACGATCCATGCTCTTTTCTGGGATTTCGGGGCAGTGGAGGCTACTATGGCCTGCTAGCCCCGAAGAGCCCGATGACACCATCGCCGGGTATAATCCACCGAAGCCGAGTCAAGATGGAAATTGCGCTGTGATACTTGGGCACGATAGCCAAGGTAGGTTAGAGACGTAGTAGTCGTTGGGATGCTTCATGCAAACAATGGCTATCCCTGCTGGGTTTCTCGAACGAAAGGAGGCAAGAAGCCGTTAATTTTTACCGTAATACCAGCAATTGAAAGAAGATTTCCAGGCACAAGATACCACAGTTCCAGGGCAATGATGCAGCTTGTCGTTGTTCGCCTCTCGGGGGACCCTTGGTACTTCCGTGCTGGCGGGCGAGTTGCGGCCCCGCGAGAAACCCACAATCCGGGTTTAGCGCCAAGCACATCATCGTCCCATGGGATTCTGTCATCTTAGACCAATGGTGGCCTGCCCTTTTGTTATCGATAACTCCTTTTTGGCCTTTATAGACATATGGAAGCCTTGGGGATATCTGTTTGCTTCAAGGCAAGTTCAAAACTTGGTGTCATTTTAGAATCGGTGAACCCAAAATCTGATGGGATCCCGGAGTAGAGCAGACTCCAAAACCAGGATCGCCCAATAGTGACGGATCATCTAGGCTGAGACTCCTTAGCAAGGTCGTTTTTAAAGTACCAATTGGTTGTAATGACAACTTCATCATTATATGATTGTATTTCTGAGAGATGAAAAGGGTCTGCAGTGATACAAGCAACTTGTGCAAAGCAGTCTCAAAGATGGACCGCAAAGTACCCGATATCCTGCCAAAGCCATCCTCACTCGTGCTGTCAACAGCGGACACGCCAGCGAGTTATTGCACCTAGAAATCGTTAAAAGAGGTTCCCTAGGCACCATGAGGATGCATCTCTGCAGTATGTGAATGCTGTTATGATACAGCATTCACTTGGCGGTTTTCTCTACCTTGCAGGGTCAATGCGGTTACCTGCACATTTGCTAATCTCCATTACTTCCCCTCATTTATATACTAGGCATTTCCTAGCACTGTTTTATGATAACAATAATAGAACTTGTAAGGTGGTTATGGACGATAATAGTGGGGCATGTTCCCAAGCATCATTAACAATTGGCAGAAGCATCGGAATACGACACTTCTTCCAAAGTATGATCGCCCTGCCGCGATAGTTTATTTTTATGGTATTGAGTGTATGGACCTTATGTCTCGCCCTTTGTTTTTGTCTTTCTTTCCCACCATCTAAATTGACTCCCACCATATTGCTTTCGACATGGCCTTCGATTTGCGGCAAGACTGATTTTGTCCTCTGCTAGACCTGAATCTTCCTGTACTTGATTAACTTGGAAGACATGAATGTGAAATAATCTGATATGCTGCGTGCCATTTCAACCCCAGCATCTCTCTGTTGGGCCCGGGATGGCAGAGACAGAGGTGCTCTGGCTATGCGAAAGGACGCTGTCGCTTCCCTCATCCATGCGACGAGGCAAACTTGCATTGTGAGCATCGTCGCTAACGTGCATCGTTCAACGCAAAGACACAACTGGTGATGACTACATCATTCGAACAGCAACATGGACTAATGATACTGTAGACGAAGACTGCATCCGAAACTTACGTCATGGGGGGAAATAATGATATGTCAATTGCCATTGTATTGCTGACTGCATCACATGAACATCTGTATGCGATGACTTGGCACGTGGGCACCAATCAGAATTTTGAAAGATCCAGCTTTGGAGGAACAAGAAAAGAAACTTGTATGTCAACAATGAGCCAGACTAAATCAGTCAAGTATCGATCAAATTACTTCTAAATAAAGTCGTATCATGGCCTTTAATCGCATCTGTCCACTGGTATCTGAAAGTTGCAAATTGTAGATTAGGATCTAGTGGTGATCGCGCTGATCGCCGCAGGTACAGCTCGACTCACTGTATAGAGATAAGACATGTGAGAGAGAAACAAGCTTTTTCTTTCATCCGTTCAGGAAGCAATTACCGTTCGTCTTTCCTCATGCGCGAAATTGGGTGCAGGCTTACTGGACCCTTTTTCTTACTGAAAGGGGCAGGTCAAGAAAAGTGGGAACACGACGACTATGACGACCGGGTCAGTCCGCCGCCACCAACTCAGTCGTCTATACTTGGGTGGTTCCTGAATTCTGAAATAAGAGCTTATTTTTTCTGCCTTTTCATTTTTCAATTGGTGTGTGCTGGTATTGAGATAAAGTCACTCAATCATGGCTAGTCTCGTGGCGCTGCTCTTGGCATTTTGCCTGGGGACGAAGCACGCTCTCGCCGCCGGGCTATGCGATGCTTCCACTTTTGCTGGAGTGCTCCCGGAAAACGCGACAGTCAGATCAGCAGATCATGTTGCTCGTGGTGGAACATATGGCGATGGTCTTCTGGACTTGAATTATCCGATCCAGCCAACTGGTCTTCCAGAACTTTGCGCAGTCACAATCTTGGTCAACACCTCTTCGACATCATCCTTCAGGTTTGGTCTGTTTTTGCCTACCGTTTGGAATAACAGATATCTTGTCGTTGGAAATGGAGGTTTCGGTGGCGGTATCAACTGGCTAGACATGGGAAATGGTGTAGGTTACGGGTTTGCTGTCGTGTCTACTGACACTGGGCATAATTCCATTTCGACCGACATTGGCTGGGCCCTAGACAATCCAGAGAAGAAGGAAGACTGGGGCTGGAGGTCTATCTATGGGACCACCAATCTGGGCAAGGCTCTCGTAGAGGCATACTATGACAAACAGATCGCCTACTCTTACTATCACGGATGCTCAACAGGCGGTCGACAAGGACTTAAACAGGTGCAAATCTCCCCCGACAGCTTTGACGGTGCCATCATTGGCTCTTCGGCATGGTATGTAAGCCATCTCAACCCTTGGGTCACCAAGGTTGGGACGTACAACTTGCCCTTCAACGCGCCCAATCACATCAACGCAAGTCTGTTTCCGGTCATGGCTGCCGAAGCTGTCAAGCAATGCGACGCGCTGGATGGTGTCGAAGATGGTATAATCAGTGCTCCATCTAAGTGCGCTCCAGACTACACAACAATTTCATGCGACAAGGCTGGAGCAAATGTTTCTGCTTGCTTGACAGAAACGCAGATCCAGACGGCCAAGAATGTGTACGCCGACTACCGTTCGAGTTCGGGAGAATTGCTCTACCATGGTCTGCTCCCCGGATGCGAGAATCAGTGGTATCTGGTTCTCAACCAGAACGATACGAGCCCATACGGAATCAACTATATTCGGGACTTTCTGTACGATGACCCGTCGTGGTACTGGACCGAGTACAATGATAGTGTTGTCTACGATGGCGAGAGGTTGAAGCCCGGCCACGCAACGGCAGACGACTACGATCTTTCCGAATTCAAGGAGCTCGGCGGCAAAATGGTCATCTACCATGGCCTGGCCGATGGACTGATTCCACCAGACGGAAGCAAGTATTACTATGAGCAGGTGGCAGAGACCATGGCAGATGGTGATATCTCAGGGATCCAAGACTTCTTCCGCTACATGGAGGTTCCTGGAATGGGACATTGCTGGTCCACATCCGTCGGCGCTCCTTGGTAAGTTGAGTAACATGCTTGGGCCGCGGCCTACGGCATCGATTGGCCAGAGACAACCTACTGATTCTTGGTACGCAGGGCTTTTGGCGGCGGTTCGCAAGCTGCTGCGCTAGGTACCAATGTTTGGTCTGTACCGGGATTCAAAGATGCCCAGCACGACGTCCTTTTGGCTCTGATGCAATGGGTTGAGAATGGCACAGCGGTTGATTCAGTCGTAGCAACCACGTGGCAAAACCCGACGAACGCATCAACACCAGTGCTGCGGCAAAGGCCGCTTTGTGTGTACCCCAAGGTCGCAAAGTACGACGGGGAAGGGGATGTCGATGAAGCTACGAGCTGGAGCTGCGAGTAGGTGACCAACGCTCGCTGCGCTCAACGTTTGGGCTGGACCTGCTGATGCGCCATGGGCAGCGAGCCAGAGGTGAAAGTTTTGCGCCCCTTGCCGAGTATACCGCAAGATTCAGAGCACATTGTTAAGGCGGTTGGACGTGCCTGAGGCCATGGTCTCGCTCGCCCTAGAATCTGTCCAAACGTGGTCGTGGGCAGGTTTGTTTCAAGCTCTAATTCGAGGTCTGTTAGCTCCCAGCGTGGTTGGGGTTTCCCATTCCCGTTGCAGGCAGATATTCTATGGTGTAGTAAATAGAGAGTCATCGTGCAATCGTCACATGGCGATGCTGGCATCATCCAATGCTAGGCGATCTTTGCAATGAAACGGGATGTGATCAGGGGGGTTGTCACGATTTCTGTCAGCCCTCAATGTCATCCATGTCGATGCGTTACGCAAGGACGGTGGATGTTGCCAAGGCTGGAAGGCAGATAAGCTTGTGTTTGGCGGCATCCATGGATTCTCGGACTGACTGCCAGAGAATTGGATAAGCGAAGATGTCCCGTATTTTCCTGTGTTAGTTTTTGGAGCATCTTCATCTCAGTCAATGTTCTCACACTCCTCGTTGTGATGGCCATCTTCTTGATTGCAAGAAAAGTTGTTTCGTTGTAGTCTGGAGAGATACGTGTAGAAATGTCACTCTTGAAACATGCACTTGGGGGATTATTCCCTCTTATTCCCCCTGGCACTACCTTCATGTAGCGCTAGTTCTGATTTCTGACAGTGGGCAAACAGCTACTAGGTATTTACAGCGGGTCGCCTTAGGGCGTGTTTCTTGGTCTCGAGCCTCTCGACTTTCCATCTCAACAAACATCATCTCAAAATCACCACTGCATTCATTTCTAAACATTTGGTCGGTTGCAGCTTCGATGATAAATATTTGATTCCTGCAGTGATCAGACCAAACAGAAATTCAATGTACTTAGTCATCAGTGAGCCTCCTCTCTAAAATTAGAGGCAAGAAGCTCACATCGGGTGCGACACGTGCCCCGCCTCAACCGAGTTTCAAGCGCATCTCCTGCAGCGCCGCGACAATGCGATCGGGGCCTCCCACATCTCAACGGCTCGAATGCCGGCCGACTCACCCAAGTGCCGCAAGAGCCGCAGTATCCTGACCTCCATTTCTCTGTGCTCGGACCTTTTCGTTCATCCTGTCAAGGCTGTCTCTTGTCGCAGACACGACAGTAATGGCTGGACCACCTTCCATGAGTAGACGCAACCCAACTAATCGTAGTCGTTGCGCATGGCGCGCCACTTTATGCGTAAGAAACACTCGTTTGAATTCTTGGTGGTGAACCAGGAAGAGGTGGTGAGAGCCAAGTCCACGTATGATCTTCCGCCAGGTCTCTTGCGACCCCACCAAGTGTATTCACACAACGGTATTGTTATGCTTGTCATGGAAATTCAGAATGCCGCACACATTACATGCATACACGATGGAAGAGCTCCCAGTGATCTCATCCTGTCATTGTTGCAGACAGACGCCGCAAAACCCTCCTGCAGCGGTTCCTGCATGCGGTCCTGGCGCTGTGCTGCTGGCTTTCTTTTTACATGGACTGAACTGTCCCCATTAATATTGTCAATTCTATCCCTCTTCTTATCCAAATCGACCTGTTGAAAGTTGACCTTTCCGGGTATTGCCAGTCCTTACTGTCGCCGGGTGCGCCTTCGAGTACCTACCTACCTTTCCTTCAACATATAGCTGGGCTATCGCTTGTGTTTATTCTTACGGAAAGGCGCCGTTAAAGCATCAAAACGCTCTAACAGTTCCGATCCTTTATTTGCTTTTTCTTCTTCTTATCTCTTTTATAATAGTTGATGAATTAATATTCGAATTTATCCGAAGGCAATAATCAGGAGCATGAACCCAACGCAAAAGATCAGTGCCGGCATTGAAATGTCGCCAATTGGGGCCAAGGACGGCAGAGAGACACCACAACTGCCTCGGCTGGCAATTCCCGCCTATAATAAGACGAATCCGTTTTCTGCCACCTCACCAACGGTTTCGGCAACGATATCACAGCTAGGAGATATCATTTACCCAGTATGGACGCCCTCGTCAGCCTCGACAACCAAATCCCCGTCTTTACGCGGAAGCGGGCTGCCACCTTGGACACCTATTGCCGCAGGAAAATCGCCCCAGATCGCTGTTGGTATGCCAATCAAGGCTGTGCGACCTCCACGACCAATATCGAAAGACCCGCCTCGTCCCGGTACTGCTTCCACAGTCTCAAAAGACCCCCCTCGACCTGAAACGGCTGCTTCGATTAATAAAGAGCTACCTAGTCCTTGGACAAGCGCTTCTTCGATTCACAAGGAGCTTCCTCGTCCTATGACTGCTTCTACAAAAAGGTTGACATTATCACGTTACAACAAAACGCGGCCTATCAAATATGGAAATTGGAAAGATGGGGAAATTGAACTCGTACCACAGCCTAGTGATGACTCGGAGGATCCTTTGGTAGGCTTTGATGCGCCGAGTTTGCTGGAAATATTTGCTGACCTGTACAGAATTGGCCGTTATGGCGCAAAAATCTGAACTTTTATGCCTTACTCCATATGGTCGCATTGGTAGGCGTCTCCAAGACCATGTTTGTGACGGTTCACAGCGAGGTCGCCTTGAGCAACGGGGTCTCTTATACAGCCGCTGTAGCATTGACCGGCGTTCCGCTCTGTGTGTCCGCTCTGTCGGGAATGCTCAGCTTGGTGATTGCCAAGGTCTTCGGGAAGCGACCAATCTACCTCGCCTCTACTTTGTTCATGTTCATTGGTACAATGTGGGGTATGTACGTGATGAATAGCTTTTCTCAAAACATGGCCTCGCGCGTTTTTCAAGGACTTGGCTGGGGCGCTTTCGACACCCTGGTGTTAGGTTCCCTTCAGGATACCTTCTTTGTAAGTTGCACATGACTAGCTACGCGAGGAAGTGTTCAAAGACTGACTCGTCCAAGGAACACGAGCTCCAGCCTCGGATATTGGCTGTTCAAGCTGTCTCTATTGCCGCTACCTGGGGTTCCCCATTGCTTGGAGGCGTCGCATCAGTTGGGCCCAGGGGCTTTTGCCTTCAATATGAAATCTTAAGCATATTCCTTGCTCTCGGAACATGGGCCGTTGTATTTGGAGTCCCGGAATCCACCTTTGAACGGAGCTCCATCTCAATGTTCAGCCGCGATTCTTTGCAGAGTAGACCTCGACTGAATTGGCCATGGATTCGATTCTCTACAGAAGCTGCCAAGGACTACATCAGTCGCATGCGACCATGGTCATTCAAGGTGTCCCTGATGGACAGTACGCTACTTCTCCGTGCACCGCGGGCCATGATGACACCTACCATACTGCTGCTTTTCTCTGTAACTTTGCTTCCCTATGCCGCTCTTTGGGGTTTTGCCAGCTCACTGTCGCTTCTCTTTTCCGTCATGCCATTTATGCTCTCGACAACTAATATAGGCACCCTTCTCACCGGACCTTTTATCTTTGCAACGGCGATCATGATCACTCTTGCGCTCCCGTTGTACACTGCCAGGTTCACCAGTACTATTCTCTCTACCACACTGGCAGTGGGCGCCATTGTGGCTTCGGTCGGCACATTTGGTTTCGGACTCTACATTGAGGGCTCCATGGTCATGGCGGCCAACGGTACGAGAAACTCCCTGGGCACCATGTGGAGCCTAGATGCCGTTGGTGCTAACATCAGCTTTCCCGTGGTGTCATTTCTACTCGGCCTGCTCGCCGCTGGTTCATTGACCCTGGACGCCACGATCCGACCCATGATTCAGCGCTCCATCTCCTTCACTTCGGTGAATTTGTCAAATGCGATGCGCAGTACTATCGATATGCACGCCGGATTGACCTGCCTGCGCAACTTGGTTGCCGGTGCGTTCATTATTGGGCTGCCTAACGCCGTGTGGGCCTGGGACGGTCTCAGATCTGCTGCTTTGGGCATTGGCATTGCGCAGTTCTTTGTTGCAGGTGCTGTTGGCTGTGTTTGGTGGCAGTGGCAAGAAAATGTATGGCGATTGGATGGAAAGGCCATTGGGGCAGTTGACGCATCTGCGCTGGTGCTGGAGAAGAGTTATTTCGACACCAGCTAGAACATGTGTGGAAGTGAGTGGGAATACTGATGATGAATTTGCACCTGTCTCGATGACAGGCTTTACTTAATAGCTTTAGGCAAATACTACACTCGTAGGAATACTAAAGATAACATTCGTTTTCTGATACCTGTTGTTTGATCTTTACAAGATGGCATCTATGTTACAAGACGTGTATAGCGTCAGTCGAGTTCCACAAAGTCTCCTCGAACTTTATGAATAGACGAACAACCCGGTTTCTCCCTGATTGACTCTAGCATATTTAACTTACTTGTTTCTCTCGCCGAAGTTCTATTCAAGCTTTCACCGACATTTCTCATTAAATGTCTTGACAAGCTGACTAGCACTTGAAAAGACGACGATATAGATCGACTTACTAGTGTGCTTGAATTCTTTAAATAATCTAGGCAGTTTTGAGTCACTCAATAATCCAAAAGCATCTCGGAATGCATTTTTGTTCGTATTCGTCGTTTACTAGCCCTCATTCCTTTAACGTGTATGACGTGCTGAGTCCCATGCGCGCACGAGCTTGAGCCTTTTTGTACAGGGCAAACTAGTTTGCAGGCGAAATACAAATTATAACCTCACTGTTCAATGGTTAAAAGTAGGAACAGACTGCCAGAGCTCTGAAATCACGTGCAGACTACATTATTGATGTTTAACGCCACCGAATAAGTTCATTGCTAACACTTTGATGCTGGGACGGGACACGGTTCAAACAATGGGGTGCAACAACAGCCTTTTTGCTAGCTGAGTCCCAGGTAGCTAGGGCTATAAACCATAGAACACAAATATGAGCATTCTGTCCTTCTTGCACACGGGATCGAATTGCCCCGTAGTGTCAAATCATGACAAAAGGTTTGCACAACAAGCTTATGAGGCTGATATTGGCATACAGGAACCCTATGCTTATGCGTTGCATTCCGGTATTGAGCTTGATACCGTTTTAGGAAGGTGGTTAACGTTGCTTCGTATGAATGGACGCTTCTTTTGCAAGGCGAGTCCAATAGTGCCCAGGATACCGGTAAGATGGGAGCCTAGAAACGGTCACAAAATTCTGTTTCTTGGCATTGTGGAAGGGTCCTCTAGGGCAAAAATTCTTCATAAAGCAATGCAGGTGTGGCACAATTCTGGCTGGGAGTATAGGCGAACGGAGATGAAAGGTTCCAGTAGATATCGAGCAAGTCAATAGTCTGTGTGTCCTCTCGAGCTGGACATATACTACGAATTCTGGAAAATAAACACAAATATCCCACCGAGATGCCGCAAGTAATGGAGGACATTCATGTTGCTTGCTCGAGATCTTCTGCACATACCAATCAGACGACTCGGCGCATCCATAGGCTATCTATCGCTTTACAAATAAAAAAGCGCATTTCGCGCCTCGGAGAAGCTTTGCCAAGACCGACAGCGTCCGCACTGCTGCAGGGTAGGGAGGAGGTAGGAACTACCGTCCGATGATGACGACAAGGTGCGGTGCAAGGCAGCGACGATGATCATGACTGAAGAAAAACGTCCCTGCTGTGCTGACAGACAATGCAAGTACGAGGCTGGGTGGTGGTGATAACTTGCGTGCGCGCGGGGTAATTTTGTCTATCATCTCACGTCTTGAAGTCTTGGCTCTATACAAGGGTATGGTGAGAGGAAAATCACGACCCAAGTATATAAAGGCCGTATTCGAAGCCGATCGTTTGAAAAGATATCGACGACTCTACCCATCTCTTGACGATCAGTCTGCCGACGCAGCACCAGGTCAAACCTTAAATACAAAGATATGATCATGCCGAGAAGTCGTACAATCCTCACCGCCGTCTTGGCGGCGTCCGGGGCATGGGCAATTACGCCCGAACAGATGCTTGCAGCCAACCGCTACTCAGATGCGGTTCCGAACCCGGCCGGAGTAAGTTAGCCCCTCTACCGTGTCACATAATTCCGAACCAAGGTCGTCTGATTAGCGAGAAAAAGGACTTTGCAATTTTTAGTGTAACAAATTACTCCTTTGAGACCAAGGAGATAGCTTCAGCGTGGAAGCGCCTCGACTTGAAGACTGGAGACATTTCCATCTGGCCGGCCAGAGACGAGCTCTCAGAATTCGTCTTTGTTGGCGACACTGAGATTCTCTACGTCAATGGCACCAATGAGGAAGGAGATGGTGGTGTCAGTCTCTACACTGCCGATGTTGACAATCTGGAGAGCGCCACCCTTGTTGCTTCTCTTCCTGCTCCATTCTCTGGCCTCAAAGCGGCAAAGACTTCCTCAGGAGACATTCATTTTCTACTCTCTGCTCAGGCATATCCCAACGGCACGGCATACAATGAAGCCCTCGCCGAGACACCAGCCAGCACAGCCAGGATCTACACGTCAATCTTTGTGCGGCATTGGGTAAGTGTTGCCATCTAGTGTAGCATCCGTGTAACCAGGGCTGACATGGATCGATTAGGACCATTGGCTGACGCCTTACAAAAATGCCGTCTTTGGTGGTGTGCTCCAAGGCGGCCTGAACGCCTCGACGTACACCTTTGATGGTGTGCTTACCAACTATGTAACGGGCATCGCCAATGTCACATCGGCCGAGAGTCCTCTGGACAACAGCGGGTCCGGCGACTATGCCCTCTCCCCCGACGGGACCAAGGTGGCTTTCCTTACCAAGGATATTGACCTCCCAATAGCCAACTATACCAGCAGTCAGATCTATCTCGTGTCATTCTCAGGATCTGCCGAAGATGCCGTGCCCATCAATGCTCGCGGTAGCACACAGTATCCCGAGGCACAAGGAGCTTCTTCAGGCCCCGTCTTTTCGCCTGGAAGTGACAAGATCGCCTACGTGCAGCAGAATGGTATTTACTATGAATCGGACCGCGAAATCCTCTACGTTGCCAATACCGATGGTTCCGACTTCAACGTAACTCGCTTGGCCGGTAACTGGGATCGCTCACCAGATACCCCAATCTGGTCCAAGGATGGCGAGACAATAATCGTTGAAGCCAGCGATCTCGGACGAACCCGACTGTTTCCTATTCCCTTGAGCGCAGGTGATGATTACGAGCCGGCAAACATCACTAACGAGGGTTCGGTGGTTGCTTATTATGCCATTTCCGACGACACTCTACTTGTGTCAGACGCCTCGATTTGGAGCAGCAGAGACTTTTATAGTGTGAGTCTCAGTGGTGAAGTCGACACGGTCTACTTCCAGGCCAATCTCGTCGACCCAGAGCTCGCCGGGCTTTCGGCTGCCGACGTCTCAGAGTTCTATTATGAGACCAACACAAGTGTCTCCAAGCAGCAAGCTTGGATTATCTACCCAGCTGGATTTGACGCTTCCAAGAAATACCCGCTCGCCTTTATCACCCACGGTGGACCGCAGGGCTCAAACGCCAACACTTGGAGCACAAGATGGAACTTGAAGGTCTGGGCAGATCAGGGATACGTTGTCGTGGCGCCGAACCCGTCCGCCAGTATTGGTTGGGGCCAGAATCTCACGGACGCCGTGCAGAGTCGCTGGGGAACGTACCCGTACTGGGACATCGTACACGCCTGGAAATATGTCAATGAGACGCTCGACTATGTAGACACAGTCAACGGGATACACGCGGGCGCATCTTTTGGTGGCTACATGAGCAATTGGTATGTAATTATTCCATTCTCCAAATCATTTGTAGAGATGAGTGAATGCTAACACACACGTAGGGTCCAAGGTCACGAGATGGGACGCTGGTTCAAGGCCATCGTCACTCATGATGGCAGCACCTCAACGCTCAACCAGTACGCTTCCGAGGAGTTGTGGTTCATGGACCATGACTTTAAGCGACCGTTTTCCTCTCCAGAGGATTTCCAAGCGGGCAGCCCCTACTATGACTGGAACCCGCTGCTCTTTGCGGACCAGTGGGCGACGCCACACTTTGTGGTGCAGAACACACTCGACTACAGACTGCCCGAGAGCGAGGGTATCCTGCTTTTCAACGAGCTGCAGGTCAGGGGTGTGCCTAGCAAGTTTCTCAACTTCCCGGATGAGAACCACTGGGTGACGAACCGCGAGAACAGCTTGGTCTGGCACACGGAGATCTTCAAGTGGATCAACTACTACAGCGGGCTTAGCGACGCTGACAGTCCCTACTGAAGAGTTTAAGGTTAATCAAGGTATTCAGGAAGGCAGCATGCGCAGCCAGGTCAATCGACGTAATAGTAGTATAACATGATTTTATGACCTTATGATGCTATAATACAAAGTAGCATTGCCCGCGATGTTGGAGGCCTCGCATGGCGTCTAGTGAATGTTAATTGACGTGAAGAAGATTTATTTTGATGTCCAATTGCCCATTTCCCTGCTATCCACAGTCTGATGCATACCCCGGACGTCTCTGCCGGTTGGTGCCCTGCCTGAACAGGCGTTTGGGCGGCCTTGATACAATATGGAGATGGGGACAACCTACCTAATGCCTTACTGTGTACGCATCAAATCAGGAACGCTTCCTTTCGGAGTGGGAACCATTTTCTCGGCAGGCCGGATGATCCCATTTGGCTCATTGGGCACCTTTTTTGCCCCTTTTTCCCATCCCACGGGAAAGGCCGAGCCCATTTAGATTCCAGTATTTTTCTTTTTCTTTTTTTGCCTTTTGGGATCCCCACGTGGCGCGTAAGGGGCCATGCGCTCCCCTTGGATTGATTGCCCTTTCGGCGGCGATCACTAGCGTTAGTGACCCACCACTCACTCACCAGCTTGAGCCCATCGTCAATCGCGCGTGGGAGGAAAGAAAGCGCAGGATTTATGACGAAGGTGGCCGGGGGGACAGAGAGACAAAGAGTCAAGTTCCTGCTGCTTCTGGGTGTTTTTCAAGTGTGAGAGAATTGTGTGCTGGTGTGCGTGGGTTCGTGGCTCAGTCGCAGAGAGGCTATGCCTAGGTACGTATCGGGAGCGAGAGAGAGAGAGGGAAAAAAGGTGGCGTCTCACGTGTCATTGCTGACGAAAAAGGGGAGAAGCTCGTGATCTGAGTCGTGCATATTAACTTGATAGACTAGGAGGCGACACTGGCGGCCTGGGGGAAGAAAAGCTCCCTGCTACCTACAGTATTTAGAGGGTATAGAAATGTTATACTGCCCTGGTGAGCCTTGTCTTGAAGGCAATCCAATTCTATCGCAATGCATTGGGGGTCAAATCGAATACTCCTGCATTTCCATTTGCTCCGGAGTGGAGTGATGGCACCGTAGTGGTAGTGTCCCTACCACGTACCTCAGTAGCTTGCTTGTCGTGCATCGGACAATATTGTCTCGAGTGCTGCATGATGATCGTGGGTCGGGCCAATATGAATATCAAACACGGACTCATCATGTACTTTGTTCCTAGATACCAAATGAAAGCTGCCTCTTGTATTCATCTACACTTTACACATTCTCACTACTACTCATGCATGAATGGTTCTCTCTATATCTCGTCAGCAGCAGCTACCCGACGCCTCGTCAAATCTCAAACATTAATCAATCTTTTGAGTTACCACTGCAGTAGCCTGTGACCTCCATGTATATACCTGGTGCACGGGTCAAATTAGTACTAAAGAACCTGTCTTGGTTTTTCAATATCTCGATCCCATCTCAAGGGCGTCACCATGCTTGAACACATTTTACCAAAGTGATTAGTAAAATAGAATTGGTATTGATAGTAATTATTCATCTAATTGTCTTTCAAGTATGGACTCATCATACGGATCATACGGATTACCTGGTATAGCTACTGGGTGCACTACGTACCTAGGTATGCATCACGTACAACCATTGGACGCTGGAGCGTATCCACGTCTACTGACATGGAAGTTTCGGTAATGCGGGGTTCGATTCATTGCCCCTCCACCGCTCAGCCCGGTTCAACTGCGAGCAAAATCAAATCGACGCTGCAGCTCGGAGCCCTGAGTGGGCTGAGGGTGCCGGTGCCCACTGAATCGGGGCGCCGCTAGGGCTGTTCATTGCCCTGGCTGTCTGCACCCTGTCTTGCCTGCTTGGTGGTGGTCCCTTGGGAGAGAGGAGAAGGGGAGGAGAGAAATCAGCTTGCAATGTCCATGCAATTCATCCCCCTCCCCGCCTGGGGCCGCTCATCACCACCAATCTCGCTGTACTGCTGTACCCTGTCATGACTGGTCAGTGATAACCTTCTTTGTTCAATATTGTAGATTTGATAGGTTTTCATTTGTGTCTTGCCTGAATACTAGGTTAGTAGACGAAATCACTGTGTTGTTATTATTAGAACTGTCCGTCTTTGCACCTAACCTACCGTGCCTAATAATCTGGACAATCAATGGGCATATCACAACCTGCAAGTGATCCATTTACTTGTGTTCGTGTTCTTCATATCGCCTGCTGCCTGTCTGTAATCCGAGATCCGTGGAACAGTCTACACATCAAGCACATTCACTTTCAATATCGTCTTCGTAGGCGGCTACGTTGCATGCATGCCTATCACTTGGCAAAGGCAAAACGATTAAAAGCCAGCATTTGAACCTCTACTTTTGGTACCTGCCGGGTCACAATCTCTCATCAGTACGAACAGAGAGCAGCTCCGGTACATAACTGGTTCGCAGTGCCCGTTGCTCAGCCCCCTCCTGAACGAACCTGGGCGGCGGATCTGGGGCTAGAGCATGCCCTGGCCCATTTGAAATCTTCCCCAACACGAGCGAGAACCCCAGGTCGTACCTAGTAGTGTAGCATGTAACAAGAGGCAATAGCGGTTACCCAGCGTGCCAGGTGCTGTAACAGCTAAAAGCCACCGGTACTAGTAGAGGTAGGTAAGTACCTAGCGCGAACAGGGAGGAGGGCACCCAGCAGCAGAAGTAGTCCAGCTCGAGTCCAGCCGCGCTCCGGCGCCAGCCAATTCGCACAACATAGCACAGACTGTCCTTCCAATCACTCCTACTGGGCACCCACTACGAGCCCGCTCCGTCCGTCCCAAAAGTCCAACCCAACCTGCTAACCAAACCAAACCAAGCAACGTTGAACCTGGAAACGCGCGCACCCTGGCTCATCGCCTGTCTCTCTGCTCGCTCCAAAAGAGATCACCACCTCCATCCTACCTAGAATCCGACATCATCGCCGCTGCTGAAACGTGTCGATCATCGCCCAATTCTTTCTCTTCTTCTTGCCTTCACTTGTGTCTTTCATTTTTTCCACCCATCCTTCGCCGTCGACTACTTTGTCACGAACTCATACATCCCTTTCAGATCACAAACCCCAGTCCTAACCTGCCTACCTGACCCGACTCTCATTACTCGCAACGGCCCACGACCCCGCCATCGAATACCCTCAATCCGCTGCGAGCGAACCACGACCGACATTTCCACACATTTGCGTACGGCAGCAAACACCCGTCAGCATGTCGTGGAAACTTACCAAGAGTAAGTTCAGTCTGCTACTTGACCAGAATCATGGTCCTCCTTGCCTCGCGCTATCCATTGCCAACTCCGGTCCGCCGTTCTGAGCGGCTTGGCCTGTGATTGATTACCAATGTTTTTCGGCCTCGTGTGACCACGGATAGGCATCGCGCAGACTACAGATTGAGAAGGAAGGAGACAAATACTGACGTTCTATTACAGAGCTGAAGGAAACCCATTTGGGTCCTCCCTCCATCTTCTCTAGATCCGGCTCAACATCTACCATCACAGACAAGGATGAAAAGCTAGGAGCGCCCCCAACCAGCTCCTCGACTCCTGCCCCTCCGGACAATGCCATCGGTATGTTGGTTCGTATATCACGACATGCGCATAGTCGTGAATTCAAAGAAGCGAATTGCTAAACATAATTCTCCTCTAGCTGCCTCAGAGGCCATGGTACAACAACCTGTTCTGACGCCACCGAAGCCCGGTATCCTCGTTGTCACACTCCACGAAGGTCAAGGATTCTCCTTGCCCGAGCAGCACCGACAAGCTTTTGCCTCATCAGGTCATCAGGGCTCCGTGTCAACTGGCAGCGCGCTGAGCGGCTCCGTGCGGCCAGGATCGAGGGGTGCCCCGTCCTCCTTTGTAAATGGCCGACCTCAGACCTCGGGAGGCGGCTTTCAAGGAATCCCTACCAACCACGGCAGATTCTCTAGCAAATATCTGCCGTATGCCCTGCTGGATTTCGACAAGGTTCAGGTCTTTGTCAACTCGGTATCAGGCAACCCGGAGAACCCGCTCTGGGCTGGCGACAACACTCAATTCAAGTTCGATGTTTCCAGAGTGACTGAGCTCGCCGTGCATTTGTATATGCGCAACCCTAACGCAGCACCTGGAACTGGCCGCAGCCAAGACATTTTCCTTGGCGTTGTGAGGATTAACCCGCGGATGGAATCGAAGCGCCCATTTGTTGAAGACCCAAAGGCAAGCAAGAAGGATCGTGAAAAGGCCGCGGCAGAATTCGCAGAGAAGGAACGGCAGGCAGGCCACAGTGGAGTCCAGTGGGCAGATGTCCAGTATGGTACTGGTAAACTCAAGATCGGCGTTGAATACGTTGAGAACGTTGCTGGCAAGCTGACCATTGAGGATTTTGAGCTGCTCAAGGTTGTTGGCAAGGGCAGCTTTGGCAAAGTCATGCAGGTGCGCAAGAAGGACACAAACCGAATTTACGCCCTCAAAACCATCAGAAAAGCGCACATCATCTCGCGGTCTGAGGTTGCGCATACACTTGCAGAGAGATCTGTGCTCGCACAGATTAACAACCCCTTCATCGTGCCCCTCAAGTTCACTTTCCAGTCTCCAGAAAAGCTGTACTTTGTGTTGGCATTCGTCAACGGTGGCGAGCTATTCCACCACCTCCAGATGGAGCAGCGCTTCGATGTCAACCGCGCCCGATTCTATACGGCCGAGCTTCTCTGCGCACTGGAGTGTCTCCACGGCTTCAACGTCATCTACAGAGATTTGAAGCCTGAGAACATTCTCCTTGACTACCAAGGCCACATCGCTCTTTGCGACTTTGGTTTGTGCAAGTTGGACATGAAGGATGAGGACCGCACCAACACCTTCTGCGGTACCCCAGAGTATCTGGCACCTGAGCTTCTCATGGGTCAGGGCTACAACAAGACCGTGGATTGGTGGACTCTCGGCGTCCTTTTGTACGAAATGTTGACAGGACTTCCGCCATTCTACGACGAGAACACCAACGAGATGTACCGCAAGATCCTTGGCGAGCCTCTGCACTTCCCCGGTCCCGAGGTTGTGCCTCCTGCTGCCAAGGATCTACTTACAAAGCTCCTCAACCGAGATCCGGCAGAGAGATTGGGTGCTGGAGGCAGTGCCGAGATCAAGGCTCACCCCTTCTTCCACGCCATCGATTGGAGAAAGCTACTTCAGCGAAAGTATGAGCCTACTTTCAAGCCAAGTGTGGTAAGTAAAATTATATACCCTGTTTGTTCACAATGTTCTGACCGATATTTAGGCCGATGCACTTGACACCAAGAACTTTGACAAGGAATTCACTAGAGAAGTGCCGCAAGACTCCTATGTCGAGGGTCAGCCACTGTCCCAGACTGATCAGGAGCAATTCGTTGGCTTCAGTTACAACCGACCTTTCGCTCTTGGTGAGGCAGGCGGCAGTGTGAGGGACCCCAGTTTCGTGGGAAGCGTGCAAGACCGTCGACGATAGATGATCATGTTGGAATAGAATGGTTTGAGGAGTCATTTCTCTCTGACCCTCCTGTTAGGCATCGACTTGGGAGCGATGCTCAAACTGCAAGCCGCGAACCGGATGTCGTGGGCAATTCGCAACCACAAATAAACACGGAGATTGGAAGCAAGCGCGAACAATCCTGGGGTGTCTGGTTTTCAGTTGGCCGATAGATACCATTGAAGAGGTCACGATACAGGGACCTGGGCAATCATTTTTCCTTGTCTGATCCAAGTGACGGAGAGGAGCATCAGGTCTACTCAGGAGTCTGGCTTATGGAATTTGGTCGCTGGGGCGTAGGCTATCACGCCGGCATTTACTTCTAGAGTCATGAAGGAATCAGGACCTGTACATATCGGGAGAAGCCAGGACTTGACAGCAGAGGAGAGAATTGACTGATGTCCCAATGATATCCTCTATGTGTGTAAAATACGTTATATTCTCCAGATTCGTGTTGCGGGACTTCCAGCTTCGGAAGTCAGTCCTGGACAGAGCTTAACGATTAATGTTTAAGCTGGTAGGTCCAACATCAGTCTAGTAATATAATAAGTATATAAAGCAGAGTGGTTGGGACTTAGTAAGACAACCTTTAACGCTTATATAATATTGCCTATAAAAGCAATTTAACACAAAGGTGTTTAAATATATATCAAAAAAATAAAAAAAATAAAAAGAAAATAAAAGAAAATAAAAAAAATTAAGAAAGATTTTCTTTTTTTTTTATAATATTTATATTTATATTATTATAGCTTTATGGTTATAATAATATATACGCCCTTTAATTATGCTTGTCCTTTTTCGATCTGGACTTTTTGCTTCTATTTTCCGACTTCTTTGACTTCTTGTCCTTGTCTTTGCCTTTACCCTTTTTCTTCTTCCTCTTACGGCGCCTTTCTTCGCCGCTGTCGGTGGAATCAGCTCCATCTGCCGACGATTCCGAGGACTCGGAGCTACTGTCGGACGAGCTGGAGCTTGAATCCGAGGAGAGGTCAGAGCTCGAGTCAATGAGATCAGGCTTTCTGTCTGGGCGGCCCTCGACCTCGTAATCCCAACGGACTTGTTCGCGGCGTGCCTTGGCCGCTTGATCCGCGCCGCCGTGGGTATGCCAGAGATAGGAATCAAATTGAATCGACGCGTGGGCAATGGTCTTGAACTGCTTCTTGCCCATAACGGCCTGACGCTCGCCTTCGCCCTCACCGTCGTCGCGGACATCGAACTCGGCTAGGGCAATAGCTGTTTGGAAAGCGTTGCGAATCTGCCGGCCATTCCATGACACTAAAATATTCGTTGGTGATTAGACCTTTAATGTAGTCTTTGCTACTTACGAGTTTCAAAATGTTTCCTGGCAAACTTGAGTATCTTTTCGTCCTGGACCTGTATACTTCGCTGACCTGCCAGCTCCCTCTTGGAGTTCAGTTCTCGAACTCGGCGAATGTTCATCTCGAAGATCTGTTGAGTCTGCTTGCGGTCAAGCTTTGGGTAGTATAGAGTCAAATGCAAGCGCGACCGGAATGCATCATCAAAAGATCCGACTCGGTTGGTCGTTAGGAACAGAATACCAGCATAATATTCTAGGATTCTTAGGAATACTGCAGAATATTTGTCAGAAATAGATAAAAGGAAATAAATAAAAAAAAAAAAAAGGAAGAAAAAAGAGAAAAAAGAGAAAAAAGAGAAAAAACTTGTCTTACCCGAAACCAGTCCATTCCTCTTGATGTCATCTCGCTGTTTCTATAGTTAGCTAAACTTGACTAGATGAGTCCTTTGTACAAGACTCACGCTTCTCTTCGCGAGAAACACATCAGCTTCATCCAGCAACATAACACAGCCCCATTTGTGTGCCAGTGTGAAATGCTTCTGAAGGTTTCGCTCTACCTCGTCAGGTTCGTATCCAATATCACCACAGGTGATGGGAAACAGCGGTCTTTTAGTGAAAGCCGCAACACACTCTGGAGCAGTTATCAGAATTAGCCACCTCAGGAGTCCGGGTTGGCTTTGTATTACCTGCAGTTGATGTTTTGCCCACTCCTGGCTCGCCGTGAAGCAGAATGATACATCCTTTGCCTGATTTTGGCGATATCAGTGTCTGGTCTATGGCAATTTTGGCTGGAAGAAGCATACCTTTACCGCGGACAATGTCCACCTCTGCGGAATTCTTCTTCATGCCACCAGTCGCACGTGATCCTGCTGCATGATTTTCAACCACAGCTCTGACCATTTCCTTGTGGCCTGCGGGAAGAATCAAATCTTTCCAGCCGTCTTCGTACTGGGTGTCTTGCAGCAAAGTCAAATCGAGAGCAACTTGAAGCTAGATCAGCAACAAGACTATACATGGAATCGTGAAAATTACCCCATTTTCGATCTCTCAAGGCAAATGCATAGGCCAACCCAGGCAACAGCAGAATATCTTCGTTGGCTTCCATGGCTGTGATGAGTTCTGGAATCGCAGGATCTGAGGCCACTGTGCCGACAATCGGGTATCCTTGAACCGTCTCAGTGATGGCAGCTCGTGCTCTGCTGATAAGGAGGCTCTGATGATGATAGTACTGCGGGAGCAAGTCCGTTAAGTATGTCTTCTAGTTTATGGTAGTAATTTTGGATTTATCGACACATACCCAATCTACTGTTCGATTTGTTCGTGACGACATTGTCATTTCGAGCGACTCGGCTCGAGCACTTTTTGCTGTACTGTTATAAAAGTCGAGATACGGCACGCAAAATGGGGGACGCCAGCTTGGAATATTTTGATACGCCAATGCAAAATCGACAATCACGGGTGTGTCGATCTATTCTACTGTAAGCATCTCATAATTTTCGCTCATTGAAGAAAGGGGTTAGACATACTTCTTCTTTGTTGTTATGACTGTCAATCCACGCCGCCCCAGCATACAGTTTATGACTGGCCTCGCATACCTCGACAAAGGACTTTCCTCGAGCGGCAAGGAACTTGCGCATTCCTTCTTCGCCATGAATATCGCCAGACGACGCGTAAGCCAGAGGATACGCATCCAGATCAGTGATGACCATTTCGGTATCAAACGGCCGGAATGTAAACGTGTCTGTCACGACATCGAAGCGGTATCCCCCAATATCAAGAAAGTAGCATATCAGCTTTAATGGCACATGCGTATTCGCCATTCTTCCTCTGGGGCCAATTGGGCTCGCATATCGTCTGCCGCCAACGACCGAGATGATCTTGTAAGCTTGTGGAGTGTCCCGTCCAAAGCCCTGCCTGTAAATGACTGGCGCAGGTACACCCGGGGGTTTTCTCGTACCGTTTCGCGACACGTCTGACGGTGCCGGTGGTACAGTCGCAGTCGGTAGAGCCGTTCTTTGTTGGCAGTAGATAATGTCACCCGGCTTGTAGAGCATCCACAAATCCTCGAAACCAATGGTTTTGAGATCTCCAGCCCGAGCATTCCTATACTTCTGAAGGGGCTCTGCCAGGTGCTCATCCATGAAGTCCAGCAGAAATTTGATCTGGGCACCGAGATTCATCTCCAATCCACCACCGTCGCCGTTGAATTCGCGCTCTGATGTGCTATGTTCGGCCTTTTGGGAGGCTTTTAAGGACTCTTTTGACGTTGTGGTCTTGAGTCTGAGCATATATGTTAGCAATTTGTTTTTAGGGGATGTCTTGTTTCGTATAATACCCTACTAGGTACCTAGGCATGCAGAATACTTACCCATCATCCTTGTACTTCTTCATTTTCTCCTCCAAGAGCTCTCTGTTCTGTATCAACCATCGAAATGGCCTGTAGAAGGATAAAGTGTCGTCCGCCCTTGGCCTATGACGCCTCGTCCGCCGTAGGTCTTTCACATCTATCAATCCCGGCCCGGGAGGCTCGGGAGGCTGTGGAGGCCCGCTAGGTGAAGCCATGGTGAGACCACCAGTATGGATGACTACAACAAAATGTGTTAGCAACTGTCTGGTGGGGTAGACCATTGAGTTTGAAGCAGCTCTTTTGGGCATTTTGTCTGAGTTTACTCTCTCGAAGCACCGATTTGGGCAATGCTCGCTCGAGACAACCCAGGGAAGGGAGAAATGACATCGGAAGTTGCTTACTGAGGCTCTTGAAAACGGGTGACTCGATGCAGATCTGGAGTATATCAATCTCACCAGCGACAACTTTGCCTTTCTGGCCAGCCGATTCACTGTTTTCAGGAGCCGCGCCATCGTTGATATCGTCCCAGCGTACTCGGATGAAAGGTTCGATCTTGTCGTCATAAAATCGATTGAGTTCATCAACATCCTTCTGGTAGAAGAATTGAGATTTGAGTTCGAATGCCGTTGAATGGGAATCTTCCTCGCTGCTTTCGGCGCTGTCGTGCTCGTCCTCATCGCTCGAGTCCTCATCGTCACCATCACTTGCCTTCTCATCATCCTCAACACCAGAAGATGATTTCTCTTTCCCCTCTTTTCCTTCGGATGTGACGGATCCATGGGGCTTGTCGCTTTCTTTGCTGGCTTTAGCGTCATCAAGTTCGTCGACTCCTTCCTTTTGGCGCTCGGCCGAAGCTTGGGTTTCTGCATCGTCCTTGCTGCTCTCAGGATCTAGATTGTCCTTGGCAGAAACACTGGTGGTAGCTTCTTCCCCACTCTTGACCTTCTCTTCTTTGCTCTCGTTTCCTACTTCCTTCTCTCTGGGCAGTTCGGGTTCTTGTTTGGCATTCTTCTTTCTTCTCCGTGATTGTCGCTCCGAGACGTCGCTTTCGCTATCCGTAAGGGCGTCCTCAAGTTTCTGTATCTTTTCTTGCAGATACTTCATATTCTTCCACAATTTCTTCAGCGCTGTCGATGTTGTCTTGTTCTCCTCCAATCTCTCCAACGCTTCGACTTCTGACCCAGAAAGAGTGAGACTAGTGGCCGTCGAAGTGCTACGGGAACGTTGCGATCGGCGTCTGCGTTCAGCCCTGCTGCCTCTGGTTCTTTTTCGCTTTTCATGTTTCTCTGCATTATGTCTGTCGTGCCAGTCCTTTACGTTTTCTGAATATGGCAGGCCATCGATGGGAGGACCCACGCTTGACCCCGAGCTTGTGGAACTGCTGTCGCTGTCCCTATCGCTGCCCTTCTTTCTCAACTTGGTCTTCTTCTTCTTCTTCTTATCCATCTTTAAATTATTCAACTGAATGAAATCGCCAGGCCCAGTCATCGCTGCTTGGCCAGTCATCTCTGTTGAATGAAAACGGCCTTGGGCTACCTGGTGTTGATCAAACTATCTCTCCAGAGTTGTACAGTAAAGCATGCGTCAAAAACGCAAAACTCACTGATAAAGAATTATTGATCACCGAGGAGCGATGAGTCCTTGGGACCGCGTGACAGACGAGCGACCAAAATAAGCAAACCACACTTTTGGGGGCTGAAAGTTCAGCTGCAGAACATCCCCGCGCCATCGCCAAGTTTAGAAACAAGTCGCGCCCAATAATCCTTGCTCAAGCATCCAATAGCTTTGATTACATCTCGCGTCCAGCCGGAAGGATCATGGCTCAATGCTACGCTGCAACTACACAACCAGTTAAATCTGAGGGACTTGAAGCACACCTTCTGCGATTCGATACATAGTACTCTGTACACACGACAATCTGGGTAAAGTGAGATAAGGGAATGGGTACCTAGTAGTGTGCGTAGGTCCCGGTACTGAAACTAGCGTACTCTTCTGTACTATGTATGGGAGATTTTGCCGCAATTCTACTACTCTGTGATGTTGCATAGCACCGATCCCACTTTCTTTCTATCGTCGAGGCTTGAGAGCTAACGATACTTTTGGTGCAACACTTTGTAGGGGAAGACATGATGAGGCTGTGCAGGCAAATTCCCCCACCCCCCAGTTTCTAAGTAACCTTACTCCCCTCTAAGAGTTATACCTTCAAAACTCATGCTCAATCATACATCTTCAAGCTTTGTTCAATGAGAAATTGAGAGATTGTTCCTGGGCGCGTCTATGGCGACAACTGAAGCCCCGCCGCCCATGGGGCTGACACGATCCCGCACCCTGACAAATAGCGCGGCCGAGTTTCTCGAGCTTCGGAGTGATGAGACTATCGGAGCTGAATTGGCCGAGCTGTCACCAGAATTTGTGCCAGAACTGGATCGATTCGTCCCGCGTGATGAGGTACTGCAGCAGGACTACTTTGCCGAGTCACAGAAGCGAGTAGAAAAATTCAAGGAGACACTGGCACTATTCCAGAAGAACCTCATTGACCGAAAAGTCGACAAAAAATATGAAATTGAGATCAAAGATGCAAGCTCCTACACCTTGGAAGATGTTCTCAAGATTGCAAAGGTTGTCCAGAAAAAGCATAGCGATGCAGACCAGGTGCATAGTTGCATGGGACGACTTAAAAAGTTCTTCCATGCCACCGGGAGGAATGCGACTACGTTCAAAAGGCTTCTCACCTTTGTGCCGGACGATGTTTATGGCTCCGTAATATGCGGAGGGTTCACTGTCATTCTTGGTGTACGCTCCCATTGCGTGGTCGAATATAGTTGGATTGACTCTCCTAATACTGACTGAAATGTCCCCACAGACCTTGGAACGCCTAGAGACTTTGCGCACCGATATGTACATGGCCCTCGATAAGATCCCAACAACTCTTGGACGGTTGCATGAGCTCCTCGACGTACACTATCAATCGCCCAAGTTGAAACACTATGGTGATGGTCTTTTGGTTGCCGTGTTTGTTCTCTTGGAGCTCATCGTCAGAGAGTTATCAGGAAGCGCAGCGAGTAAGTGTATCTCGAGTAGTGGCGGGCTACCATGATAACCAGGTGCGGTAGAAAAGATATTCAAAGCCCCATTTCGCGGTGGTCGGTACGGCTACACAATTGATGAGGCAATCAAGTCTCTCGAGGAAGCCGTGAGAGAATTCGAGATTGAAGCAAGGATCTGTGATTCTCAGCGCCTAGGTCAAGTGGACATTGTGACAAGGAGAACATTATTGACTGCTGCGCGCGTCGAAACAGAGACAAAGAAGACAGAACAGGGAGTAAGTCGGTTGACCCACGGTAGGTGACCCGAGTTATAAATCGATCCAGCAAGTTCTTTTGACCGCTGACTATCACCTAGATCTCACAAACTTTGCAAGTCGGCAAGAACACTTTGCGCAGCAATTCAGAGAAGACCAAGCCGCCGATAGTCAGAAGATCTTGGCGAGTACGGAAGAACTACGTGACCAGATAAAACAAAGCCAAATTGAGCACCAAAGACACGGTGCTCAAGTACATCAGGTTTTCTATTGTTTCCTGACGTCTAGTCCGTCGTTCGACTCCAAGACTGGTACTCGTAAGACCTTCCACAGTTGTTCATGGCATCAGCGCTGCATTCTAATCATGACATTACAGTGGACCGATATCAGGCTCAGCGACGTCTGATACGGGAGCTCACTCCTGGCTCCTCGTTTGAAGTCGATGACAAAGAGTCTGGGCCGATGCCTTTTAGCGAGACAGCAAAGGCTTTAGTTGACTCGTGGAATAAAGTCACGGGAAATGCAAAACAGGTCGCAGAAAATGATCTGCAACAGGCAATAGGAGAGATCACTGCAAAGGAGCATGAACCGGCAGAGCATATTCGTGTAGAGCACGACCGTGTCGGCTACATTCTCACCTCTGCAGAATTGATGGCCTGGCTTCTGGCTGCCGAGTCTTCTCTTCTGGTAGTACAGAGCAATTCGGAAACTGGAGAAGAGCATACATCTTCTTCTTATAGTTCTGCACTACTTGTCGGCGTTATTCAGAAGATCAACCAATTTCCCGTGCTCCATCATTTCTCAGCAACACGCGCCGCCGCACCAGACGACCGGAAGCTGAGGGGAGCAGCCGGCCTTTATATCTCTCTAATTACGCAGTTGTTGGATCATCTCCAAAGCCAAGGTCACAATGTGGAACTTGATTTTCTAGAAAGGGTCATCCGCCATCTCAAGAAAGGCGAGCGAAAAACTCGACAACTTCGTCGGACCTTCCAAGAGCTGGTTGACAGGCTTCCAATTGGGTCAGGACTCTTCATCATCGTGGATTCGCTTTGGAAGCTGCAGGACTCTGAGAGCGATGAAGAAGTGGAACATTTACTGAAATTGGTCAAGAGTGACGCAAGGCAAATCAAATTGTTTGTGACAGACGCATTGTCATTGCGCATAATCGACCCTCTCACGGCTTGGATGAAGAAAACTCAACGCCGCGCGGAAAAGAAGGACCTTGCTACACCAAAGGAGAGAGTTTGTGTATTGGAACCTCCTGATGATGTGGATGGCTGCCACACCGACTTTAATGTTGCTTGGATCAAGGAAGAACTCCAAGGTTCAGTGGAGAAAGCGAACCTGTCACGGTCTGGATCTTCTGTTGGCAGTGGTGGAGTCTAATTGGTCTACCGTATTCATCAAAACTTGCATCAAGTTTCAAATGCCTCCATGTGGTGATGATTATATGGAATAAATGTCAGTCTCGAACTAGCTTCATGATGCTTAAAGAGTCGTGGTATTAGTGTTCGGCAACTTGAAACCTCCCGGAACCCGTGTTTGCAGAATTTGCTCTGGGTCATACTTGGCCGACACCTGCTGCAGAAAGGCAATGTTCTCTTGGCCATAGGTCGCAATCGGATCCTGCGTCTTGTCGGCATAGTTGAGGTACGCGAACTCGACGTCAGTGCCCGTCTCGAGGCTGCGCTGCCTGACAGTCTCGCGATATGAAACCAGGTGCGCCCTCGCCGTGTCTTCCAGCTCTGAGCCCTGGAACACCATGAAAACCTGAAAGAGCACACTGTTGCCTTGTTCTCGGTCCATGCCCAACACATTACCGCCTCTTTCCACGCCGTGGTCAAACAGAATCTTGGGAAGGGGCTGGAAGACGGTGTAGAGGCTAAAGGTCTCATCACCTGTAGCATTTTTCCAGTTGGTAATAAAGGCATTGTGCTGATCTACAATAAATTGTAGAATCTCGGGGTCATTTTTGACGGTGATGGCGAACCAAACATTTCTTGAGTTTAGATGGTTAGACACTAGGTTCCAGGCAGCTTGACTGGGGTTGATGAGGACTCACTGGTTACCCTTGGCGAACTCGAGCTCCTTTGCGAAATTCAAATGAGTATCCTCTCGAAGGGTTGAAGATACGGTCGGCTCAATGGCCGCATACTCTGCATATGCCGACGCGTTGACAGTTCCAGTAGTATCATGCAGCGCCGAAATAATGACGGTTTCGTTGGACCCCGCAACCCACGACCAGAAGGAGAAACATGACCCCAATTGATAATTGACAATATTGTCGACGAAATTTGAGAATGCCGCCACGACCTGGTTCGTGGCGCTGTTGGGGTGGATGACGAGCCCGCCGTAGATGTTGCCCTGTTCAAACGCTTGTATGTCAAAGCGCGTTACGATACCGAAATTGGAGGAGCCGCCCTTGAGAGCCTTCCAGAGATCGGGGTTCTGTTCGCTGTTTGCCTGGATAATTTCACTGCAGTAAATTATGAGCGATTTTTATTCCAGGCGAGGTCCTTCAACCGTAAACCACTTACCCAGTAGCCAGGACAACTTCATAGTTGACAATGTTGTCGCAGGCAAAGCCCACCTTGCCGCTAAAGAAGTTGTTGCCACCGCCAAGAGTGAAGCCACCCACTCCCACGGTGGAAGTTCTGCCGCCTGGCGCGGTGACGCCAAAAGTCTCCTGTAGAATATATTAGTTCCTGGAGAGAATGCACTTTTCTATGTGTCTAGACTTACAAGAGTCGAGTAGACGTCTTGCCACAGCGATCCGCCCTGGATCTTGGCTACCTTATTGTCGGCGTCGTACGCTGTCTTGTTCATGAGTCCTTGAGCCATCATTAGCCATTGATTTACTTCAACATCTCAATGACCTAGATTTCTATACCAAGATCGATGGTGACTCCATCGTGTATGTCAGCCGCAGGTCCCCACGCCATATGACCACCACAGCGGACAGCCCAATTAGTCATGGACGCATCCTTCAGACTCTTGACCACTTGTGAGACCTGCTCGGTGCTAGTCGGTTGAACAATGCACGATGGGCTCCGACGGGCCGAAGCCGAGTAGTAATCGGCCTCACGGGCGACGTATTCCGTGCTGTTGGGCCGGTACACTCTGACGCCAGCAGCCTCTAGAGCAACGCACTTTGGTGGTCAAGTCAGCATGACCATGTCAAAGTATCGAGAAAGTGCTACTGAGGGACAACCCACAGTCTCTTCAATGCTCATTAATGACGAGTTCGACATGTTGTATGGACCAGAGGAAGCTGTCAAATTCAAAGTAGCGACGGTCCGTAGAAGTGCCAGGGCTGGAATCAAGGAACGCATTGTGAACTCTTTTGTTATGGATCAAGGAAAGTCAGTTGTTTTGAAACACTATCTTTTTATCCACATGGGGGTGCATCTGGGGAAAAGAGACGATGCATGCAGGACAAAGCCCACACGCATGCGTCCTAAACAACATTATAAGGCACGCAGCCCAGACAGCCAGCCTACTATTGGCATCTCCATTGAACGGCTTTTTTTCGGTCACAGGCTGACAGCTTTTCGAGTCAGCGATGATCGTCAATTCAATCAGGCAATGCAGTATTTGTGCGCGACTATTGACTTGACACATCCATGTATGGTCCGCTTCAATCCAAGTCGACAAGAGCAATTGGGTCTGATGATCAACATGTTACATTACTATGCATGTAGCGACCCATTATGAATCTCCACTATTGTTTGCTCCATCGAAAGGTCGGCACACAGTACTGTGTAATTCTGCAGGGTTTCGGCTAGCCGTCCATGAGAGAAGTCCCTGGCAGCATCAGAGGGAGACCAGAACACCTCTACAATGCGATTGAGCAGAACGGTAGATGATCCCTCGTCTTTACGACTGTGCTAATTTGCCCAAGGTATACCACCAAGTCATTTGCAAGTGTCTCGCGAAGAAATTCCACCATTTGGTCCTGGATCATGACCATGCAAGAGATCTTCGGGAACAATGGACATTCCCGCGGCCATAGGCCCGTCCCGGTGCCGAATGCGTCGTTTGACCGGCTAAGCCCTGGAGATGCATGGGGCCATGACTGCGTTATGGTTGGATTGCGTTATGGTTGGATTGATAGTCCCCGTCAGATCCAGTACGGAAGAAGAAACCTAGTAATGTTCACCGGCAAGTGGATTCCGATGCTGCTTGGAAGTCCACAAGACCCTTGAAAGGATGTGATGTGATTTGACTACACAGTTGCCCCAGTTTGATTTTGCGGAGCCAGCCAGGCTGGAGTAGACCGATGAGCTTCCTCGCTGCCGGCATTGCTGGGGCGGGATGAGGTCGCATGTTTGCTTGAGTTGAATGTTTGCACAACAACTCGGCCGACTTTGAAAATTCAAGCATATTCACCATCTGATTGAGATGAAATGGCGTTTTCTTGACATTTTGCTGTCGCTCTTTCAAATCAGGAATATCTATTCTAAATTATATCGGGAAAATAAAGTTTGATTAACTAGCATTCAACGCGGCCTGAAGCATCTCGAAATGATACCATGCCTGTGTAGGTTGGTAGGCAATATTGTACAATGTCTTGGCTGCAGCATTATACCCCTTGCTCCGTAGCCCTTCTTAAATGTCATATTCAGTCCCTGTTTCCCGAATTCCCCGTGACAGGGTTCGGTAACGGGCAAGGTATGTAAACTGTAGATCAGCCTTCTCCCTTTTTCTTCGTCATGCAGAGCGTCTTGGTTTACTCCTTGCGTCGGCGCTCAATTATGGCTGTCAGTACGGGTATCGAGTACCCTCAACACTGTAGTGATATTTACTCACAAATCTCAAATTTTCTTCGTCCAGAATCAGATATTTCAAAAACATTGGCCGTAAAGTAAACTCCTTGAGCCGGGCAGTTGCTTCTAGCCGAGGATACGGCTTAGTACCATCCATTGATAATAACCCCAGTACACCTGACATTGATTGCAACGATTCGCGGTGGAGAAAAGCCTGAATACGACGTCGAGAGCATGTTCGGGTAGTAGTTCTTTGAGTCTTCAATGATACAGGATTTGGTGGTCCACGCAACCGGGGGGCTCATCGACACACACACCCTTGCATAAAACACAACCGTCAGGGCCAGTGCCGTCACAAGAAGTCAAGGTTCATGATCCGATGATACTTTGACAACTCAAAGACCATTTTTCAACATGGCATTCCTCCCAATACTTGAATCCTGTTTCCCTCTACTGGAATTGACCACGAAACCACCCAGCGACAATGTCTTTTCCAATCATAAACGGCACGGAAGTGCTTCTAGCAGCTCCGGATGGCTGGGTGGTAAACTTTACTCACCCATATAGGAACGAGGCCACCAAATCACACGTCCATCTCGCTTTTGGTTTAGAATTTCCGATTGCTACTCTGTTCCTGATACAGAGGCTATACACATCATATTTTGTTTTGCACAAGCTCCAAATCGAGGATTGTAGGTGCATGGCTCGCTGTTTCGCTTAGCAGCTCAATGACTAATCTGAGAATAGACTTGATAACTGCCGGCTGGGTATGAGACTTAGCTCTTGCAGCTTCAGTGTACGGGTTGGGACTGATTTTCAATGGCCAGGCATTTTTGTTCGCGACACAAGCGATGATGTTGCATCTTTTCCGCCGAGGACTTGTCGGTCTTCACGCTTGGGAGCAATCACTTGACAAGACCATATACATGACAGAGGTAAGATCAGCAATGCTTAATGCCCCCAGGGGGCGTCAACATGACCTCGACGCGATCTGACCGACTCTTTTTAGGTCATTCTTGCTCTCACATTAACAGCTATCGTGTAAGTCTTCTATAACCTAACTCACGCAAGGCAGTCTAATGTCTAATCAAATGAAGAATAGCGGCACCCTTTTATCAAAATTATCACTTTGCGCTTTCTACTATCGACTGTCGCCTGCCCGCTGGTACCAATACAGTATCATATTCACCAGTTTCCTCTGCATCGCATGCTTCGGGTCCGTCTTCTTTGCCGTCCTCTTTGCTTGCCGACCCGTTTCAGCTGCTTGGAATCTGCGACTCTACACAGGCGACAATTGCATTGCTCGACCGCCGTGGTATATCCTACAAGCAATCACGGGCGGCGTGACGGACCTCCTGCTCATGGTCAATCCAATTCCAACCGTGCTAGGTCTACAAATGTCTACAAAACACAAGGCGGCGTTGATTGCGTGGTTCGGTATCGGTACCATTACATTGGCTACGGCCGTGATGCGAGCTATCAGCCTCTTGTCCATGATCAGTAGCTCAGACACTCCTTGGACCATGGCCGATGCTATGTTGTGGCTGTACGTATTTGTCTCCGGCTCACATGGGGAGATGCATTGCTAATCGTGACAGAGTGGTGGAATCAAATCTCATTGTCCTTTGCGGCTGCCTTCCAACATTTAGGGTGTGGATCACCCACGTCTTTTCAAGAAGACGTCTTCCCTCCAAGGGCAACAGTGGAGGGGGCTCACAGGGGCAAGCTGCCCAGGGAACCCCACTGCGAACGTTTGGCCAGGGAAAAACCCGGCACTTTGATACGGTGGCAGAAATCGAGCGCGATAATATTAAGGCTGACGATGATTATAACGGGACAGAGCCTCCAACATCCCGCCACGGGGTAGCCGTCTCGGATACAGGAAGCGAGGAACGCATATTGCACACACAGACCAGAGTCATTTCCTCGTCCGAATAAGTCGCATTTTGGGTTCTATTATTCGGGTATTTTTCTCGGCTTCCCAAGCCATACGACTTTCTTGCAATACCAGATATAGTCGATTGCGCGGGTACGTAATCAGGAAAAGCTACATTGGTTCAGCGAGGTGCTGATGATGCGAGTAACTTGACAAGTCTACGCACTTATTGATTCGTGTCCTGCTCCAAACATATACAGCAAGCGCATATTCGGATCCTCACATGAGACAGATGTGTCCTACAAGTTTCATTCGTCTGCGGATTCAAAATGCTACCTTGGCCGTACTCTTGCCAGACTGGAGCAGCACCGTCCCCTGGTCACCATTCTCAGATTTACAGACCGGCAGCATTCCCTGCGAGGCTGCAACCGACAAGAACTGGTCTTGTCCCAGAGGCAAGCTATAGTATCCAACACACGCCAGCGATCTCGTCACATCTCGTCCCACCCATGGCGATGGGCGCCCCATACGTTTAAGCTTGAGCACCTTGATCCAGGGCGTTGAGTGTCAAATTGTACAGTGGCAGCATCTCGGCCCATCGCTCTGGGTAGTGTATTGTGAGGATGCTCATCATATCGTCGGACGTAATGTCCTTGGTGCCGCGAGGGCCCGAGTGATCCACAATGATTTGCTGCATCTTCCTAATCTCTTGAACCTCTTTGGCTTCATCCAGTGACGCTGGTTGCGGGGTCCATGCAGGAAGCCCTTCCTCCAGTCTGCCGGGTTTTGCGTGAGCATACGTTGGCGAGCCGGGCGGTGGACGTAGCAGGGCCTCGATGCGAAATTCCTTGATGGCACTCCTGATGTCGGGCCTGTCTCTGTCACCAAAGAATAGAGGAAGATTCCCTGGGGTGTCTTTTCTAGTGAGAGCAAGTCGTCTCAGAGGCTTTCTAAATGGTTTCCATCAATTAGTGTTTGCCATTGAGCAGGTGATCTGGATTGCCAGAACATAAGCGAGGAAATCAGCAGGGGATGGCTTCATGCCCATGTCCTTGGCCAGGGTTTGTGCCTTTGGGTCATGGATGGCGAACTTTTGATTGCAGGCCAAGCTGCCAATTGGTACTCCGGCCGCCTTTTGGCACGGCACCTTGTGGTATTTCCAGTCCTGCTTTTGGCAGCCCTTGGAGCAGTACTGGACGGCTTGGCAACGTCCGCAAGCTAAGAGATTGTCCCTTTGGCCGCTTTGGCATGCCTCATTGGCACACTTGGGCGTTGTCGGTGTAGACATTCTTTCTTTGAGGCCTAGAACCTCAGAGTCAAGGAAAAGAAGCAATGTCTTCTTGAATGTCTAGTCTTGGGCCACCTGAGCTTTACGAATTTCATAACGGTTTACTACCAGCATCAACCGTTTGATATTATCGTGCTGGGTCAGAATCGACTCGCGCTGCACTTGTCACTTATGGGCCACTACCCGTCAGTCTGCAAATGCAAATAGTCAAACGGCATTGATCTTGTTTGCGACGACCGATAGTCACCATTTCTTCACGATTCATGAACATACCCGAGGTGGTTCTGCACTATGCTAGATCCTTCAAACAACCAGGCTGAGTTTGGCTGACTACCCCAAGTAACTTTGAAAGTGGTTTTCGTGGCTGGCCACGGATCTCGGTCACTTGTAAAGCCAACTAGGAGCAACAAATAGAGTATTGCAGGTAAAGATTGTGGCAAAAACTTGATAACTTTGCAAACTTTTAGTAAATGTTCACTCACCGGCAATCGGCTCTGACTTATGATGTTGCCAACACTCCCAATCCAGATGCATTTTGATCGGATGCGCATTTTACACCAGGGTAAAAGTCTTGGCAACGTAGTTGCCCCCTGCACCTATACCCATGCATCATACAACTATTAGAAGTGATGTTGTAGAAATCATTCGTCGATACCCGTCATACCCTTGGGGAGCTCTCAAAACATTTGTTTGCCTATGTTCGCACAATGAACCAATAAACGTCCGAATTTGCTCTTTGGGGGCTGACGCAGATTTTGGTGTGCTGACGGATCCCAATTCAGCTGCGTAGGGCTGAGCATTGATTGGACCTACGACCCCGTATCTCATCCCGAACCTGCTTACTTTCGCTTTTCACGGTAGAAGATACGTTATCGCGTTGAGGCATCCCATAGGCCATGTAAGAACGTCAGGAGATTACTCACAACCTTGCCCTCTCTCCGCATAGCCAGGATAAATGTCTATCAATCTCGTACGTATAAACATGATCTAACCATCACACATTCCCACAATCCATTGTGCAATTTCCCCAGATGTCTCATCATTGCAACCACATATCCACACTGTTGCTTTCATGGCTCCAATATGTCAGACCTAGCAGCTGTTCTGGCATCGCTGCCAGCCTCTGAGAGAGATGCTTTCCTGGACGGGCCAGCGCTGACCCCACCAGATGGGACTACACCGAATTTCGACAATCCCCCAAATGGCAGTCAAAATAGAATGAGCGCGGCAGTCATCTCGATTTGTCTAGCAGTCATGATTATTGTCGTTGCCATCAGAGCCTATGTAAAAATATTTTGTGTGAAGAAGTTCCACATCGAAGATTGTGAGTACAAGAACTTGGCAAAAGTTCTGAATATATACTAAATCCATTAGCAGTTGTCTTGGGGGCAGCATTTGTACGTCACTGAGCACCGTTAGGATAATATTGTCAATTTTGTGAGGGGTACTGATCATTGTAGGGAACATACATGGGATTTGAATGGGTTGCCTTCAAGACAGTATGGTGGCCAGGCTACTTCATCCACCAGTGGGATGTGCGCGTTCGACAATTGGCTGAAATATTTCGCGTAAGTTTTTGAGACTTGTAGAGACGATAGTCATTCTAACAGCGAAAGCAGCTTACTTACCAGGCCGACAACTTTTATGTCTCAACCCTAGCCTTGATAAAGGTAGCCATATTGCTGGAGTGGATCCGCATTTTTTCTCCGAAAGGAACTCGAACTGCATTCTTTTGGGTTTGTCATGTTCTAATGTGGCTAAACGTGATCTTTTACGTCTCCGTCATCGTATCTTTAAACTTTTCATGCATTCCGCGGGCATATTACTGGGATAAAACAATACAAGGCGGCAAATGTCTTAATGTCAAGGCTGGAACCTTGGCTCTCACCGTCTTCAATCTAATTTCGGACATGGTTGTTCTACTTGCTCCTCACAGGATCATCTGGAAACTCAAGCTCCCTTTCAATAAGAGACTTGGCATCTCTTTCATATTTGCCATGAGTATTTTGTAAGTTGTATCCTCAAAGCTTGTCCCACTTCTGTTGCTGACTTGAATAACTGCAGCTGTGTTGCCATCGCGGCTGGCCGAGTTGTCAATGCAGTGGATGACCTTTCGGTCATTGATGTTACCTATGCCTTGTCGACCGAGGGACTCACCGCTCATGCAGAGATGACGATATTATTCTTTGTAATCTGCGCGACGTCTATCCCCAAGGCGGCCGAGGATCTGAGGCAACAGCTATGTTTTGTCTGTCGCGCTTCTCAAACAGAGCCTGTTGTAGAAAGCAGACGCAAGGATAACATAATACACCTAGGGAGCCCTACAATGATGTCCTCGTTTGAGGAACTGTCGATTGATGTTGAAGAAGGTCACAAGATCAGTACGCGATGTACTAGGGAAGACTTTATATAGGGCTGCTGGTTTGGCACCGGTCATAAGCTAAAAAGCTTTACCTTTGGCCGCTTTGGCATGTCGCATTGGAACATTTATCGAAGACTACCGACCTGCCTACAATTTCACTATCAACAATAAAAAACATTTATTATATGAAATTGAGCGATTGGTAAAGTCATCAGTGATTATTCCCACATCTGGTTGCATGTAAGCATGAAAGGGCGATGTCTGAGACAATGACCAAGCACGGCGCGGTTCCGCTCACCCTGCTAGCTTGGTCATCAATGGGGTGCGGAATTAGCACCGAGAACAACACTGAGATTGTATAATCATACATATCATCAATATAGCAGATTTGATAAGCCATTCCTTGCTGAGACCTTTGAGGATTTATTATTTATTCTTCAAACCTCTCCTCGTTTTTATCTTCTTGTCCCTCACCAACAACATCATTAAGCAACTGACAACTCGACCATCACATCAGTACAAAAACTGCTATCTATTACTTCTGCCTCATTCATTCTCCAGATAATCACAAATCAAGATGGCTGCACCACCTTCCGATGCTTACACGACCCCCTTCCAGCTCACCAAGAGCATGCACCGGGACGTTTACTCGGCCATTGACCCAGCCACCAACAAAGAGTTAAGTGCCACCGATAAAGTCATTATCGTCTTTGGCGCGACTAGTGGGCTTGGATTTGTAAGTAAAAGCCGTCTGATTAAGATCCTTTCCATCACACCTAATCCTTGTCTTCATCAAGGCCACTGCCAAGTCATGGAACACTGCTGGGGCCAAGGGCATTGTTCTCGTTGGTCGTAACTCTGAAGGACTGCAAAAGGCCGAGAAAGACCTGGCTGCAAAATCCGAGGTGCTTTCCATCACCGCAGATGTAGGCTCGGTAGCAGACACAGATGCAGTATTCAAGAAGACGCTAGAAAAGTTCGGCAGAGTTGATGTCGTCGTCACTGCTTTCGGCGCCATGGCCGTAGCTCCTGTTGGTGCGCAAGAGCCTGCCGCCTGGTGGGAGAACTTCGAGGTCAACACCAAGGGTGTGTATCACGTCGCTCACTCGTACATTACCGTGGCGGGCGGCAACGGCACCCTTATCAACATGGTCAGTCTGGCCGCCTCGTTTGTCGCACCTGGCATGTCCGGCTACAGCGCCTCGAAGCTGGCCGTCATCAGACTGGGCGAGATTCTCGACGTCGAGCAACCTGGACTTCGCGTATTTTCAATCCACCCGGGCATAGTCATTGCTGAGAATGGTCGTGGTGCGGTCTTCGAACCCTTCAGGCCATTCACCCACGACACGGCCGCTCTTACTGGTGGCCTTACGACTTACCTCGCCACACCCAAGGCCGACTTCTTGAAGGGAGGATACCTTCACGCCAACTGGGATGTTGTCGAGCTAGAGAAACACAAGGATGAAATTGTCGAGAAGAAACTTGCCAAGCTAGCATTCCTGAATGGTCAGCTTGGGCCAGAGGGCCACCCTTGGTCATCGTGAGGAAATTGCCATGGTAGAATATGGATGTGATCTCTGATTCGCTGCTTTCACTGAGCCGATCGGTCGATGGGCAGGCTGGCAATCCAAAGTTCCATAGATATCACCAAAGCCCTGATCATGTCAATCTTGGCTCCCTGTCTTACATTTCTACAGACTGCGAACCTAGTCCCTATATTCATGCCACTTGGGCGTGTAGCAGGAATCCTTCATTCTATGTTTCGGTCTCGTCAATTTTAATTCGTCTTTCCTTAGAGCAACAATAAAGGGTGCATCCATCCAGATCCAAGACGTCAAGTCTTACAATATGTGAGGGCAACGACCGCGACCAGTGATGTGCCTGCCATGACAGTTTACTTCCATACGCAATGCTCGAAATTTCCATAGATCGTATAGCCAGCATGAATAATATTTTTTTAAAAAAAATAAAAAAAACCTAGTGGAATAAAGAGCCAGTAGGTGGAGAATTGTGCTAGTTTTACGTTTGTAATAATCCTATTCGCCGGAGTTTGGGGGTACGGGTGTGTCCGTCTGTCTGGATACGCCGACGTCATCTTGGCTTCTAGAAGATTAAGGTTAGTGTGGGGAGCCAGCGCCAAACCCTCCCCCACTTGCCCTCAACCTGCATAACCCGCGCAACACCTTTACTGTCTCTAGGCAAGTGTCCATCATCGTCCGCTGATCAATTTATTTTCGCGACAGCGACCCTCTTGCGATGGCCGCAATAGATGCCGCAAACGACGATGCATCAGATACATCTATTGGCAGCCCGAACCTGGATACTGTGGCCAGCTGCTCGACTGTGGACGACGACCCCAATGATGGATTCTGCGGTCTTCTTCCTGGCAATACCTACATGATTCTAGAGAGGGAATCGCTCCGAGCCATGACTCTCACAAATGAAGGATTGCGCCTCAAGCACATCGAGGAAGGCCAAAGCCTGAACAATCGCTGGCTCTGTGTTGAGAAGAATGGCTGGCTTGGTCTCCAGGAACCAAAGTCCGGCAAGTACATTGGACACGATGGGAAAAGCGGAGTGCGCGCCGCGGCCAATGGGTTCCACGCGTGGGAGTACATCACCACCAGAGACCGCCCTGGCGGCGTCTATCAGCTGCTCGTTCCGCATTGGTGGGAGGCGCTTAGGGTTATCGTCGTTGCCGAGGACGGTGAAAGTCTGATTACGCGACAGCACGGAGAGACGCTCTGGAGATTTCTCAGGACATCTGGAACAGGAAGCAACTGAATTTTCACCAAGATTCGAAACGACACAGTTGCACATGGTCCAAACCATCTCATGTTGTAGAGGGATCGCATGTAACGAGAAGAAACACTCTTGCTTGAAGGATATCCCGTACCCCCAGCAATGGCTCAATGTGAGATGATTCACACCGTTTTCGAGTCTTTGCATTATTACATTGTGTTGCTGAGGGTCATCAAACGATCTGACATCCACCGGCCTCATTGGGACGCGACTTTTACAACTTTTCGAATAGAAACAACATCTATTTAATCACATTGCATCTTCGCTACAATATCAAGGGAAGAATTGGAGAGAAAACATCTCGATGGGGAGAATTGGAATCTCAAACACTGACAACAGTAAGCTGGCGGGCTTGGCAAGACACCTACGAAAAGGATTCTTCAACGGGGACCTTTATTGAATTTACGGCCAACGGGTTGAATACGCGTGACGAAGCGCCTCGAATAACACACGGGGCCGCTGCTTTTTAATTCACAACCCAACAAATGCATACCATTATCAAATGGGTAGAGATACAAAGTGAAATAACTACATCAGATAATAATACAGATGTGAGGAAGGCATTACTTCCAATGCTATACATTCTGCCAGTATGCCTCGCTCCATTCCCATAGCTTGCGGCCATAACCCTGCCCCCGTCTTCCCCTGGTTTCGCTGCACGCAAGATGTCCTTCCGTATTATTTCGTCATCGGAGCGAACTCTGCCCCCAAGGAATCGTAATGTACCAAGGTTATCCATTTCGCTTGGATGCTAGAAGTCGTAATGCTACTCTGCCATCATTGGATCTTACGATGCGATTTGAGGGTTTGTATTCTGATGGAGTATCGACAGACTCTTGTATGCACCGACAACCAACCAACAAGCAACAACCAAAGAACCAATGAGCTACCTGTTGTAGGCCTTTCGGTGGACGTCTCCTGCAGGTCGCTCCTAGGCATGACCACTTGCAATATACTTCGAACCCCGGGTATAACACAAGAGTCAAGGCCTACCACACCCAGATATAACGAAGGTCTTCCATTATTGCTGCTTCTCTTGCCCTTCGGTCCTTCACTGATGATTCTCTTGCCTTTTCGTCCGCCTGTGGTTGTGTGTGGCACAGCCTTTCCCTTTTTGACAGAATGAGCCCGAACCAAACGAGAGTTGTCGTGGAAAGCGGGATAGTGAAGCAACAGGCCAAGACCACAGGATTCCAAACACTCCTCCCCAATGAAATGGCGGCCGAACCGATGATGGAAGCCATGAGGTATGCAACAATCAAAAAGGAGCTCTCCCACCGTATATCACGGTCTGGCATGCCAGGTTCGGCTTCAGTGAAGACTCTTAGGCACTCAGGAATATGTAACATCCTTTGTATCTGACGACCTGTTCGTATCACAAGTTCCCGTCGTTGAACGATTTGCTTATCGACAAGAAGGTAACCGGCAGTTAGTACGCTTCTGTAGAGGATATTTGCACAGCATTCTGCGAATATATCATCCATTATGTCGTTATGGCAGAACGGTGGTAGGTAGTGGTATGGGTAGGTAACGTTGATGACGCAGGATCAGCTCGAGTAACAAATTGTTTTGTGAATATTTCCAGGACTGGAGCGGCCAGGTACCAAGTTTAGGAAATCGAGTTCGGATGACCAACAGGTGGGAGAGGCGTGGGTCCCCCATTCCGGGACGACTAGAAAACCTTTATATTGGAAGTAGGGGTGCTGTTGTTGTCAAGCTACCTTGATGGAAGAAGTCCGTGACTAGGTTTTCAAGTAGTGTTAAACCTTACCTACGGAGAAAACATCCTTTTAGGGTAGCAAGCTGCACCTTATGCGCCACTCTTCAAAACATAGGACGTGTCCAAATGCAAAAACGACAAATTCGAACCCCGGATCCTAGACAGGTTTGCGGATTTAGATATGCCTTCACTGCTAATTTCTTTCAGCCTGAGATAAGTGTGGAGCTCCTGCTTTTGCGATATGGCTTAGTGGTATATTGCAACAACATTTGATTATTATTTCACATTTCCTCACATTCTAGCGAGTGTGTCATTCTTCAAGTCAATTGTCATATAGTTCTACCAGTTGGTACTGACCGCCTTGCCTCCGGTACTCATGAGATATCTTCTGATCTGGTACGTGCTGCCAGATCTACAGTACCCAAAGCTCTTGGACGAATTTTGCAACCGTCTTGTCGTATACTTCCTTCCGAGGTTGGTGGAAATAGCCATGATTGCTTGGGTGGATACTATACAGCTGTCAGTCTGTGGATTGAAGTCCTCACGCTTCGATGGTACGTTTATTTCCTGCCTGACCTCTGATGGTCGTGACTAACATACAAGCATAAATGAATCCCTCCATCAACATTCGCGACTCACACGGACCAAAATCCCGACCCTACGATTCGTATTGAAGAGAGACACTAGAAATGAGCACTAGAACCCTGATCGCTGCACTGTGCCATCAGGCAGGAGTTTATGACTCAATTCACTACCACGGCACGGGATCTTGGCTGGAAAGGTGTTTGGCGATGGATGGCAAGCGTTATATTGCGGGTAGGACAGCGTATTCCTTTTCACGACTTCAAATCTCACCTAAGCCAATCTCTGAAGAGGAAGATATGATTGAGAAAGTATAGAAAATATCTAAGTTAATCTACGATTTACAAAGGAGAGGTTCTGAAGAGTTATCCAATATACCCGAGAAGGTAATCTGTGGTGGGTACTGACTATATCAGTACAAGATCATTACCATACATTCTGCCAGTGTGCCTTGTTCCAATCCCTTGTGTAACGTATCGAGTTAAGTTTTCGTAAATTGAATATGCAATCGAGACCGAATTTATTTGTCATACCGTAGCATTTGCCAAAAGAACCCACGAGGCTGCGGCCATATGTCTCGGGGTTAAAGCAGCGTCGTCAGCACTCTGCGACTTGGAATCACATCCGTGGGGGCGTATATGACATAATAGGACGACCGAAAGCAGGTGACCTGGCATGAATACATAACTGCCCAATCATGAAAACGCCTGTTGTTCCAATTTCTGCATAAGAACTCTGTTGGAGTCGATCCACATTGAACATGCTCTTCTCCTCCTTTGTTTTTTAGGCCTTGTTGAACAACAACTTCTCGTTTTCATCATTGAAACCATAGTATTCCAGCACTCTTAAGGTTCTCAAGCCTGCGCACATCCTGCCAATCATACTGGATGCTACATGTGCCAGAGGTCTTCCGTCACAAAGGTAAGCGAAACGCACACGCACACACACACTGAGCCATGCAGCACTGTTCTTGCAAGAGCTTCTGTTGTTGGCCATTCTGACGAGCATTATAACGTAGCTATCTGTAGTGCTTGCATTCTTGTTGATATCATCTTCCTCATTCCCACACTTGCATTGAGCGTATCTGTTTCCAGTTCATTATCGACTACAACGAGGGAACTTGTAGCATTGCTAGCCTCAACTAGCACACAAGATGGACCCAGCTTCTCTTGCATCGGACAACATCGGTGGCGGCCTGCGCGCATTCGCTATTGTGATGACTGTTTTATCTGCAGTATCTCTGATCTGTCGGATATGGTCACGAGCGCTGCATAGGCCGACAGTATACGAGGGAGAACATCGCTTCTGGTGGGATGACTGGATTGCTCTCGCAACAGGCGTGCGTTGTTTGCTCTTGTCGCCTACAGTGTTCAGCTGGGACGCTTCGCTGACGTAATTCACTTCAGGTCTTCTGTTTTGCACAGATGGGTGTAATAATTGCAATGATTGATTTCGCAGGGCTCGGTCGCCATATTGGAACGTTGACGCTGGGCGAGATCGCTCTTTTTTCGAAGCTCTTGTTCACCACAGAACAACTGTTCGGATTCACAATTTGTCTTTCGAAGGTCTCGGCGCTACTTTTTTACAAACGCCTTTTTCTGCCCGCCACCGATTCAAAGACCTTTCGTACTGCTTTCTGGACAGTATTTGCCCTCAACATTGCCTGGGAAGTTGGTGCCAGGTTCGGCTCTGTTTTCAACTGCACTCCCGTCGCAGCGTCCTGGGATCCGTTCATGAGAGGAAAATGTGGCTCTACGACTACTCTTTTCTTTGCAACTGCCCTCACCAGCGCCTTTGTAGATTTGTGCATCATGATCCTGCCTCTGCCAAAGATCTGGGGCCTTCGCATGACCACGTGGCGCAAGATTGGGCTCAGTATTGTTTTCTTCTTGGCCTCTTGGTAAGGATTACACTATAGTCTACGTGACCGACGACCCACTGATCCGTTTTTATAGCGTGATTATCATGTCGATTGGACGTGTGATTACAATCTCCATCATCGGTGGAAGGTTACAAAGGGACGCAACTTGTGAGTCTACTTAGTCCTGATGTCCGACCTGAGATCCTCAATGTGCTGACTTGGGCTTTCTTTTCCAGATGAGACAGTCCATTTTGCTTACTGGGCCACGGCCGAGACACCAGTCTCCATTGTCTGCATAAGCCTTCCCGCCATGATACCACTTTATCTGCACCTTCACAACGTTCTACTTGAGCCATTTGGCAGGAAACTCAGCTCTATGACTTTCTCGCTAACCCGAAGCAAGAGCACAATGAGAGGCGAGAGGGGTGATTTGACCCAATCAAGAGAAACTGGCTCATCAAGGACGGACTACTATCACTCGAATGTAGAAATGTACACACGAGTCTCGGAAAATAGCCAACAAAGAATGTATCTGCCGCGTCCTGATGGGCTACCTTGGTATTCTTCTCATATACATAGGGACTTAGGAGCGGAGGAATAAACGCATTATAGTATCGTCTACTTACGCTTTCAGATGTTTACAGTGTTCTGATCTGATATCAACGGGAACTCGCCAGACCCAAAGTTTCCATTACCTAAGATGCGCCGTAAGCTTTTGATTTCAGTACACTTTTCGCTCCTATACGCCTTTGTCCGTGTTCCTTTTGATCAAGTCACCACTTTTATATCATTGCCTTTGAAGCATCTAGTCAAGATCGGCGTTTAGGAGAAATCTTTGTATATTCAGGCCTACTTGAATCACATATCATTTTTCTATGATTTCTCCCATCCTTGTGTATTCTCATGATATAGCGCTTCAGCCGCGGTGCCCACCACGGCATCGTGAAGCCCTTGCGCCCTGCTTTTAACGATAATTATACGCGGTGGAATTGCCGCCAGTATTCCCTCGCTGTGGTTGCTGCAATGACTCCTCCGTAGAGGAGATATGGATGCAGTTCGATCGCTTGCGTTCCATGCTGAACAGCCGTACGCGGGAGGCGCCTCACACTCTCTGGCCATTGAAGAAATGCTCCCGGTGGCCGTAGAACAACTCGCTGTTTTCCTTGGCCCGCCGCACGATCGGCATGGCTGAAAGACCCAGCCCCATCCGAATTTGCTGTAGTTGCGAGGCTTCCTGCAAGCTCACCCAACTTTCCCCTTCATCTTCTATCAGCAAAGGGAGATGTAATGCCTCGGGGCGCAATCCCAGGGTCTCGTAAGCACCACTCAGAATCCAAAGCGTCAGCCGAATTCCTACGATATGGTTGAGCCCGACGTGCCCGCTGTGTCTCACGTGTCGGATCATTTCGATATTGTCTCTCCCGATCAGCCCGAAGAACCGAAGCACAGCTTCGTGTCGTCCATCGAAGATGCTGTGCGCCCAGAAGATTGGGAGCGCCTCGGCGCGTATCTGGCGCGAGGTCCAGGTCAAGGCAGGCTCGGGGATCCGCGGCTTGTGCTCCTGGCTGATTCGAACCACGGTGCCGCCGAGGACGAGCCTCCATATCTCCATGCGCAACTCGGCTGGAAGTTTGAGGAGCATCGGTGACGATGTATGGTTGTGGCTAATCGCTGATGAGGCTGGTTCTTGTGTGTGCTGCTTTCGCATGGTGTCACAACTACAAGCACATAATCCAGATGGGGACGATGCCAAACAGTAGCGACGAAAGACGAATAAAAACTGACTTCAATGAGATAAACAAAAGAAAACGACCGTTTGACTTGTTCGTTTTATAAATTGAGTATTCCAACCGTTATCTGCTGCGCCTGCGAGCCTAGGGGCAGCAGTTTAGCTCTAAAACCAGTAGCAGGCCCGCCACTCCGCAGGTGTGTCATCGGCGAGCGCACAGCCCCCTGCGAAGGCCGTATGTCACGGCTCGGCCGCCACAAATCCAACACCATCATTGTCTGTGATTTCGAAAACAGAGATGGGAGACTTACTCAGACTCTTGAGCTTGGTTATATTTTGGGAGATTGCTCATGGTCATTATGCAAAGATCAAAAACAAATTAATAAATGGTAACAAGCACTCTTTGTCCTGTTTAAAACTCCCGCTTCGCTAAGGTTAGCTGTTTATTATCTCGATTTTCCAGCCCTTAGTTTCGTGCTCTGATGTGGTTCCTCCATAAAGAACGCACTGACCACATTCAGCCAATCAAACCACCAGAACGAAGCAGAGCACCCAAGGTCTGGATCATTATGAACGCCATAAACACCCTTCGTAAGGCTAACGCTGGCAGCCTTGCCGTAGATTTTACGGATTTCGACGGTCTCTAACATTAATTCACGACTACCCATCTGGATCAGGTGTATCCACGTCGTTAAAGATGGTCGCAATCGTCCGGTTCTGGGGCTGCTTTCGGATTTTCGATACGACAAGAATTGACGATTTCGTGGATGAGTTTACATCGATTCCAAGTCCATATTAAGTGGCTCGCCGTCGTGCTATGGTGCGGAAGCCCCGTCCCCCACCAGCTTGAAGCCTTACACAGACCATATAGATAAAACTACATCCGTACTGTGGTGTTTTGGGTAAGAATTAGCATATAGGTCGATAATCTTGGCTCGTGCGGGTGCAAGTTGTGCAAAATGCCTATAGCACGTAGAACTATGAAATACAGAATATGCAAAAATAGACCGCAGATTACACCCGGTCGTTTAACACGCATAGCACCCTGTATGACTTGTATGGATCGTTGAGTTGGTTGCCTTGCAGCACACCCTACGATACCACAATGCGTTTACGTACTGCAACAATTTATACAGGACTGAATTTCCTTACTTGCTACATGGATACTGGCATTCAAAAGTGCGAGTCTGGTCCAGGCGTTGTTGGCAACATTTTATGAGGGACATAGGCAAGAAACAAACTTTCAACAGCTACGGCGTTGGGGCAACCCTTGAGGCCATTTAATTCCAGTCATCGCCGACCAGCTGGCAAGTGGCGTCACCATTGCTATCTCTCAATGTCCACGGCTTGGTTGTCACATCATGACTAAGCCGAACAACATGCAAGTCCAAGAGAGGATTTTGTTCGTTTCGAAGGATTACCAGGGCGTATCACAAGACATAGAACTTGTCCACGCCGTTGATGTGCGTTGCCAAGGAAAAGAAAGAATACCTCACCCCGCGTGCCATCTCAGCACCTGTACCTAGGTACCTACCTACCTAGGTACATAACCATCACGACTTGACGGTTGATGGTTGGCTCGTGCGCTTGCATCCTTCCACCTTGCATCTACCTTGCATCTAGATATCAGTGGTGCGGCGCACGTTGAGGACACTCTTCTTTCCTTCCTCAATATAAAAAACAACCAGATAGATTGCCCTTACGCTTGTCTCACTCAGTGATCGTCACTATTATCAAGGCAGATTGATTCAAGTCGCCGCCCTACCGCATTGCCTTCAATGACGGTGAGTCGAGTGTTGCCTTCAAATGTCGTCTGCCTCGCTAATTCTCAAGTCAAAGTCTGGCTTGTTTACCTGCAGTCACAGCAATTGCTACATACCCATCAGGACTTTTCTGAATGTCTTGCATGACTTACATTCGCCATCATGATTATATCAAATCCAACAACAAGCTGCATTCTCATGCTGTTTGCCATTCTCGCTAGACTTATCAGCGCATACGACGGTAATGGGCCACCATGCGAAACAGACGAGTGCTTCGTCGACATCAAGTCGGATGATGCGTTATGCTGGATGGATGACGACAACCAAAACATTCATTACCTCAGTCCCCTGTATGGCGGCATCCACCATATCCCGAACGCGTGTAGGCAATCGAATATATTCGGCGGCGATGGGTACCTTGTTGCATATCCCTCGATAGGCGGCCTTGTGATGCTCCGAAACCCGTTGGCCGTAGACCTTCAATATCTCGGTCTACCACACACGCACGATACCGCGCGGTCGCCGGATGAAGACGACAGCCTTGCCACTCGCATGGTCCAACTTGGCGCGCAGTGGTGGCCGGATTGGAATCTATACTTTAGGCATTCGCACAACGTTGAGTCCGGGACTTTCTACGATTATCATTTCCCCTCAAAGGTATACGTTGCCTTTCCTACGACTGGTGGTGCCTGGGTGGCCAATTTCACTCAAGATGATTACGGGTATCAGTTTAGTGACTTGGCCTGCCAGCCTTGGCTTTCCCATGCACCAAGATTGTGGCAGATCAGATTGCGATACTCGTTAAGCATGGATGACAAGGCCGAGATAATGAAGGAACTTGGCGCGACGTTTTACGCCTCTGTCGATCAGATTCCTGGCCTCGCAAAGACTGTCCATGAGGCTGTCAGCTTGTTTGAGCCGTTCAAAGAGCGACTGAAAAACATGGATGATCCTGCCTATAGCGCTCACTTTTGTACATGGAGCGAGGAACAGGACAAGAGCACATCAAATGAGAAATTGGAGAAGCCAAGATGGGGAATATGGTCGCTTTTCAATGGATTGCCTTGATATTGGTACGCAAGGAACTGAACACATTACATATGTACAAATGGTACATGGGCAAGTACCTACAAACTACCTAGGGTGTGCTGCAAGGCCAACCAACCCAACGATCCGTACAAGTTATACAAAGTGCTATACGTATTGGAGGACTAGGTATAATTTTCGATAAATTTATGCATATTCTATATCTTATGATTCTATATGCTATAAGCATCTTGCACAACTTGCATCGGCACGAGTCTAGAGTACCGTACCGACATAAATGCTAATTCTTACCCACAACACCACAGTACGGATATAGTTTAATCGATATGGTCTCCATAAGGCTTCGAGCTGGTGGGGGACGGGCTCCTGCACTATAGCACGACAGTGGGCCAGCTACAGCTACCGTCACACTTGAGCTCTAATGTGTAGCCGGATGTAGCCGGAAAGAAGAAAAAAAAAACATACAACACCGGGGATTCCCCAGCCGTCACCGATCTGAGTACTAATCCAGCGGTTACTAGTTTATCTAGGGCAGAGCGGACGGGATGCCGAGTTTTCTAGTACCTATGGTCGTATGTGAAAGAATCTTAAAGAAATGTTCTACATATTGATATCTCTAGTGGTCTCATGGCTCGAGGCATTTCTGCTGCCCATTGGCGAATCCAAGGGCCGTCGGCAACTGCAGTAACGCAGGACGACCCAATGTTGCAGCTGGCATTAATGGCGATGTCAAAGTCGATAATGATAAGTTATCTTCATAATACGGGTGCGTTTAAAGTTTAACGTAGTAGAAAAGATATACAACGGCTGAAGCGCTATGTTATGAGAATACACAAGGACAAGGGAAATTATAATATATATATAATTTAAATAGGCCTAAATATACAAAGATTTCTCCTAAACGCCGATATTAACCAGATGCTTTAAAGCCAATAATTGCCATCAAAATAGATTAAAATGGATTAATTATTAAGAGAGTCTAAGTTATCCTTATTTATCCGTGTACATCATTCATTGCCCTGTCGCCAGTTCCGCATGTCTTTCCAACATTCTGCTTAGTATTGGCTCCAATCAATGGCAGAAACATCTTCATAGCACTTGACGTCCTCGGTAATGATGTTGAGCTCCTCGACGCCCTCGAGGGTTGGGCCAGAAGCGCACTGCGCAAGCAGCTTGATGGCGACACAGTTGTCGGGCACGACCGTCTCACCGCGGACAGGGTACTGAGGGCGAGTGTAGGCCGGTGCCGTCTCATTGCAGACGACCAGAGTGCTGCCAAAAGGTCCAAACAGGTCAGCATAAGGGCTGCGCAGTCCGGGGGTGATGCCTGCGCCCTTGGTGCCGAGCCCAAAGTTGAGTCCAATGTAGACCTCGTCGGATGTGGTCGAGTCGGAGAACTGCAGACCCTGCGGCGTATAGTAGGGCTGCCCGTTGCCGTCGGTGCTGGCTATGGGCGGCAGCGCGACTGATGTGGAAGCGCTCGAGACTTCCTGCCCGGTTCCGTTGACGAAAAAGGTTGCGCCCCCGTTGGCGCTCAGAATGGCCGCGTTCAAGCCCGCGCCAGAGTGAACACCGCTCAGAGACCAGCCATTCACCGGCGGATCGAAAATGTTCTTTGTGGTATCGGTTACATTGGCGACGAGAGTGAAGAATGTGCTTGTAGAGAGTGGTGGGTATGCATCCCGTCGACTCATGGGAGAGGCAACGGCAAGACCGGCCGCAGAAGCGAGGGAAAGAGACTTGAGAAGCATCTTGTCTGATGTATAAACGAACGAGTTTTGATAATCACAGCGAGAGTGGGTTGTGTGAACTTTTTGGTTGATGTGGTTGTGGTGATTTGTGCGACGGGAGGCACTACTTTATATGTCTTGTTGACATTCCCTCAGCATACATGCGGTCCTTTTGGACTTTTGGTCAACCACGATGCGTCATTCTGTCGCGGAGCGGAGCGGCAACGTAGCGGCTGTTGACGCCAGAGCCGGTGTGTAGATCAATAGGCTTAGGGGGGCTTTTGGTGGACTAAAACGTAACGTTAACAGCGCGGCACTAACTCCCAGGCTCGAGTATAAGCGCGAAGAAGGCTGAAGTGGTATCGTGTATGCATTAGTGAGGTGCGACAGCGCCATCCTTCTCGTATAGTTGAAATCTGCCGGCACATGTCAGCTCCACAAGAAGACTAGTTGTAGGCGCAGGCTTACTTTTTTCCTTTTACCACGTCCCAATCTGGTGCTCGGACTAAACACGAGCTGTCAGCAATTTTATGCACGACAATGCATTACTTTCTCAATCCTAAATTGCTTCTCACCAATCCCTAAACCTGGTTCTATTCATTACGCCGCAATCACCTCATGCAACAGTGACATAGGTAGACATGCGATGCTTCGGCTGATCTAATGAGTGGCTTTTCTGAATTCTCCTCCTGGAGAAATACTGCGCTCAGGAATAATTAAAATAATATCACACACAGGCCAATTAAAAAAAACATAACCGATTGGTATATATTGATTAGAGCGGTCCAACAAGTGAAAAACGGGCCCACGTTGACTAGATATATAATCCATATCTTTTTCTTTTCTCTTTCCTTTTCTCTTTCCTTTTCTCTTTCCTTTTCTCTTTCCTTTTCTCTTTCCTTTTCTCTTTCCTTTTCTCTTTCCTTTTCTCTTTCCTTTTCTCTTTCCTTTTCTCTTTCCTTTTTCTCTTTTCCTTTTCTCTTTCCTTTTCTCTT
>NW_006917093.1:3978471-4080032 GCF_000516985.1 Pestalotiopsis fici W106-1 | reverse complement strand
TCTTTCCTTTTCTCTTTCCTTTTCTCTTTCCTTTTCTCTTTCCTTTTCTCTTTCCTTTTCTCTTTCCTTTTCTCTTTCCTTTTCTCTTTCCTTTTGTCTTTCCTTTTGTCTTTCCTTTTGTCTTTTTTTTTGTTTTCTTCTCTATTTTTATTATAAATTATATATAGCTTCCTTCCATTATTATAACGCATATTTTAACAAGTAGATAATATCTATCATGCTAGGGAAAGTTAATAAGCCACTGCGTAACCATAAAAGCTCGAAATGATGATGTTGTATATTTTTATTTTATGAATACTCGGTAGCAACTCCGCCCAAACAAGTATATCCTACAGTAAAAGGCATAATTTTGTCATCAAGTCACTGAATATGACATGAGATGTAAATTTGCGAAAACAGAACCACTACACTATCAATACATGCACAAATTCGTCCTTGATTTCCTTCTAGTTTAAGAGCTTGTCTGTGTTCTCAAGAAGCTTACCAAGTCAGAAGCCATAAGTTGGTGAGTGTGAGATGTCCTGTGTTGATGACTAGTCAGAAATGTGCGCCTACAAGAAGGATCAAGTAAGAAGAGGCGTAACGACTTACATGTGTGCTCCACTCTGCCAAAAGTACTGGCTCAGGGGATAGCAACCATACTTGCTGGGGTTGTTGGCAACGTCGGGATTCTCGTAGGCGCGGCAGAAGTTATCGGTGACACGAATACCGTAGGAGCCGGGGCTGTTGAGGACCTGGTTGAAGAACTTGTTGTCGTCGTAGACCATAATCTTGGTGCCAGGGTTGCTGGCCTGGAACTGGGCCGACTGCTTGGCCAGGATCGAGTTCCACAAGTCAACCATTGACTTGGTCGGGTACGGGTCGCTCGACCGCAGGTTCGGGGGGGCGCGGTCTAGAGGCGGGAAATTCATCATGAGAACGTTTCTGAACCCGGCCCTGAGCAGAGGCATGACGCTCTGCTGGAACGAGGCGCTGATTATTTGGTTCCACAGCTGCTCGTCGGTGAGCGGTCCCGTGTAAAAGTTCTTGGTGTCGAAGACGTCGTTGATGCCGAACCAGAAGGTAATCAGAGAACGGGACTTGTCGAGGGCCAGCGTCTGGTCGGCATAGGACAGATAGCGCTGAGTCTGGTTCGCGACGGGAACCGTGTAGGAGTGGTGCGGGGGAAAGAACTGTTTGCTATAGCTGGCGCCGGAAAAGGCAAAGTCCCACAGCTGGTTGCTGCAAGATCTAGGCAGATATAGTCCGGGCTTGACGGCACATCCGGTGAGGAACTCGAGCCAGTTGGGACCGCCCTCAGCTGTAGCCGAATAGTTCTGGATTATGCGATCATTGAGCAACTGAGAGGGAGTAAAGGCGTATTGACTTGGTAAATTTGAGCCAATAAACGTGTAATTGGGATAGCCAGCAGTTCCCCAGACGGAGGAATAAGAGTCACCAAAGGCTACAACAGAATTGACGTTTGCCCAGTTGAAGGCAGCCTCGGATACTCCAGTGAGCGCCGAGAGGCACAAGAGAGACGTTGCAACAGTTGATCGTGTCATTTTTCTCTCTCTCAGATGTATAATTGTTATATTTGCGTCAGACAAGGTGCTATGTTGAACATATTCCGAAACTCTTTCGCCAAGCGGGCATGACCTCCATTTTATACCACCAGGGCTATAAGGTGAATAGCTAATAATTGTAGCAATTACAATGACTCTCTAAAGATATCAGCTCTCTCAGCATCCAAGTTTGTGCCCTGTCAATAATCGACTGGTTGCACATGAATCTTTGGTGCGTAATGTTACGAAATACAAGCAATGAACAGTCTCTCTTGAATAATCGTCACTTGTGACCGCCCAGTTCCTCGGGGATACCATTTGGCCAATCAAGAAAGGCATGTCTGCTCTTGAACCCGACAGTCTGGTTAAGGTTGCAGCTAGTTTTGTTCTCGAACCTCCTGTGGCTCCATGCGGTGCGGTGCGCATATTATGGATGGGTGCTCATAATCAAGTCTAAAGTGGTCCGGTTGCTGACTGAGACACTCTTAAGATCTTCGGCGCAGCAAAGACTGTTGAATGTCTCAGCGGGAACCATTGGCCATGGGATATGTTCCTGACTCGTAATTATACCGTAGCCCACATAGTGGTGTGCTCTACATTCAGAAGCGTGCCTGAGATTACTATTCCACCTGGATAGACTAAACCTCGGTGCGTACGGGGCTGGCCACCGTTCAGGAACGCTCTTGAGTCCAAGGCCTTGTGGATACAAATAGTGCATCCTAGCGCCACCCTCCAACGGTCAAATGGACGAGGCCCAACGTCACTTGCCCTCGGGGAATTCGAGACCGAAGATGCTACATCTTATAGTACAGTCTGTGCTTTACACTACTTTAGAGAGCTTGTTGCTATCTCAAGAGTCTAGCAAGGCAGTAGGCAACGTTTCAGCTTGACGAAACCGTGTTTCTAGGCATCACGAGAATCGCAAAAATACATCTTCTGACATAAGAGAAATACGGACACCTTAGACAGCTATATCAGCCTTAATAAAGCTAATGTAAGATGAGATAAGCGTTGTCTGTTGAAGGGAAGGAAGGCCGGTATGGCGGATGCCTTTTCCACAACGTCTGCAGAGTGTCTTTCAGCTAAGGAGAATATGCCTGGGCACCCGGTACCACTCGTGAACCACGATATCTCCAAACCATCGTGATCAACGGCCTTCTCCGATTATAGATCTCAGCTGCTCCAATAATGTCTAAAAACTAGTAGACCCAGTGCAGTTTTGGGAACCCGTAGAGCACTCACTGAGACGGACGCCAATAGCCAAATGCGCTTTGACCTCGATGGATCATACGATGTTTTTTTAGTGGTTCAATACATCTATCGTTTAAGTGTGAATGCATGAACAAGGTTGTATTACTCGCGACTAGAGCATGATTTTTAGTCTATGTACTCAGACCCTGGTTGCTCTCTTAATTTGAATATGACAATTGGTTGGGCTTGTATTGCGCGACTCTCGAGATTAACGACTTCATACACGGACAAAAATGTTACACAGATACTGAAAAACATCATCCTATGCACCAGGGCTTTTATCTTTGACCACATACCCACTTGCCATCTGCACCGTTCATTGATACTGAGTGGAATTCAAATATACCCCATGAGGTCTACCAGCCAAGAGCGCCGCGAATTCGATCTATGAAGCGTTTAGCGGGCCAATATCCGGGCATATAGCCGGCAAAAAGACCTATGACCATCCTTGACAGCAGCTCAAATTCGTATTTCCCCGATACATCACCGCCTTTGCTAGAGACGCCGACGGCATGAAGCTCATCGTAGGCTCTTTCTAGGGCCAGCTCGGCAAAGGCACTGCCCAGATCCGCATACGTCACAGTCTTTCTGACCGACTCGGTTGAGATTTCGTGTCCAGTGGGTTCGTCCTCTACGATTCCTGGAGGCTGGACGAGCAGTAGGGACATGAGCTGAGGCGCAGCCGCGAGTATATCCTGAGCGGCCGACAGATCGGCGTACGAGTAGTAGAATGCCGTATGGAGCAGCCACAGAACGGGCGCCGGCATCGCGGCTCGGAACCGCGGGTTCTCGGGGGCGGCAGAGAGCATGATGAAGCGAGGCTTGGACCAGTTCTCATCTTCCTCTTGTAGAGTGGTGAGGGCAGCGACAATACATCTTGCGGCGCCCTGGAGTGTACACAGACCGGGAATGTTTTGATTTTCCCCCACGGTGCAGATGATGATACTGGCTCCGCGAAAACATTCTGTCAGGTTCTTGACATTGTCCAGCTGACCCTCGCGTATCTCGACGGATGAATCATTTTCTATCTCCGGAAGCAGGCGGAGGAGCTTGGCTTTGGACCGTACGTATGTTCGTAGTTGTACGTGCTTGTCCTTATTTGCGAGGAGCGGTCCAAGTGTAGCGCTACCGGTTCGCCCTGTTGCTCCTAAAAAAGCAATAGTGGTTTGAAGACTTGAATTTTCCATCATTTCTGCTGTCGCAATATCGTGAAAGGAATGAAGCAGTTGGGTTGGACACAAAATCGTCAAGTACCAAGCAATTTATAGAGCGGACATTTTATCCTGTGCTCTGTCAGTATTTGTCCGAGGATGATCTCCGTATACTAGTTTCCGCAAGGCATCCACCTATGAATGAAACGTGCATTGGGGAAATACTAGGTTTGGTAGTGACCTCATTCGAGTCCGTTATACACTATGGCGTGGGGGGCTCAGCTAGGACGGGTGTTGGTGCAAGTATGGGCTACTATTTTCCACACCACTCACAATGCGCAATCAATTCATTACCCAAATATTCACTTAGGTAACATGGTATATCATGTATACATCCTCAATTGGTTCTCACGGGCCACTTCCTCTCCGACAAGTCAAGATGATGCATGGAAGAAAATTGCAAGTTTGGTACGCAGATGAGGTCACAGTACTGGTACATGTTTGCAACTAGTGCCCCACCAGCAGCGAGTTGCGACTATAGTAAAAAAAAAAAAAAAAAAGCATTCCTAAGCAGTTCGGGGAGACCGGACAATTCGGTCTTTTCACAATGTGCACAATGAGGAGGATACTGAGCTTCGCACCACTTTCTTGCAATTTTCTAGGTTCATTCATTTACTTTAGACGGACGAGCGCGTGCAATATCTCTGTCGTGATTGTTCCTGGCAAAGTTTGCAGAAGTTCAGTGGACATTCTACAAGACACTGCCAGCTTGCATCACTCACTGTATGCAACCACAAGCTTATGCAGCGCCGGCCTATCATGAACATGATTTGCCATTTCATGGAAAATGCCTGCGCATTAGCAGAGCTGCGTCTTTCTGAAGAGTATACTGGCATTTGCAATGCAGTTGCAGCAATCTGATTGTTAAATCCAGCCCGACACAAAAATCAATTGTGCGAAAGGATATTCCCGATTCGAGTAGCAATCGCTTGCTGACCCCTGCTACGTGCATGCATCGCAATTGGGGTCAAGAAAAGAAATGACTTCTTGCATTCGGCTCATCTACCCGATCCCCAAGCATGGATGGGCACGAACGAGACTGATGGGTTCTGTACCACGCGGGGTCGTTGCCAAGCACATGGTGTTGATTACTTCTTGGCAAGAGCCATTAATGGCACGAAATAGGAGAAAAACACTTGTGTGATTGAGAGCCACGAAACAGAAAAGGAATTACTGCATAGTCCAACTACACGGGAAACTGCCGACAAATACCTACATTAGGTATGAATGCGTCGTCTCTGATTCTGGCCGTCGCAGCTGTCGGGGCTGTGGCGCTCGGGAACCAAACATTCGAGTCAACTTGTCTTTCCTTTGCACCAGAGGCCAGTATCTGGAACTCGACCAGGACGCAGCTCCAGTATGTGCCCGCCGGCACCAACCTGACGTTTCCCGACAACGACGCCACGTGCAGTCGCGGCTCTCAAGTTGTCCCGGTAGATTTGTGTCGTGTCGCCTTGTCGATCCCAACATCGAAGCGATCAAGTATCACTCTGGAGCTGTGGCTACCCGAGCAATGGACTGGTCGTACCTTGGCTACTGGCAACGGTGGCATAGATGGATGTAAGCAAGACCATAACTGTTGCGAAAACGCGAAATCTCGCCCTTGCATTTCAAGTTTCTAATACCAAATATTATAGGCATCAAGTATGAAGACATTGCATATGGTGTGGCCAATGGCTTTGCCACCGTGGGAACCAACAATGGGCACAATGGCACGTATGGGAATGCCTTTTACCAGAATGAAGATGTGGTCACGGATTTCGCTTGGCGGTCGTAAGTCGCTTTATTCTTGCTCGTTATTCAAGCCTATGTCGAGAGGTATTGATCCAAATGCTAACGACACAACAGCCTGCACACGTCGGCTGTAGTCAGCAAGAAGCTTACCGCTCAATTCTTTGACTCGGCCCTGGGCAAATCCTACTACATAGGATGTTCGCTAGGCGGCCGGCAAGGCATCAAAGCGGCAGAAATGTTTCCGCGCGACTTTGACGGCATCGTGGCGGGTTCTCCGGCTGTTGACTTCAACAATCTGTACTCTTGGCGCGCAAGTTTCTTTCCTCTTACCGGAGCCAGCTCGGACACCAACTTCATCTCTGCTACTACCTGGAACACGACCATTCACAATGAAGTGTTGAAGCAATGTGACGAAATTGATGGGGTCAAGGATGGAATCATTGAAGATCCTACCCTTTGTCATTTTCGCGCTCAAGAGCTCTCATGTCAAGGCTACAACACCAGCAACTGCCTCAATGCGGATCAAGTCAATATTGTGGAAAAGATCTATACTGACTACAAGTGGCCCAATGGAAGTCTCGTCTATCCTGGCATGCAACCTGGTAGCGAAATTCTCGCCGCCACTGGCTTATACGCCGGGCGTCCTTACTCACCATCGTATGACTGGCTCAGATTCGTCGTACTAGAAGACCCTGAATGGGACCCCGCGAGCTACAATATTGATGATGCATTAATTGCCCATGACAAGAACCCTGCCGGCATCGAGACTTGGCCATCATCGCTCGCCGCCTTTGAAGGCGCGTCTGGCAAGCTGCTGACATTCCACGGCCTGCAGGATCAGCAAATCACCAGCTTCAATTCTCTGAGATTTTATGAGCACCTAGCTACCGGCATGCAATACGCGCCGGAGCAGCTGGACAACTTCTACCGGCTGTTTCGCATCCCAGGTATGAACCACTGCAACAGCGGACCAGGCGCGTGGGTTCTCGGCCAAGGTGGCAATGCACCGTCAAAAGGCATCCCCTTTGACGCAAAACAAAACGTCCTGGCGGCCGTTGTAGACTGGGTCGAGAAGGGAACTGCGCCCGAATCAATGATTGGCACAAAGTTTGTAAATGACAGCGTTGACCACGGGATTTCTTATACACATCGCCATTGCCGCTGGCCTCTGAATAGCACGTATCTAGGCGGCGAGCACGATCCTCTCCAGATGGACAGTTGGGTTTGTGCGTGAGACAAAGAACAAGCAGGGTAGGCAGGGTGTTGGGCACCTCCAACGTCAAAACAACAAAAATTATCACGATACCCACACCATACGCATCGCAAAAAGGTCCGCCTGGGGATCGAACCCAGAATCTCCTGATGTCAACTGATTACAACTCTTCTTGAGAAGAGAATGCCTCGTAGTCAGACGCAATGCCAATTCTGCCAACGGACCGATGATGAAACGCTTGAATTGCTTCAACGCTTGTTGAGAGAAGTTGTCGTTAATGCGTTACATGGAATCATTGTGGATTAATTGAAAAATTTTCCAGCCCATCGTGGGTCTCGTCGTCGTTTGCCTCATTGTTGTTGTTTGTCATGGTGCTTGCTTGGTGGGGGACGAGGCGGTCTTCTTGGTTGCTGTACACTGTGAGGCTAGTAATGGGTGGGTTTTCTCGAGTCAGTCATACTGAGAAACTGGAATATGTGCTACGTACCAAAAGTCGAACTATGCACTATTTACTGTCATGTTTGGCCATTGTGAAAGGATGAGTATGATTCATATGATTCATGGCCTCGGAGGCAACTGCACTTATTCTTCTTTTCTATTTTCACTCTATCCTACTAAACTTTTTTTCAACGCCCAACCATGCAATGGCAAACCTCCTGGACTCGGATTCCTCATGTCTCATTACATGCTGGGAACAACAACAGCAACAACAACGAATTAATTGATCGAGGTTGTATCTGACCTCAAGATGTAGAACCCAGCTATGAATTCGATCCGTCATGTTTCAAAATGATTTTGTAATCCATCAAGATTTCGAGCTACCTTGCTAATGTCCATGTCTTCGACAACCCTGCGACTGCATCATTAAGGCTGTCCCAACCATTGTTGATCCATGGTGCAATCACAATAGACACTTGAGCATCGGCGGCTCTGGCCGTACCAGCGTACGCGCTGGCCAGCTCCGCGGCTCCGAGCTCACCTCGGGGCGGAATGGCCTTGGTTGCCACCTTGAGCGCTACCTCGGCCGGGTACTCCTCGCCAGACGAATTGGCGAGCATGGACCAACCGTGGGGCATGTGAGGGTGCAGCATCACGTCGTTTTGCATTTGAGCAAGCACGTCGTTCTCCGTACTGTTAGCTGAGAGCGCCGCGACAGCTCGCAAGACCTGGCCAATCTGTGAGTGCTCGGCATCTGTCACCTTGTCACTCGTTCTCAACGTGTTGAGTTCCGCAACCACGGCTTCCAATGATTCTTCATCCTCGTCCAGGAGGGCAATAACTCCAAGGAGTAGAACTGACTGGACGTGGGTAGAATCCTCCCCAATAACTTCAAAGAGGAGGGTACGGGCTCGTTCGCGTGCTTCATCCGAGCCAATAGCCCAGAGAACTTGCGCCAACAGACAGACTGCATCAGGGTTATTGTCTGATTCCTCGAGTGCCGATTCAAAATAGGTCAACGAGTCGTTTACTTCTCCATTAAAGTACTGTGCCAGGCCAACCGTGAGATGAGCAGACGAGCGAGCTTTTCTTCGCTGTTCCGAGGTCAGGTCGCTTTCCGAATCGACACCACTCAGTTGCAATGCCACCTCTCCGCATTCGATTGCCTCTTCGTATTTCCCTGCCGAAAGGTAGGATCGAGCCAAGTCCGTCTTGGCTAGAGCAAAGCGGCCAGCCGATATGGGCGACTCAGTGGCCTCATAGTTGGCCTCTAGATCCTCACATGCCTTTTCCAGCATGGTGATTGCGCGAGGGCTGTCGCTGGTGCGTTCCTGGAAAAGGGTGGCAAGATGACCGTAAGCTAGATTTTGCGGGTCAAGCCCATTCAGTTGCTCCAATGCAAAGAGCGGCTGCACAAGAGAGACGACCTTGAGGTTCGACGGGTCGGTGAGAATGTAATCAAACAGCGAGACGGAATATTGCCTCCGAGTAAGCAACGATGACGACTCCGAGATCTCCATAGCATGAGTAAACAATCCTCGGGCTTCACGCACATCGCCGTACAAGAGAGCTACGAATCCTTGCCCTAGCCAGGCGTGTGTGTAGTCTGGATCATTCGACTGTGCTCGAGTAAATGCTTCATTGGCCAGCTGCATGTCGTTTTGCAAAAGAGCTAGTGCGCCGAGGTTTGTCCAGGTATGAGGGCTTCGCTCATTCAAGTGAAGACTTCGGACAAAAGCATGCTGCGCAACAGAGGGATTGATCTCACTAGTCACAACACCTAGAGAATTCCAGAAATCAGGATTACCTGCCTCAAGCTCGATTGCGCGCTTGAAACATCTCACAGCCGCCTTGTGATATCTGCTGGCCTTTGATCGGAGCTCGCTCGGAAGACAAGTGTGAGCCCGGTGCTCTGCCCAACCCAGATTGTAGTAGGCGACAGCCTGTGCGTGCACATCTTGAGCGGACAAATGTACAGCTCGTTTGTGCGCGAGAATCGATGCATGAAGACTTCGTGTAAGATCGACGCCGAGCTTCTCATCTTCGGGAAATAATCCCTTTGCGAGAACTACATCTTTACCAACACCGTCAATATCGTGCAGGACGTTGTAGGCAGATTCGGGGTCGTCGCCTAGCTCAACCAGTTTTCGAACCTGCTCAGCGGGAAACTCTTCAACGCGACCCTGAACGGAAGAAAAGATAGAGCAGGCATCGCCGATAGCTTTCCAAAAGTTAAAGGTGCTTGACACTTCGGGATCGACAGTCAAGGCAAAAGAAATCGTTTCTTGAGCCAGCTCGACTGCTTTGCCAAAAAATCCCTTTTCAATACTGTCCAGGCCGCTTTCAACCAAGGTCTGCATCAGTGCAACCACGACGCCTGCTTCATTGGGCCGAGTCTTAGTCACGTCTTGGTAAAGAACAATAGCATCGTCGTATTCTCCAATTTCGCGCTTGACATTAGCAAGCATGTATTTAGCAAACCACGTATCGCCCACTGAACCGTCATCGAGCGATGCCTCGAGCTTTTGTGCATTGAGAATTGCTTTGGTCGCTGCAATGAACCTCCCAGCGCTGGCATAACTTTCGCCGAGCCCAACCCATGAATGGTAGTCGTTTGGTGACATGCGTAGAGCGGATTGGAAGGAAACAATGGACTTTGCATAGTCTTGTTTGTTTAATTCTGCCACACCAAGAGCAGAAAAGGGCCAGCTGATGCCCTTTCTCTTGGACCCTGGTGGAGGACGCACCTTTCCAGAGTCAACCACACGCTGGGCAACTAGTTCGACACGATCCCAGTCGCTATCATCAGCAAAGGATCGTGCCAGACGCTCAGCAGACAGGACCTCGGCTGAAGATAGCTCAACGGCCTTCAGGAAGCACCTTCTCGCACGTTTCTTGTCCTTGGCATACTCGGCATAGTAGATTCCTAGACTTGTGTATGCAGGCGCGTAGCTGAAATCACTCTTGAGAGCTTCAAGGAAGTACGCATAGGCTCCCGAACGGCTCTTTCTTGCAGCCTTTGATGTATCCAGGTTCCATACACATACACCAAGGCGATGTTGCGTTTGTGCAAGGAGCTCGTTGGACACGGCATTCTTTGCAGACATTGCTTCAAGGACAGACTCGAGGTCTGCCTTGCATCGAGTGTAGTCGCCCTTCAGAGCATAAAGCCATGCAACTTCGGCCCTGACGCGTAGATTGGTGCCGTCTCTTTGAAGTGCTCGCTCGAGAAAGTCAATGGCCGAGTCGTATTCCTCTTCCTCCTCGTAGATGAGACCAACTCCAATCTGTGCAGCTGTGGAAGAGGCATCCACTTCGAGAACCTTATCGAACAGAAATTTCGCCTCGCCATGATTCCTCGGCGACTGATAAAACACCAGAGCTGTACCTAGATGCAACATAAACGCCTGGTTGGTTTGCAGGAAGACTTTTCCGATTTTGTTGGTCAGATCGACCATGACCTGCATGGCCTTGCGCATGAGTTCGACGTTGCGCTCATGCTCTTCGAGGTGCTGATAATACTCTCCAATCAAGCGATACGCAAGGAGCGAATCGGTAGATTCAACACCATCTTCCATCATGGACAATCGATCAGCTTCCGTAAATGGAATGATGGACGTAGGTGCACCTCCTTCCTCATCATCCTCACTGGAATCGGCGTCGCCTTCTGACTGGGCAGGCGCAGGATCCGACGCAGGTTTCTTGGGGAAAGGAGAAATACTGCTGGTCATGAAAGCTGTGAGAACCTTGTAAAGGTCACTCTCTGGGAAGTGGGAGCAATATCCATTCAGAACATTGACATCCCAATCACGAATCTCCTTGTTGTCTTGCCAGTTTACCGCAATATCCCAGGCAAGTCTGAAAGGATGATCTATTATGACCATGTCGCCGGCAAGTTTTTGTACTATAGCAAGCTCCGCCTCCTTTTCAGGACCTGGCGGGAAAACCACGAGCCGGTCGTATCGGAATCGCAGGAGCTTCTCTTCGTACTGGCGTCTTATGTCGTCATCGGTAGACCAGTTGATTAGTTGCTCGTAAATATTGCCGAGCTTACTTTGGCCCAGCACCTCGCGATTCACATCAATGGTGACGTTGCCCAAGGTTGCACCTATCCTTGTTCGCCTCTCTCCAATAAGCGTGTTGATGCGCTTCTTCTCATCCGTCTCCAAGATTTGGGCAATCTTCTCGTATGTCTTGGCCGGATGAGGTACACGACCTTCCAAGGCTGGATAAATCGGGCTATCTGGCAGGATTGCAGCCAATGCATCAACATACTGAGCCCGAGTGCCGTGGGCATTGGCGAAATCGACAAATTTGTCAATCACATCTTGACATCTGTACATGTCATCCTGCTCGTGAAAGACGGCAGCAAGTTTCAGTGCAGCCTGGTGGTACTTTGCGATCTTGGTAGCACCCTGCTTCTCATAGAGTTTGATCAAGCCTTGCCAGGGCTGTGGGTCTGAAGGCTTCAGGCGGCCAGCAGCTTCATAGGCCTTCTCAGCATCCTCTACTTTGTTCTTCTCAGCCGATGCAAAACCGAGAAAGACATATCTGTGAAAGATGAGTATCAAGCACGAGTTTATGGTAATTCAAGATGTGAGAGACGAGAAAACGTACGCGTGGAAACTCTTTGGGTCATCTTTGATGATGCTTTGGGCTTGGTCCAAAACGTCATCCCACTGCTTTCGCTTGACCAGCTCACGGACAGCTTTGAGCTGCTTGGCCGTGCTCGACATGATGTTGCTGGCGGAGGGGATAATCGAGCACTAAGAGGCACGCGTGATCATTCCCCGACGATGACAAGTCTTGTAAGTCCTTGCGAGGTTTGAGCCGGGCTGAGAGTCTACCAGAGTAGCTCCATCAAAAGTGCAGGCAGGGTGAATGTGGTCGTCGATTGGTTGAAGCGGCCAGGCTTTGCGGTAGTATGTTGCGATTTGTTTTAGACAGGGACGGCGACGCACTGTACCCGGTATGTAGGTAGAATAGGTGGGTAGCCCTGGTTGAGCTCATGCGCTCATCATTTGACTAATAGAAGACGATTGCGGCTTGGCTTCAGAATGTCATCCACCCTCAAAAAAGATGGCGGCGGCGGTGCCTGGGAGAGGTTGAGGGGCCAGTATGGAGAGTGTGTGCACCAATGGAATCAGCGTGTGTTCCTGAGTCGCTGGCGGGCGGCCGAAGAAACATCAATGATTGAACTGGGTCAGGAAGCTTTGGTTAAACTCCGGTTCAATGACCCCACCCTCTGCAGGGATCAGCAACGCCTCCAGCTAATAAATCTGCTTGGGCCGACGAATGCATACAAAGTCGCGGTGCATCAACAGCGGTCTGAAGCTCTATTTAAGCATATTGCCGTCCGTCAACTCTGGTCTCTAGAAAATCCAATTTAGACTTTATAAACTCTTGTCGTCTTTATTCATTGGACTTTTTGAGGCTTTGATTATTCTCTAGTCTCTTGGTTTCTACCAGAATACGCAACGTACCTGCGAATACATGCTTCGTATCAACTGACCGTGTCTGAACGCTTGAAGTGTCTTGGACTCTTGGGTAGAGTACATAGGCCCTTAGTGCAGGTGATACTTTTAGACGCCTGTGCTGTCGCCTGTACATAGTAATCATCAGCGCTCTCGGTATCTTATCGGCCCCCGGAACCCGCCGCTGGCAACGTACACTCGGTACAGTAAGTTAGACGTCATCCAGTGCATGTGTACCTGATATGCTCTGGCAATGCATATACGCCTTCTGTTGATAACAAGACAACTAACTCCAGCAACAGCACGACACAACCCCTACATTTGCCTGCCGTATACACTGTTGCCGCGACGGCTATGTCTACCCTTCGACTGACCATTGAAGATGGTCAATTTAGAGACAATCACGGCAGACATGTCCTCCTGCGCGGCATAAATGTTGCCGGCGATGCGAAGCTGCCAAGCACCCCAGACGTTCCGTCGCATATCGTCGACGACTTCTTTGACGGCGACAATGTCAAGTTTCACGGCCGGCCGTTCCGCAAAGAGGATGCACACATTCACTTCTCGAGGCTGAAGCGCTATGGGTACAACACCATCCGCTACGTCTTTACCTGGGAGGCGGTCGAGTCTGCCGGGCCCGGCAAGTACGACGAAGTATGGATACAGCACACCATCGACGTGCTCCGCGAGGCCAAGGACTACGGCTTCTACATCTTTATGGATCCGCATCAGGATGTGGTCAGTAATATTGCATCAGCCTCCCCCGGCATGATTACTCCTGCTAACTCGTATGTTAACCAGTGGTCTCGATACTGCGGCGGTTCGGGCGCCCCCATGTGGACATTGTACGCCTGCGGTTTGAACCCCCAAAGCTTTGCAGCAACGGAGGCTGCTATAGTACACAATACATACCCCGAACCAGAAAATTTTCCAAAAATGATATGGTCGACCAACTACTACCGTCTTGCGGCGGCAACAGTGTTTACTCTCTTCTTTGGCGGTAGAGACTTTGCGCCGAAAGCTATAATAAATGGTCTCAATATTCAAGATTTCTTGACTGGCCACTACCTGGGCGCCATCTCCCACGTTGCAAAACGACTCAAGGAGGCGGGTGGGATCCTCAACGATGTCATCTTTGGCTGGGAGTCTTTGAATGAGCCAAACCGAGGCATTATAGGGAACGCAGACTTGAGCGTAATTCCGAAAGAGCAAGCCCTCAAGAAGGGCACGGCACCGACAATATGGCAGGCCATTCTTACCGGTTCTGGAAGAGCTTGTGAGGTTGACACGTGGGATATGGGCGGCCTAGGACCATACAAAGTAGGACGGTCGCTCATTGACCCTCACGGAGAGATTGCCTGGTTGCCTGCTGACTACGACGACTCGAGGTATGGCTGGACGCGCGACCCTGGCTGGAAGCTGGGCGAATGCTTGTGGGCCCAGCACGGAGTCTGGGATCCTACCAAAGATGTGCTACTGAAGAAAGACTATTTCGCCAAGAACCCACGCACTGGCGATGTGCTCGATCATGAAAAGTTCACGAATACCTACTACATGGAGCACTATCGGCTGTATCGCGACACCGTCCGCGCTCAGCATCCCGATGCCATCATGCTGTGCCAGCCTCCAGTTTTTGAAGTACCCCCATCCATCAAGGGAACTGCTGATGATGATCCCAAGATGGTCTATACTCCCCACTTCTACGACGGAATCACCCTCATGACGAAGAAGTGGAACCGGACATGGAACGTCGATGTCCTTGGTATATTACGTGGTCGATATCTGCATCCCGCATTTGCCATCAAGGTCGGGGAAACTGCAATTCGAAATTGCTTCAGAGATCAAATGGCTGCTATGAAAAAGGAGTGCTTAGACTACATGGGAAAGCATCCCGTGTTGATGAGCGAGTTTGGAATTCCTTACGACATGGATGAAAAGAATGCTTACAAGACGGGAGATTACTCCAGTCAATCTGCCGCCATGGATGCCAATCATTACGCAGTTGAGGGGGCTGAGCTCGACGGCTATACTCTGTGGCTCTATGATACGCAAGTAAGTATTCAATTAGCACTTTTGTCTTGATCTTTCTGACCGTGAGCTAGAATGATCATGTCCGTGGCGATCTGTGGAACGGCGAGGACCTCTCCATCTTTTCCCTCGACGATCAAACCCTCCCGATGCCGTCAGTACCTCGAACGCCAGATGGGAATACGTCGCAATCAAGCTTCTTGAAGACAGCCGCGACCCAAGTTAGACCCGAGGTAGACGATGAAGCCTCCGTCACTCCTGGAAATCTCAAGCGCACCCTGACTAACCCGTCCATTTCATCAAAGCCACCCAGTCTGAATCCTGAACTCACCAATGCCCCTGGCTATCGGGCCGCTGAAGCCTTTGTTCGTCCAGCTCCAATCGTCATAAGCGGCACACAGACCTCTTATGGTTTCGATTTGAAGACTTGCGTCTTCCATCTGTCATTGACTTCTTCTACGCCGACATCAGAAACGGAGCCCACGACCATTTTCTTACCAGAATACCACTTCCCCCGCGATCAAGTCAGCGTGGAGGTCTCGGGCGGCAAGTGGGAGATTAGCACCGACGATGAAGAGCGCGCATGGATCCAGAAACTTCGTTGGTGGCATGGAGAAGGCAAACATGATATCAAGATTACAGGACTCGTCCGACCTCATAACAATCTCAACGGTTCTGCAGAAGAGGCTGGCTACCTCGAGCAGTGCCAGGCAAGTTACGGTATCGACGTCGGCAAGTGCGCGTTGATGTAGGGCATCGACGCGTTCAATGCAGCCTCCAAACCGTGGATACGCCAGGTGGAGGTGGTTCCATCGACACCATGAGACATGTGATTTTGATGACGGTAAATGATAGATATATGAGTAATCATTGGGATTGGAAGCGTATACAAATACACTTTTTCTTTCCTCACTTCCCCGGTGAAAGCAATCTTTCACAATCAGCATTCTAATAATTTCGAGTTCATGGTTACACATACTAAATATCTTATATAATCAATGAACTTGGTGGTTGTGATTTGGGGTACTCTTTGGAAAAGATGTGAGCTTCATTGAAAGAATATTGAATATTAATCAAACTATAAGTTATGCCTCGGCCAACAAACCTGAACCGAAATACCAGTAAAGCATCAAAGAAATCTATCAAGAGCCACTTCACTCCTGCACTTCACTCCTGCACTTCACTCCTGCCTCTCGCCTACATTTACATTGCACCCACACCAGGACAGCTTGAGCTTCCGTGTAGGTTTTCATTAATCAAGTGCTTGTTTCGATTGATGAACTCCCGCAGCTGTTCACGGATGTCTTTGTGCACCTTTCTCTTCTTGGCTGGCCTGTTGTCGGTCCTTTCATCCTGGTCCTCGTGGTCAGGCCCGTCCTCGTCGAGATGGATTGTCGACACGGAGTCGTGTCGTTGCTCGACGAGCTTGGCAACGATGCGATGGCTATGATACTTGTGCAGCCACGTGGCGGTTTTGCTCGAGGTAATGACCCTGCCAGCGTCGACCGCGGTGAGGTCGCGCGCCCCGGAATAGTAGTCTGGATGACGAACAAGCGCTGTGGATTGTTGTGTTTAGCAAACAGAAGATACAAATTCATGCAGTACCGGACATGATGAGAAGAGGATGGAACCTACGAGTTACATCGAAAACATCCTTGTCAACCACAGCCCAGATTGCTTCAGGGTGGCTCTCATCGTGCTTCTTGACATCCCAGGAAGTAACTCCGCGCACATATTTCTCTGTACGAATCTTGGCCACGATCCAATCTTTTCGACTGAGGAAAAGCAATGTGAGATCATTCCTGAGTTTGGAATCTTCCCCTTCATCATTCGTGAGGATGTGGGTTGCATCGGTGCCGTACCACTTCATCAGACGTCTATGGAGATCGCGGTCATGTTTATACAGACCTTTGAGAGTTCAGCCACCGAAAATCATGTGCCATTACTTCAAATGACCGAGTGATTGGTCACTTACCTGAGATGTTGAAAATCGAGTCGTGAAGCACGATTTCATCCTCATCTACAACACCCGGGTCCCGCTCTTTGATAAGTCGACCAATCTTGAGCGCGGCAAACTCTGGTTGATCAATCAAATCCGCATCATGGTTATCTAAAAATGCCTTGGTTCCATCACTCCCAGCAACTGCCTGGATAGCGAGTGCACCACCAGGGTGATTGTCGATATACTTTGTCAAATCATACACGTTGTCGCCAATGACGGTATAAACACCCTCTGTCGGATTGTCATGACTTCGGAGCATCGACTCAGTTAGCAGACGGAGGGATCTCCCAGGAGCTGGTTCGGCTTTGGGCTCCTCGTCCAGGATCCAGCCAATCTGATATTTTTGGATACTCGCCATGACTTCCGCAAAGCAGTCGTGTTCGTCTTCAGTGGACGCAAAGAATGCGCCTCCAGCGCAGCGTGATAGCCACAATGAGTACTTCTCGTTCCGATTTTGATATTCTGTGTAGGTGATGTTTTGGTTAGCGAGTTTATATCCCTACGAGAGCGCGGGGAAACAGTGAACTTACCTGTCACATCGTAAACCCGATCATCATGAGCAATCCATGACGGCGCATCATCTTGGCCGTCATTTTCATAAACTTCAGCAAATCGGTATTTTGGCAAGAGCTTCCCAACTCTAAACCGTGTTCGTGAGTCTCGAAGCGCGGCTCTGATCTCGTCTTGACTTGAGCTTAACTGACGACCCAGTGGACCGCATTTGGTCAAATCGTCGACCTGCAGTGTCTCATCGTCGAGCACATCCAACAGTGCTATTATATACTATTAGTGTTCCTGCTTGCGAATTTGGATTTGTAATGATCTACCTTCGATATCAAAAACATCAGTTGTACCATCTTTTGGATTTGGATCAACGATCCATCCATTATCAGCCACCTCAGCAATAGTGTAATATTTGTGCTTCAAGAATGGCGATTTCTTGCGCGACCTAAGTGCGTTGGACGGTCCTCCTGAGGCAAACGCGGTAGCCATTGGGTTAAGCTGCGCTGGCTTTGATCCTTGAGTTCTATCGTTTGGATGCTGCACAGTGTATATTCGAGGACTGGGGTAGAAGCCTTCAAGGATTTCGGTCATGTTGCCACCCTTGTATGGGTCTATTGTGCCGTCTTTGTTGAGCACTGACCACAAACTGAATCCTTGGTACTGTGGTATTGTAAAGTTCCATGGTGCAAAGTGCTTGTCCTTGAGAGGATTTTGGCGAAAAGCTTCAACAGCCTTGAAATTGTCGTTTATGGCATCTGCCCACACAGCAGGAAAGGCAATCTGTTGAGTAAGCCCAAATGACCTGGCACTTTCTTTGGACCTTTCTACCCAATTTTCTTCACCAGGATCAACAAGGTTGCTAGCCGGTGGCGTGTACATAAGCCTCAAACTTCTCGTGAAGATTGCTCCCATTACTGGCTGATGTCGCTCTTGAGGGACGCTTCCACCTGGATGTGCGGCTTGGGCTGCTAAGGTTGGTGTAAACCACTTACCCGGGCTCGCCTGGTGAAATTCAGGCACTGATATGTCAGGCAGAGCTGCGTACATTGTGGACGCAAGGTATACGAATATCCACGCTGTAGGCCAGTGAGTCCACGGTTCTGTTCCCTTTCCATCGCCGCGTGGGGGGTTGTCCTGGGCCGTCAACGCCATGTGCATCAACTGACTTGCGGCCTGGAAAGCACTTCTGAAGTCTTGTTTGGCATGCGATATCGAGAACTCTTGTATCGACTGCCGGGCAGAGGTCCAGCTCCACGGCGTCAACTGCCACTTTGCATACTCTACTGCGTACCATGGTCGAATTTTGGCGTTGTGAGTTTCTCGCTCTCCCATGAGTTTGTTCAGCTTCATTAGGGGACCATGGAGCTCTGGAATTTCGTATTTAGGCTCCAATTCACGAATTCGGTAGATTCGATATGCTCCCCTCCGATACTCAGCCATGGCACCGATAGTCTTTGGGGGTCTGAGGGCTCTGCTTCCGTGGATAGGAATGACTTGCCTCCACTGGACCGATATCAAGTCAGAACAAGTGAGAAACTGAAGAGTGTGCGTAGTATTGGGAGGCATAAAAAATGTAAACACTTCGAACTTTCTTGTGTTTGGGGTGTTTTAACAGGAAGCTGTCCCAATTGAGAATACACAAAACTTGGTGGTGAAGCAATCTGCAAATTTACTCACAAACTCGTCAGTTAGCACCCAGGTCACCCAAAGTGCTGGGATAAACCATGTGACCTCTTGGTCACCCTCTTGGTATTCCAAATTCACATGTGGGAGAACTACTAGTGGGTCTTTCAGGGCGTATGAATAGATCTCATACTTGTCCTTCCATTCTATGAGGGACAGACATAGAGGGAGGCCGTGATGGGCGCCATCGGCTTGAGTTTTCGATCCATAATTAGCCCTGAGCACCCCTCCCCACAACCTTGCTGAAGACGCGTGCCCCAGCTCGCAGTTCGGGTCATCGTTGATAAACTATACAGGTGAGTTGAAGCCTTCTTCATTCTAGCAATGCTAATCGAACTTACAGGTTCACGGTGCAATACGTCCGAATTACGCTGCTCGGTTCTTTTGAACCAAAGTACATGCTGTAGGGAAGTTAGACTCGCCTGACAATAGTTTCTGTATCTCTCTTACCATGAATTCATGGAATAACTGTAAACATGGGTCAGCTTGCTGAAATAAAGTACATTGAATGCATCGATCATCCCAGGAGACAGTAAAAGGGGGAAAGGGAAAAGTCAATGTATACGCACCACCTCAACAGTAGCCAAATAATTAACTTTGAAGACAGATATTAGCGATATCCTTCTCACATCGATATAGGGGTGTACAGTAGCTCTTCTGAGCATTTTCACCTCAGACTGGTGCATTCTGGCACCACAAAGGGAAATACTTGGCTCATGAAACTACCAAGACGAGGAGAAAATGAGCGCAAGAAATTGCTTACTGCATGTTTCTGCATGGGTAGCTCGATCCTCCACCATCGCTCGAATATGGCCCTGGGCAAGCATTATCATCTTGGTGGACGGTAATGTCGGATCTTGGCCTGGGAATTTTGTTGACATGCCATCTGACTCGGTTTGTTGCCGCGCATCCTCTTCGGTAAGGAAACTACAGACCACATCATCTACCGCCGCCATTATCTGCGCCGCCATCTCACCAGTCGAGGCGCGTTGTTCCAAAGGGCGCTCGCGGATGAACAGTCTGCAGGGTTGGCCATTGATCTCCGGTACAGGCTCATTGGGCGCCATGGCTCGTCTGACCCACTGCAGTAACATGTTTTAGTTATTTTCTAAAAAGGGACAAATGAGGGACCAGGAACTCTTTTTGAGTATATCCATGGAAATCTGCATGTGCCAAAAGTTAGAGTAACGCAATAAAAGCTCTTACAGGTCCATTACTACCGTCTGCAGGCGGTTCTTCAATATCTATTGGTGCGAACAATACTGCGTCTAGGCTATCAGACAGAAGAGGAGTGGTCAGTGATTGAGAGGTACTTTGGTTCTTGGTTGAAGCTGGGACTATCTCACAGACTGTGCTGCTCTCTCATCATCAACCTTAGGATCCTATGAAGCAGCTCGAGTGGGTATGATAAATGCCTCCAGACTCTGTCATCGTCTGTGTTCATGATTGACGGGCGCGATGGTGACAAACCCCTGAAAGTTTGTGGGGCGTACCATCTGTGTCGTCTGAAGCATACTAGCCATTTATTCTCATTGATTTGAAAGGTGGTACCTCCAAGGTAATCATCCTCGTAGGTATGACCGCTGCGCCCGAGAAAAGTTCTGGTGTTGAGCACGCCCAACTGGCGAGTCTTGATGCCTCTCATGATGAGCTGCTGCAACCTTTCGTAGTGGAAAATCCTGTCCAGCTCGTTTAAAGGTGGCTTGTTAATGTGGGTGTACATGGTCGGTATGTTGGCTCCCCATACGTCAAAGTAATGTGCCGGATCCAACGGTGGGTGGGCTTGCGCAAGTCCAGAATGTTGGACGCCGCCCCATATGTCTATAGGTATGCGATAGGGCGCAAAGCGCTCAGCCCAGGGCGAGTTTGGATGACCGGCCATGATTATCGTAAGTCACAAAATTCGCTAAGACTCCGGATAGCCTAGATCAGGCGCAAAAGTTTGGGATGATATTTTCCGAAATGTTCATGAGTATTGAGTCTCTCCCCTCGAAAAAATTCTTTCAATGATCGAATAAAGAAAGTGGCAGTCCGAGTTTGGTGTCTTGACTTCCTTGTCCAAGACGGACAATGACTTGACGCAACCGGTTGTAAATCGTCCTCCAAGCACAGAGGGCTCGCATATCTTGAGATAATATCATGGAACACATTAAACGCGAAATTATTTGGATGCTCTAGAGTCTATGGTACACTGTGGAAAGTTTCCTGCATTGCATGGTGGGTATTAAATGCAGCCCTGTTGGCTCGAGTTTTCAACAACGTGCGTCCACTGCAATAAATTGACAGTGATTACAAGATTTTGCTGAGCCATGGCTGCCGTAAACTTGTCTGAGTTGTAAAGGAACGTTCTTGGAACTGGTAATAACTCTTTTCTAGTCTGTGCCAGCAGTTGCTCCAATATCCGTAGCTTAAATTGAGACTTGAAGTGCATTGAATTGACAATGGCATGGTTGCTGCGCAATGCTGAATTCAAAAGAAGTCGAGTTATTCGGATAGGCTGTCAATGACCGAATGCGGCTCGAGCATTCCTGACGGTGACATGTTGGATTGCATAGGCCCCATCGAGTAGTCACTGGTAGCACTTTATAGGTAGTAATTACCTAGGTAAATACCTACTAGGTACCAACTGAATCATAGAATGGAGTGATTGTCCAGGTCGTGTCTAGTATATAGCACTGGGGTCTGAGCTGGATACCCTGTGTAGATACCTAGGTAGCTTTCTCACTTATATCGATGTTACATTCCAGATTTACCGTCAATATTTAAATAACGAAACTGCCTGGCGGCTCGGTCACGTGGCATTTGTTGTATTACGCTCCATCGCAGTTTTCAAAACCTCAAGAGGAGGGGGAGGGGCTCGAAAGTCAGACATTGCCTTGGCGTTTCTGATTTGCCAAGCATATATGTTCTGCAATATTGGCCCGGCACAGCTGCAGTGGTCTCGTAATGTCGGACGAAAATGAAGTGTGCCAGGGGTGGGTGGTAGTCTAGCATTCCCGAATGCTGTGCAACGGATGTTCATAGTAGTGGACGTCAATTACTACACAATATACACGTTAGTTTGCTACCACAGTAGCTTGTCAATGTTGACAGAGGGCCTCGAATCGCCAAGACGACACTTGGGGCGAAAGGAGGGGGTTCCGCCCCTCCCCGATTCATAATTTGGATGTTACCCAGGTCCCTGGGCCGTCATGATCTGGAAATCGTTTTTAAGTGCGTGCTTTATATACCTAGTACCCATACATTTTTAAGTTGCAACGTCAGCAGATATTGCATTGCAGCCCAAGTCTTCTGCAGCGCCTCGTGCCGATTGCACTACATATGTAAGTGTCCGGGTCAAGATCCGTAAGACCCGTACACTACCTACCTACCTAGGAAAATAAAGTGTTCTCCTCAGGTACAATAAAGATATATAATGTTTCTTACCAGCCCACGCAAGTAGGTATCTACTACGTACTACCTATGTTATCCGTAACTACTAGATGGGGGGTTCAGGTCTGTAATGTACAGACGTACACCACAAGGTACATATTTTACTGGCCCCGTTATTGATTCCCTAAAAACCTACATACTTATTACTGCCCTTGCCTGCTACCTAAGCATTCCGTAGCGCATGTCGACTCTCGGTTACGCTAATGTAGGAAGAGCAGCGAGTTTAAGCGCGTAGCCGCCGGCCAGACGAACCAGGGTCTCTGGGCACGACCCTGGTCAATGCAAGGAAACTGCCCAAGGCCCACAGAGCAATCAGAGGAAAGCGCCAAGCCTAGGACAAAGACGAAACAACTCCACCTTGGGCTCGATGCCCACTTTACTGTCTAATCCACAGCTTCCCCCCCATTCCCGATCAGACCTAGCAACACGAACGACCACGAGTGCAAGGACTACGCTCGTAGCTCTTGTCCCTTCCGAGAGTCCCCATCCACCCGCGCACACTACCTGCTTTACTCCGTTCATACATGCAAAGTACTACGCTTGGTACCACCTACCTACGATCCTCATAAACCCCATGGGAATTTGAGACTCGGTCTTTTTTTTTTTTCTTTCCCAACTTGCTAGGATCGAGAAGAGTGCTGCACTTTCGTCTCATCTCGTCTCGTTCCGCCGCCGCCGTCCCTCGCCCAGTTCAACCGACTGCGCTAAACGGTAGTGTCTAGACTCTAGAGCTGAGATAACAAACTCGACAAGCTCCTCTCTTGGACTCTCGTCTCAACTCCATATATACCTCCCCTCTTGCGGAGCACACACTCGCTCACGCCTGCCGACACACGGCAAGGTTCATTCGACGTCTGGCCATGACTTAAATTCTTACTCACTCGCGAGCCCAGGCCATGACCACCTCGCGCAATCCAACGGCGTTGAGTAGGTCGGAGAGCATTAGCGAAGGATCCCCTCGATACCAAACCAATCTACGGCAGCGACTCCAGGACAATATCAATACGCTGGACGGTCTCATCAATGAAACGAATAATACCGCCGCCCAGAATACCGCCTCCCTGACAGCCTCATCTCCATACCCGAGTCCACCAAGCACCGATCCGCCACCCTACCTGGCTGCCAATTTTGCGTCCAGCGTTCCGAGCCTGCGCCCGCGCGCATCCACGGCAACCCTTGCGCAGAATCCGCAGCCCATCATGTATTCGAATCAACAGAATAACAACTCGCGGCCCTATGGCGTGCCGCCGCCGCCGCCGCCGCCGACAATGTCGCCGCCCCAGATGCTGTCTATGCCATCCATACCTCCTCCCCCACCTCGATACCCAAGCGCGCCATCTGGCACTGTGGGAATGCAGCTTCCTGGCCCTCCGTCCGGTCCTCCCCCCAACGCGGCAATGAACTCGCAAACGCAATGGCAAGGCAGCTGGGGTCGTCCCTACGACACGAGGCCCGGCTTGTCAATGCCAGGGCCGCCTCCCAATGGTCTGCACAGAGCGTACGATCCAAAACTTCACCAGCAGTTATCAATGGGTAATCTTGGCGGTACCATGTCAATACCACCTCCGCCTCCTTCCGATCCACCCAACATGTCCATGTCAGCAACGTATATTCCCCAAGGCGATACGTACGGAGAGGGCGTGGGTATACCTGCATTCGGCTTTGACGAATTGCCTGCCACGTTCGCGCCAGCAGCCCAGGTGTCCTGGTCTGCTGCAGGACAAATCGGGGTTGGCGATGCTGCAAAAACAATGGCAGCTGATGACAGCCAAAATAGATTATACGCAAACAGTATGGCCAATAGAATGGCATCTACTGCCTCGAATGCTGCAAGCTCCGCATCTGGAGTCTCTCCGGAATTGGCCGCAAAATGGCCCTTGGATAATGTCTTACTGTGGTTGGCCACTAACCAATTCTCAAAGGACTGGCAGGACACATTTAAACGGCTGAATCTACACGGAGCGCAATTTCTCGAGCTGGGCAGTGCCCGTGGCGGTCGTGGTAACTTTGGTTTGATGCACCAACAGGTCTACCCAACGCTGGCTCAAGAATGCACAAAGAACGGGACAAAATGGGATTCGTCTCGTGAGAGAGAGGAAGGAAAGCGCATGCGCCGATTGATACGCACCATTACATATACTGCGAGTGCGAATACGTCTTCGGGTCGAGATGCGAATAATCATGCAAAAGGCTCCGGAGGGGCCCCGCCAAACAGCCAAGGAGCTGGGACAGACGTGGAGTCGCCCAATACACCTATCAAAGCTCCAGGGCCTGGCTTCTCTGGAAGGCGGTTCTCGCAGACGAGGTCCACCACCATGCCAACACTGAGCGGGAACACAATGAGCTCCGACGCTAATCACAGGACCATTCTCAAGGGTCTCGATATTGAGAGTAGTCGGAGACATAGTCCTGTTGGGAACGATGCAGATGGCAATTATCGCAGTGCATTCCGTGGCGACAGTCCTTCGGGCAGCCCAAAGCCAAATTCTGGCTTGTTCCCGCAATCAGCCGGGAACTTGTCAGCCTCATCGCCATCTGGCCGCTTTGGCCATCGTTCAAGGGACAGTACCAGCTCTGTATCCTCGAACGCCGCAATATACGGTTCTGGTGTACCCGCAGAGGCCAGCCAGCTGTTGCGCAATGGTATGAGTGGCATAGGCGAAATGTTGAACGCTAACCGAAACAAGGACAATTCTGGACAGTCCCCACTGGAGGCAAGCGATCGATCAGCAGGTCCCGACCCGCCGGGCTCTGCTAAAGACAACAAGAGCTTTCTCAGCTTCTTCCAGAAGCGGAAAAAGAAGGAGGACGGCGCTGCTGCCTCTCCTGAGGAGGGTGATGCACAAACGAGCCCACATCTTTCCAAGGCATCCCTTTTTGGCAACCGTTCGGCAGGTGCCGAACTGGATGCGTCGTCGTTGGATAGTGCTCCAGCCTTTCGCAGAAACCCAAACGCCCCCCGCGTCTTTGTGCTCACGACCTTGGATGGATGGAACTATCGCATGTGCGATGTGACGGATTGCCAGACTGCAGCAGACTTACGAGTCTGCATCTGTATGAATATGGGAGTCTCGGACCCAAAGACAGCGCTGTTGTTCCTCACGGAGCTGGGGCGAACAACTCATGACGAAGCTCTTGAGGACCAGAGCCTGATGATCCATAAGAGGAACAAGGCAGACGCCACTGGCACGTTGAAATTCTTCGTGAAGATTCATAATCCAGCAATACACAATTCGATTCCCGAGTCACTAACCCCGGGATATGCACTACCAGCAAACTCCATGGACGATGAAGCGTATGCACGTCTTGACGGGCAGCGGGAACGCTCTAGTTCGTCGCCGCCGGCCTCCCGTGTCGACACAGTAAGTGGGAACGGGCCAGATCCCAATGAATTGGCACAAAGAGCCAACGACTACAAGTTGGGTGTTGAAAAGCAGCAAGCTGCCTACTTGGCCAGGAGAAAGCAGGCGCTCGAAAAGTCATCGCCGCAGGAGAACAGCTCTCAATTCGGTATTGTGGGCAGAAACGTCGACTTTGATCAGCCTCGTAACTCGCCATATGAGGAAAAGAAGCCCGATAATCTCTTCCCACAACGTCGCGCCCCGGCACCCCCAGGCGTCGAGACTGCCACGCTCATCAAGGCCAATTCATTGAGTAAGAAGAGCGGGCATCAGATGCGGCAATCCCAGAGCAGTTTTGATGGGTACCCCAGCCCCAGAAGGCCGACTACATCAACAAATGACACCTCTCAAGAAATGTCACAGCGGCGGCCCGCCACTGCCACAAGAGAACCCCAAACCTCAGCCCTAGGCGCTTTGGTTGGCATGGGCAGCGCGCTCAGCCACTTTGGTCGGCCCACACAAAATAACCGGCACCAGAAACCTGTATCGCCAGCCAGGAATATATCCGGAGCCTCAGCAGGAGCTGCATATGATGAAGTACGAGGTAAGCGAGCCATGGCAACGGTTGACTTTGACCAGACTGCTTCGGGTCGCAGTAGTCCGCGATCTGGGTCCCCCGGGACTCTCACATGGAGCCGTGGAGACCTTGCATTTACCGTTCCGGACTACTCGCCCGGCGGCACGCCTGTGAATGGAAACAAATCCAAACCTGAATATGGACCCCTTGCTAAAGTGCGTGATGCAGCACAACGAGCGCCATCACCCGGAGACCTTAGCCCCAACTCGGCGCACCCGTCCAGCAACGACGTCAGGCCAGAACCTCAACGTCGCAAATCCCATGGACCTGATGTGGACTTCACTGAGACGGACGTGCAATTTGCCCAACCGACAACTTCTGTCGCGCAGAAGGACGACTCTTCGGGCGATGATTCGGATGATGGTTTGTTTGCTGTCCCCGTCAGAGGTCGGCAGCCTTCTACCAAGGTACGAAACCCCGGTGGAATGCAGTACTCGAGTAAGACATGCTGACCTGAATCTAGAAACCAAGTTTGACGCTCAACACAACGCGATCCAAGAAACAAGTATCTGTTTCATTCGGCTCTCCCGGTCCCAGGATACCGGACCTGGAGGAGGATGATGGCAGTATGAGGAGTGCAAAGAGTTTCCAGCGTCGGACTCCAGCAACTCCCCAGTCGGATTCAAGGGAATCCGACGACGGTAAACTCGGACGGCGCAAATCTTTTATTGAGCGGGACGTCTGGGCCAACCGCCCCCCTGCAGAGGCTTTGCTTGAAAACCTTGATGCCTTCTTCCCTGAAGTTGATCTTGATGAACCTGTACTAGATGAGGCATCACTGCAAGACGTTCCTTCGCCTCGCTCGCCAGCATTTGTCAATACCCCAAATCAAGGCGTGGAAGCCTCCAGGGCAGCTAGCAACGAGTCCTTGCAACTCCCGTTGCACGGGACTGAGACGGCGCGGTCATCAGTCTACAGCGATAATGACACGCTTGGATCAGATGAGTCAACGCTCAAAGCTCTGGAGCAAAGACCTGTCTCAATTGCATCTGTTGCGCAACGCAATGTGGGCAGGCGCTCGGGGGGACTTGGACGTATGAAGTCTATTCGTGAAGTTGCTCGCGGTGCACATGAAGCTAATAAGCGGTACACTACTGCCTCGACTGCGTCTGGTATGGGAGGCGCGAGCTCTGCAATCCAACGTCGCAAGAGCACCAAGATGTTTGGTGCAAACGTTGTGCAAATTCGCCCTGAGCGCGGGTCAATGATTGACATTATGCCACAGATTCCCCAAGATACTCTTCCCAAACGGCAGACTACCTTCCGGTGGTTCAAGGGTGAGCTAATCGGCAAAGGAACGTACGGCCGCGTCTATCTGGGTATGAATGCCACCACGGGAGAATTCTTGGCCGTCAAGGAAGTTGAGGTCAATCCAAGAGCCGCCGCTGGCGATAGCAACAAAATGCGCGAGCTCGTTGCCGCCCTCAACACGGAGATCGAGACCATGCAATATCTCGATCATGTGAACATTGTGCAATACCTTGGTTGCGAAAGAAAGGAGACCAGCATCAGCATCTTCTTGGAGTATATTTCTGGTGGTTCCATTGGTTCTTGCTTGCGTAAGCACGGCAAGTTTGAAGAACCAGTCGTTAGTTCTCTCACACGCCAAGCTCTCTCCGGTCTGGCGTATCTTCACCGGGAGGGTATTCTGCACAGAGATCTAAAGGCCGACAATATCTTGCTCGACTTGGACGGTACATGCAAGATTTCTGATTTTGGCATCTCCAAGAAGACGGATGACATTTACGGCAACGACAAAACAAACAGCATGCAGGGTTCTGTGTTCTGGATGGCCCCCGAAGTGATCCGGTCCCAAGGCGAAGGTTACAGCGCCAAGGTTGACATATGGTCCCTTGGTTGTGTCGTCCTTGAGATGTTTGCAGGCCGTCGACCATGGAGTAGGGAAGAGGCAGTTGGTGCCATTTACAAAATCGCAAACGGAGAGACACCGCCGATTGCCGACGAGGTGCGCGAAGCTATCAGCCCTTACGCACTGGGCTTCATGTTGGATTGTTTCACGGTGTAAGTCTTTGCCATGTTCTTGATGCTTTCAAACCTGACTAACCTGAGCAACAGCGATCCCGGAGAGCGACCCACAGCAGAGCGTCTTCTCATGCAGCATGAGTTCTGCGAGTTACAGGAGGACTACAATTTCTTTGATACGGATCTTTATGCCAAGATCCGTGGAACGTATAACTAGTCGACGATACAAGCATGGCGCCAGATGTTCAGCGTATGAACGGTGAAGTCTTCACGATGGATTTTGTATAACATGGAAAGCAAGCGACCTTTTGGATATGATGCATGTTTCACGACAGATAGCGACGAATTGGTCTCCAGCATGGTGTTTTGGATACAAGTTCGGAACAGCATTTTTGTTTCATATACAGTCAAAGAGGAGACTCTTCATGGCGGGAGTCTGGATGTTACATCATAATGTGTGTTATTCTAGATAGCTTCAAGATACCATTGATAACAGCATAGGTCATCATTTTTTTTCCAATCAATTTGCAAGATAAATGTATGCTGGGGCAGATAGACTATCCAGCAGGAAAGGGGCATTCATCAGCAAAGGTACATTTGCATGGGCAGAGTGCAGAATATGGCGGATGCTCGAGAGATGCAATCCCATCTTTGTCGATGATGAGGATAGCCATGAACATGCCACCCGGGAAGCCCGTAGAGCGGCGAGGTTTAATAGATTTATGTTGACTACAGAAGATGCTTTCTGCGCACATGTATTCGCCAATGATGCATTAGGGATTACGACGCTACTATCGCCGTTCTACCGATAGGACACGAGTAAATGGACAGATTATACATTCGAGTAACAATTTACGTATGTGGTCAAGATTTATTAATCGATGCTAGGCAGTCGCCTCCCGGCCAGTCGGGTGTTTTAGCGCCCGCCGTTTGGTGGCCGCACGGCTTGACTAGCGGCTGGCTACTTTGTACCTAGCCGCCACAAATCCCATCCATAGTTGCAAACACTAGCGCTAAACGCATCAGAACTTTCCTTCATCCACCAGCTTCAATTTGATACAACACAACGTCTAAGGACCAAATTTCGCCGCGCTGTTTCCCAGTTGACGGTTGGAGCCGGTGAAAGTGGGAGGATAGCCTTCGTTTCCATCTTCTTCCTCTTTTCCAGCAACTCGAAGAGATATTCATCCATTGAGGCTGGAGTCACGGACACTTCATTTTAATTCTTCTTACAGTCGCGGCGTCTCAAGTCAAACGGGCTTCCAATTTCACCCCACCACTGCAAACACCACACACAACATTGGACTCAACTTTCTGTTCAGACTTGTAATCCTCCAAAGCTTGTCTCTACACCCACGAGACGCCTTGGCATAATTTTCCATCAAGATGGCGACACATACCGCCATGACTCAGGGCAACGACCCTGAGCTTCGCGGCTCACTGGAACGCAAAGTTGGCATTCTGCACTTTGTTTCCCCAAAGGACCAAGGCTGGACAGGTGTCCTTCGAAAGAGGTGAGAAGTTGCCAAATGTTCTTGTGCGATGTGAAGCTAAGTTTGTACAGATTCACCGACTTCCAGGTTCACGAGATCAGCGAGGCTGGGGAAGTGGTTCACTTGAAGGACTATTTCACCAATGCCCGTGACTACGAGAGAGCTGTATGTTGTATCATTTCCAAAGGGGTGAAGAATCTGTACGGTTACTAATAGCGAGTATAGGAAGCAAGAAAGAACGGAGAAGCTGCTTCATCTGGACAGGCTCCAGGTACAGCAAAGCCCAAAGAAAATGGTGCTGCTACTTCAACAGAGTCTCAGGACGGTCAACCTACACAAAACAGCGGTGAAGATAGCACCACTCTCAAAGACCAGGCGACCGAGTCTGCCGCCAAGGCCACAGAAGGTGCTCCTGAGAAGACAGACACTGCTGATGGAGAGATTGCTGCTTCCGATCTTGAAAAGCTGAAGGAATCTCTGGGCTCAGATGTAACTGAAGAGCTGGTAGCCCTTTTCAAAAAGGTGCTCGCTGATCCCGAGGCCAGACCTCAAACTCATGGCCTCGTCAAGTTTCCTCAGATTGAGAGATCAGTCCGGGGCCCTTTGCATGCAGTGAGTTTTAAAAAAAGCAATACTTGGTTCTATTCATGGCTAAATCGCACCTTAGGAAATCCGCCGTATTTTCTCGTCCAAGATCGAGACAGAGACCAACCACGACGGCATCATTGTGGCAAGAGCACAGCCGCCGCGTAAGTCACGATGGGGAACTCGCGCAGATAACCGCAATCGCAACAATCAGGCCAATCAAGTCAAGATTGGCAAATTTTTGCATTTCTCCCTCTACAAAGAGAACAAGGATACAATGGAAGCGATCAACATTCTCGCCACAGCTTTAGGCATGAGGCCAAACTTCTTCAGCACGGCAGGAACAAAAGATCGTCGTGCGGTCACTGTTCAACGCGTGAGCATTCGCGGTCGTGATCCCAAAAAGGTCATTTCCGCCAATGCCAAGTTACGAGGCCTCGCAATCGGCGACTTCAAGTTCTCAGACAAGGATTTGTATCTTGGCTGCCACAACGGTAACGAGTTCACTATTGTCTTGAAGGATTGCACCTTCCAGGGCGCTGAGAATGAATCCCTCGATCGTCGGCTCGAGATCGCCCAGTCCACTCTTGACCGGGCGCTTGCAGATATCAGCCAGCACGGCTTCATCAACTACTTTGGTACCCAACGCTTCGGAACCTACGAGATTGGCACACAGACCATTGGCATGAAGATTCTGCAGGGAGACTTGAAAGGTGTCATCCACGACTTGCTTTCCTACGACTCTGAGCTGGCAACCATGGACCCGAACACCCTGCAAGATGACAACAACCGCCTGACCGACATGTATCGTGCCAAAGCCTTGGCCAAATACAAAGACGGTAACGATGCTGATGCAGCCGCCAAGGCTCTTCCGAGAAGATGCAATACCGAGTTTGCGATCCTCAAACACCTGAGCAAGCAGCCCACCGACTACCACGGGGCAGTTCTTGCTATCACCAGGAACATGCGCAATATGTATCTGCACGCTTACCAGTCCCTTGTCTGGAACTTTGCCGCAAGTAAGCGCTGGGAACTGTTCGGCAAAAACGTGGTCAAGGGAGACCTTGTATTCGCCTTGGCAGATGACACTCAGAAGGCTCCTGCCAAGGAGGATCTTGATGAGGAAAACATTCATCTGGCAGAAGCTGCCCAAAGTGACGATGGCTCGAAACCGAATGTCCGCGTACTCACTGCTGAGGACGTTGCAAGCGGGCGCTATTCCATACAGGACGTTGTGCTGTCTATCCCTGGCACAGATGTGATCTATCCCGACAATGAGATTGGAGATTTCTACAAGGAATTCATGGGTAGGGAGGAGAATGGCGGCCTTGACCCTCAAAACATGCATCGCGTACAAAAGGCGTTTAGCCTGACAGGAGACTACCGCAAGTTCATGGGTGGATTCATTGGTTCGCCGTCGGGTAGCGTCCATAGCTACGGCCATGACCATGATCAACTAGTTCCGACAGATCTTGACCTCATCAAGGCTCGACAGGCCGCGGCACGTGCCGAAGCTGCAGTAGATGGCCAAGGAAACTCATCGGCAGGCTGGAAATCATTTGCACAAAACGTTGGAGAAGACGAGCGCAACGAAGCCAAGGTCAAACTTGCAGCTGCGCAGAGACGCAAGGCCGAAGACATGGAGGCTAACCAGTCAGGATCCCGCCTGAACGACACCTGGGTTCAGACTTCCACTGATGGAAGCAACAAGAGGGTAAAAGTCGATACTAGTACTGACATGATTGAAGCTCAGATTGGTAGTACGGCACAGGTTGAAGCATCGAACCAACATGATGATGTCAAGGATCTATCCACATTGGAGGTTAGTACGCCAAATATTGTTAACGTTGAGTCGACCTGGGTGGCGCGCTTCAAGAAAGTTCTTTTGCAGCTCTACGACGCAACCATCGGCAATCTTTTTCGATTTTTCAATACTGACAAAACCAACCGCAAGACACCCCAGGATACTCAACAACCCGGACAGTCAGCTGTCACCAAGGTCGAATCGGAATGTGAGCCATCTGACAAGCCGGCCGCTGAGGGTGTTCCGCAGTCAGCTCCTATAGACACCCCTATGGCTGACGCTCCTTTGGCAAGTCATGTTGGAAAGCCGTCAAGGGTTGAGAGCGCGCAGAGCCCAGGGCAGCAAGACAAGACTCTGCTTCCAGTAGAGGATCAAAAGATCGCCGTTGTTCTGAAGTTCTCTCTTGGCTCGAGCGCATATGCCACGATGGTGCTCCGCGAACTCCAGGGCTAGAAGCCATCGAGCGACGAAGCATCGCCTAAACCAATCAGATTGGCGTCACCCATATCATAGTTTTGCTGAAGACCGTGGGAGACTGTTGGTCCAGGGCTGTCTAAACGAGAGTGAAGAAGTTGTCATTATGAAGGAATGTGGCAGTATGCCATATCAGCAGTTGGTCTGTGAGTTTAGGCCCTGAACATCATTCAGATTGCCTCCCTTTATGAACATGCTCAGAATGCTGTGGAGATATTGGGAAGTGACCGCAGATTGAGATACTCTGATGAAGGATCAGAGAGGCTCAGAGGAAGCATACTCTGTCGAGAGAAGAGGGGAAGACAAGGGTGGAGTGTGAGCATAGGAGTCAGACTGTGCGACTGCTTTAGAGCTTTGCTGGTACGGTGCAGATGTGATAGATACCCTTAGAGAGGATTGTAGAGCCTCGTCATCGTGCGGCACAAACCATCATGCTTTGTCATGCAAAGTTTCTTCGGAACCCTTTCCCCACCCCTCTGGCCAAATTTTGCAAGGTCAATTCGTGAAGCGTGATATCGAAGAATTATGTTGGCCTAGTCTATGAGACTGGTGACGGCAACTCCAAATTGTTAATGGAGCGGACGATAACTATCTTTGATCAATTGGTGGAACGGAACTTGAATTTTCGAGACGAATGAATCCAATATGAGAACTGATGATCGCGGCAGCTCATAAACGAAGAACTATAATCGTGAAAGGCACATGTAGGGATATCTCTTGAGTTGACATTCTTACCATTGGTCGTTCGTTACGGGGCTCAAAGTACGAAGTGGTTCTTCGGTACATCTGGGAATATTATAAATGGGGCCCCTTCATTAGCTTGCATATTCTAATGGTAGTCTACCGATTGGTCAGCTTGCTGCATGTCGACTAAAGCCGAGCCCCACTGCTACATTACCTAACTTGCCAAAGCCACTGGAGCCTGCTCATTCATCCGCCTCAATCAACTTGTTTCATCACTCGACTCGTCAGGAGCACAAACTCTACCTCGAGGCATCTTCACTATGCCGCCCAAGAGAAAAGCATCGTCAAACGTGCTGGGTGTCGCAAAGTCAGGCAGGGTATCAGCAGCTTCGACGCCAGGGCCAGCGACGCCTCGAGACCTCGATAGCGACGAGGACGAAGCCGATTCCCCAGGACAGGTCGAACTGCCAAACGAAGAAGAGATTCAGAGCGCCGTCGACCGGTTTTCGCTCTCTCACTACCAAGATAATACGGTTAGAGGTCCGACGGACGGTGCCAGTAGGCATTTCGGAACAAACGGAAGGCGTGATTTCTCCTACCTGCAGCTCAAGCCCGATCACAAAGATCGACCCATATGGATCGATCCGCAAAGAGGGCGCATAATCCTGGAGAACTTCAGCCCTCTTGCCGAGACAGCGAAAGACTTTCTCATCACAGTCGCTGAGCCGCTTTCGCGCCCTACGTTCCTTCACGAATATGCTCTCACCACCCACAGTCTGTACGCCGCCATCTCGGTTGGTCTGCAAGCTAGCGACATCATTGCCACATTAGATCGATTCTCCAAAACGGAACTCCCGAGCTCGATCCGCAATTTCATAGCCAACTCGACTGCCGCGTATGGCAAGGTCAAACTTGTTATCAAAAACACAAAGTATTTCGTCGAAAGCAATGATCCCGAGGTCCTTCAACGATTACTCAAAGATCCGATCATCGGGCCATGTCGAGTCCAGGGAACCGACATCACAACCACCACTTCCAACATGCCAAGTGTGGTTATCCCTGGCACGTCAAATGCGGCTGGTGTGCAGCAGGTCAAACAGAAAACGGCAGAGGATGTACCTCCCGAGCAAGCTCAGACGGAGAATGCGATGCAGGCGCTCCGTGAGGACGACGATGACGACAATCAAGAGGCTGTGCACGCCTTCGAAATACCCGACACCGAGGTCGAGACCATTCAGAAGCGCTGCTTAGCCATACAATATCCCATTCTGGAGGAGTACGATTTTCGTAACGACGACCGAAACGCCAACCTTGAGATCGATCTCAAGCCCAACACGCAAATCCGGTCGTATCAGGAGAAAAGTCTCAGCAAGATGTTTGGCAACGGTCGAGCAAAGAGCGGTATCATTGTGCTCCCTTGTGGCGCTGGCAAGACCCTCGTGGGTATCACGGCTGCTTGCACCATCAAGAAGGGGTGTATCGTATTGTGTACCAGTACCATGTCTGCTCATCAATGGCGTCAGGAGTTCTTGAAATGGTCCAACATACACCCCAAGGACATCACAGTCTTCACTGCCGAGAAGAAGGACAAATTCGAGGGTAATACCGGAATCATCGTCACCACATATCCCATGGTCACTCAATCCGGCAAGCGAGCCTACGATTCGGCAAAGATGATGGAGTTCTTGACAGGGCGCGAGTGGGGTTTGATGCTTTTGGATGAGGTTCACGTCGTCCCCGCCAACATCTTCCGCAAAGTATCATCACACATCAAGAGCCACGCCAAACTGGGACTGACGGCTACGCTTCTCCGTGAGGATGACAAGATTGAGGATCTCAACTTTCTCATTGGCCCCAAGTTATATGAAGCCAATTGGATGGAGCTGTCTGAACAGGGACATATCGCGAAGGTGCAATGCGCCGAGGTCTGGTGTCCAATGACGACGGAGTTTTACGACGAGTATTTGAGGACCAACGACCGAGGCTTGAAAGCCAACCTATACATTATGAACCCGCGAAAGATTCAGGCCTGCCAGTTTCTCATTGACTACCACGAGAAGCGCGGCGACAAGATCATTGTGTTCTCGGACAATGTCTACGCATTGAAAGAGGTCGCACTCGCCTTGGGCAAAGCTTACATTTGCGGCGCCACTGGCAACAATGAGCGTATGCACATTCTAGAGAACTTTATGCACAACCCCAACGTCAAGACAGTATTTCTGTCGAAAATCGGCGACACATCTCTAGATCTTCCAGAGGCCACCTGCTTGATCCAAATCTCGTCGCACTACGGATCCCGGCGTCAAGAAGCCCAGCGACTGGGACGTATTCTTCGAGCCAAGCGCCGAAATGACGAGGGTTTCAACGCATTCTTCTACTCACTCGTCTCCAAAGATACGACTGAAATGTATTATTCAACCAAGCGACAGGCCTTCCTCGTGGACCAAGGCTATTCTTTCAAAGTCATTACGCAACTGGCGGGCATGGACAAGATGGAAGGACTCGTATTCAATTCTGCACAGATGCGCCGGGAACTGCTACAAAAGGTGATTGTCGACACCGAGGCGAAGCGCGGTATGGACGACGAAGATGCCACAGATGATTTGTTTTATGCGAATAAGGGTAGGAGAAAGGGTGTCAGACGCACGGCGGGCACGCTGGGCGAACTCAGCGGCGGACAAGACATGGCGTATATGGAGCAGAGGAAGAGTGCAAACAAGGCGCTCAAGAAGAACGCCAAACAGAATGACTTCTTCAAGAAGCACTACAGGGAGGTTGCTAGAAACAAGGCCAACGCTCAATGATATAATGAGGTGGAAAAGGCGTACAGCACCTTATTATCCCACCTCGAGGACCGGCGCAAGGAACTGACTATAGCACGTACATTGGAGTGTCTGTCTGCATTACCAAAATAAAAAGGTCCCAATGGATCTAATCTAGAATGAAATTCACGATGATGACCCTTATTATAGACTGTCTACATCATGTACAAGTACGGTCCAGGTCCAAGTATTGAGGGCAGGAGAGGACGTGACATCTCGAGCGCTCTCGATATGTGCTGTATTTGCAAGACAATGAATGATGTGGTGTGACAGTCATATGCAAAACCCCATTGGTTGTTCTGTACCCTGCAGCTCTCTCTACCAAGTGTAACCGGCAAACGCCATATCGGAAAATATGAGTAGTCATTTATTCTCCCATGTGCAATGGGATGCAACTTTCATTGGAGGTTTCACCAGTCGCCGACGGTTAGACACGGAAGTCTCGCAGCATATGCGAAATGCCGTTGCATTTGATATTCCGTCTTGCTGCTGCGACATTTTGCCTATCACTTCTGCGCATGCCATGAGTGCTAGGAGGGGCCATGTCCGTGAAGGGATGGATTACGTTGGGTGTGGCATGTTAATCCCCTGGGCAAGAAATACAGTGACATCATGGGTCTGATATAGGAGCCAGCTGTATCGCCTCATTCATGGGTTGGAACACATCCTTTGCTCAGCCTTTCTGCGCAATGGAGTTAGATCATCATAATGGACGATGGATGCGATCTGTTTGTCCTGTCATGACTTCTCAATGAGCTAAACAGAGTTTGCTGACTTGTCAAAGAACGTGGCGTGGTTTCAGACGTCCGGATACTGCTGGCGATGACAAAGTGGGAAAAGAGATGCATATATGTAGGAGGGATGCATGGGACTTGATCCATCCTCGGCATTCAATCACTGTAGTCGAGGTGATGTAGTGGAATAGTCCAAGCCAGAAAAGCTCAAGGTGTCTGTCGGGTTGGGGGAGACCCCCCGGGGGAGGTCCTCGCTAATGTACCTCTAGCAGCATGCATCAAATGTGCTGACCTTGGAAAGTGTTTACAGCTTACAGATGCGGCAAGACCGATGGGGATTGGAGCTCGGTAGTAGTCCAGAGCGAAGGTAGCGTGAAATTGATCGCAATGGCACCCGAAATCTCCACCTTTGATATGAATGACGAAAAAAAAAATAAACAAACGAGAGGGCAAATTAAAGAAGAAAGAGGGAGAAAACAAAATGGGGGAAATATTTAGCCATATATTCCATCCTCTCCCGGGAGACGAGGCATCAAACAAAAACATAGAAGGGAGACAGCTAACCTATATCACTCAACTGGTCCTTGCACCGCTTCTGATTATTAACAAACCTCTGTCCTTGTTAAATGTATTGTTCTTCTCTCATCACCTAGATGAGCAACCCGAACACCGAAAGCCCCGGAGCTAAAGGGCAGTTGGAGGGATCATTGTCTGGCCCTGGATTCGGCCAGCTCGGAGCTAAGCAGTACTGCACATTGCCATGCCTGGACTGGTGCATTACATACGTACCTGGTGAAATTACATAGGCGCATACGTTTTTTGGTGGGTGGGTGTCAACCGCAGTGTACACGGTAAATGATAATCCACCGTTGTTGGTGTGTCTAGGGGGAATGAACGCAACCAGAAACCGAACTGCCTGCCCATTGTTTGGGCAAATTTGATAAACTCTCTCTTCACACAGCCATTCTTGGCCCGCCCGTTGCCAAGCTTTTTTTTCTTTTCTTCTCACTTTCCGCTGTCATTCTGCGTCCTTCTCGTTTGCGGCCAGTCCAACCAGAAAAAAGCAAAGCCCCCCGGCCCACCAAGAGTAGAGACGGTTCTTGGATTGTTGTTGTTTTTCTTCTTCACATTTTTTCCGAGTTTTAATTGATATCATCGTCAGTGGACCAGCATTGATTTTGATATCCTCATCTTCATTGTCGCACCCTTTGCTTCTTCAGATATTCTCCATCTTTTCCCTCGCCAGCTTCACAAACCAGTCGCAGCGCCAAGACAAAGCACCCTGGAAAGAGAAGAGCACTGCAAAGACGTGACTCGTCGACCTTGTTTGACGAACAGTCTTCAAACTTTCTAGCGCATCACCCCCCACTAGTCAGTCCACTACCTTGGCCCGTACGTGCCACCACACGCGCGCCGAGCCCACTGAGGGCCAAGAAACGCCCGTCGGTCGCACGACGTGTGCGTGTGTGTGTGACCTTGCAGCTGCTGCTACTACTGCTGCTCTCAGCTACTACCAACCAATATCTGAACCCCTGGGGGCCACTGTCATTCTCGCCATTCTTGGGCCTTTGCAGACATCTACACCAAAGAGCAAACGCAGACAGCTTGCTTGGCTGGTCGGCGGTGGTTCACGGCCAGACAAGACGGGAAATCGTCTGGCTCAAGGTGCATAATCTCTTCCCTTGACCGCCGGCTCTGGTTACAGAAGGTAAGCCGCTACTCTGCAGCGATGCAGCTGCTTCCTCGAGAGTCCCATTCAATGCATTCCGCATCCCATCCGTCAACTCAGCCGCCCTTGTCTTATCTTCCTACCCGGTCGTCCTACGTATGTTGTCAAGAGCAGCGCCCGTTCCTTCTCGCCCCCTTTAAGCATACCAGCGATTAGTGCAACCTCAACTCACCCAAAAGTCCCTTGTTATATCGCCATACCATATATCTCACCCACATCATCACGTCTCTGACGGGCTGCTGGCCGTCTACGCATCCCTCCCTAGAAACCACTGTGCACACGACCATCTTCCAAGCCTCTGCCTCTGTCTCTTCATTTCTTCTATAAGTTCTTGGCACTGCATTGAACCCAGCAGCTTCCCCTATAAGCAGTGACAGCTCTGCAGGCCAACTTATATCTTCTGAACCTATATATATTCATTCTCAACTTCACAACTACCTCAATATTCCCATTTATACGCCGACTAACCTTTGGCAAAGCCGCAATTGCATCCCTGCTATCATGCTTGACAACCTTGCAGCATACCGGATTTCTAAACCTTGCTCTTGACAATTCGTCAGCTTCCAACTTTTCTCCGTATTGGATAGAATTGGAATTTCTTGGCAGAAATTTGCTTCCATAGCTCCAGTCGAAAGCAAAACACCATTATGGCGACGGTGAAATTAAAGGAGCTTGCCCAGACGGCCGGCACGTGGCTTCTCGGCCTTCGGCCGTCATTCTTGTCACCGAATCCGCACTTCAACTTCATTACGGTGCATTATTTCATCATCATCGGTCTGACCATTGTTGCCTCCGTCCTAATATTCGGCTCGGGAAGAGGGAACGTAGCATACATTGATGCTCTGTTCTTTGCTAGCGGCGCCAACACTCAGGCTGGTCTCAATACCATAGATGTCAACCTACTCAACACATTCCAACAAGCGGTTCTCTTCTTCTGCTGTATGGTCACCAATCCTATATCTATCAATTCGGGCGTCGTATTCCTTCGCTTGTATTGGTTCGAGAAGAGGTTCCAGGGACTCGTAAAGGATGCCAGGTCCAGGCGAACAACAATAACCAAATCCCGCTCAAAAGCTAAAGCGAATACTGCGGATCTTGAAAGGGGTGTTGCTGGCAGGAACATCAAGGTCATGCACAATACAGCAAAGGCATCAAGGATAACGAATGACGGCCTCCTTTTGGACGAGTACGATTTGAAAACCGCACAGCAGCAGCATCATCCAGGCCTAGAGCATATCAACTCAGGCGATCCGCCAGGCTCTCCTCGAGACGCCACCATCAAATTCTCAGACAAGGTCAGGAGGAGTGATGCACTGGGCGATGAGGAGGAGGACGCTGATGGAACGATGCGTCCAAGTAAGAGGACTGAGGCTGAGCACATTGCTATCCTGGAGAGACAACGAAATGAGGACCATGGCACGTTGCGGATTCCCGGGCCTCGCGACGCCGAAAGAGGTGTGCTTCCCGAGGAGTTGGGCGCTGGCCAGTACGACGATGAATTTATCAGCCCCATTGAGCAAGTGCCAACTACCCGCAATCAGCGCAACTCATCAGAGCCAACGCGAGTTTCTTCACATCCCGAAGGCGGAAAGACTATCACCATTGCCGAGCCTCAGCATCCTAACAAGCGTAGCGAGATAGCGGATGACTTCGAGGCAGCGACTAAGACCATGTCTGCCCTCAAATTCCGCAAGCCTCGAGGCAGTGGAGAAAAGATGCACCATACAAACACCAACGAAGAGTCTCACAATCCGCTGAGGCGCATCAGGACTGCGTTATCCCATAACAAGCACACAGACCCCATGCCGTATCTGAGTTGGCAGCCAACTCTTGGCCGCAATTCCGAGTTTTTGGATCTGACTGAGGAGCAGAGAGAGGAGCTTGGTGGCATAGAATACCGGTCATTAAAGACGCTCGCCGTGGTCACGACGTGTTATTTCTTTGGTTTCTGGATATTCGGCGTCATCTGCCTTCTGCCGTGGATTCTGGTCAACAATGAGACTTATGGCTCGGTTGTCGACGCCGCTAGCCAAAACCGCACCTGGTGGGCGTTCTTCACATCGAATTCGGCATTCATGGATCTTGGCTTCACCTTGACATCCGACAGCATGAATTCGTTCAATACGGCAATCTTCCCGCTCCTGGTCATGTCGTTTCTGATCATCATTGGAAATACTGGCTTTCCTATTATGCTGCGATTTTGCATCTGGTTCACTTCCCTTTTTGTACCTCACGGCTCAGGCTTGTGGGAAGAACTTCGCTTCTTGCTTGACCACCCTCGACGCTGCTTTACCTTACTATTCCCATCCACGGCTACCTGGTGGCTGTTCCTCATCCTCGTTGTCCTCAACGGAGTCGACCTGATATTCTTCATCATCCTCGACCTAGGAACCGGTGCTGTTGCTGATCTGCCTCTCAACATTCGATTCTTGGATGGATGGTTCCAGGCTGCATCGACGAGAACTGCTGGATTCTCCGTGATCAACCTTTCCGAGATTCACCCCGCAGTTCAGACTTCGTATCTGATCATGATGTACATCTCGGTTTTCCCCATTGCCATTTCAGTTCGTCGCACCAACGTCTACGAGGAAAAATCACTCGGCCTGTACGGGTCTGCACAGGACGCCGAGGACAGTAAGGAGTCTGGATTTTCCTACGTGGGTGCGCATTTGCGCCGACAACTGTCGTTCGATCTTTGGTATATTTTCATTGGTTACTTTATCCTGACCATTTCCGAGGGGCCTCGACTCATGGCTGGCGACTTCTCCATGTTTGCAGTACTTTTCGAGATTGTCAGCGCTTATGGCACTGTTGGACTGAGTCTAGGGTATACGGGAATCAACGCATCGCTTTGCTCGCAATTCTCCGTCGTAGGGAAGCTCGTTGTTATTGCGATGATGGTCCGTGGGCGACATCGTGGTTTACCCTATGGTCTCGATCGAGCCATTCTGCTGCCTAGTGAGTCTCTCAATCGCAAGGAGGCAGAGGCAGCCGAGGCACGACTGCAGCGAAGACAGTCAGCCGTCTCGCTTGCTCGTCCGGCAAGTCTATCTCGAGGACGCAGCAGAAGTGTCGACAACAGAAGAGAACGCAACGTGATAGCCTCCTTTCTACATCCTGGCCCAACACAGCCACTATACTCACTCTCTGTGTCCAAGGCGGACACAGTTGACGACAACCACTTTTTTTTGAAACCCCCTGAGGATCTTAGACGGACCCTCTCGGAACCCGGAAGTGGAGAAGATGATTCAGATCGATCTGGGCAGAAGCCAAGGAGAAGGGAGACACAGCCACCATTGGGGCATTAGGGGCGTGACAGTGGTTCGCCGCACTCGAATAATGCGTCTCAGGCGTCTCGTTCGTCCAAGGACTCTTCCATCAGCGAACTCGTTCGGTGCAGCAATTTAACTTGGTATCTTGGAAGGGATGGATAATGTAAAACCGTCTTCCATTTGGCGTTAAGGAGTATCGGGGGACCTTGTACAAAATTACACAGAAAAGGGTAGAAAGTGGCACGAATATGGCCCATTGTTGTTATCGGGTTAGAAAGAAGGCGTATAACTGGGACAACTGTACATATAAGACATCGCGAGGTGTATCCCTAGGAACACGAATTGAGTATATAGGTACAAGATACCATTTTCTGTTCATCATGCTTGTTATAGCCTTTTACAGTATGTGAGTGCGTTTGCTGTATCGTGTAAAATCTAAAAGATTGGAATGATGCAGGCGGCAAAGAAACGATATTGCAGCTGAAATATGCAAGATAATCAATATAAAGATACTAAAGGCGACTGTAACTTTAATCCATCATACCACCGTGGACGACGACGCATTTCACGAAACAATCAGAATTCAGCTGTAAGCAAGATACACTCTGAGAAGTACAGTCACTAAATGAGCTCGAGGCTTGCAAGGACACACCGGCCTCCACGAAATAGAAGCAATGCATCCATCTACCAAATGCCAAGCACTGACACGCGAAACCTCCGTCTCTGTACCAAGATATCATCAAAGGACTGCCAAAAAAGAGTTCAAGGACAACTGGCCACTGCCTTTCCCCCTTTGAGAATGTGAAAAGGAACCAGCAAAGATCCGAGGCTCTCTCCCTTAGTCTGGGCGCTGGTGACAAGGGGTATCGACAAAATTGCAAACCGAGGTATCCTTGCTGCAGTCCTTGAGAAAGTATGTCTTGCGCCAGTCCTTTTCGTACCAGGTCCCGGCATGTGCCTCGGAGCTCTTTGCGGGCCTGGGGCAGTAGGATGCGATTTCGCCCAAGATGCCTTCAATCTCGTCGCCGGAACACTGCAATCGGGGGTCGGGATTTTTAACCCTTCAAGTCAATTTTTGGTTTTCTTTCCTTTTTCTCGTATATAGGAGAGAGATGATATTTAGCGATTGAAAAACTCACAGGCTGCTCGCCGCCGTTGCTACAGATTCCAACGCGAACGTTGCCCGAGGTTTTGGCAAGCGCGCTCAATCCGGGGAGTTTGTTGCCAGAATCGCACCCTGGTGTGAGATAAACACGATAGGTATTAGCATGAGCTTCATTCCGAGGCACTTGTAGCCGAGTAGAGAGGTCAAGGCAGGCATGGGAAAGAAACAAGGGTGGGGAGCAGCTCACAGTCTTTTGAGGAGCCGCTGAGCAGTGGCAAAGTTGGAAGCACCGACAGTCTCCTGACCAAGACAGTCGAGGACATGGTGATTGACACCCGGGGTATTGGTGGTAACCTGAAGCTCTTGATTTGCCTACCACTGCTTGCCGGCAACGATGTCCTCGTGGGTCCAGGCCTGGAGGATCGCGTCGTCGTCAGAAGCGTGCGTGCCAACTGGATCAATGGACTTGGCAGAGGCTGTGTCAGCAGCAGTACTGGCCAAGGGGAGGGAGAAAAGAGTGGTGGTCTTCATGGACGCGGTATTGAAGAAGCAAGTATGTATATACGTTCAAGTGCCTAGGTGTTGCAAAAGAAGTGTTAACACTGCTACAATGAAAAGGATACCGAATGGTGGTTACAGATGGTAAGCAAAGAAAATTGAGCCTGATGGACTGAGACCGAGTTGGTGTGGGTTCAAGAACGTTGAGGTCCTGTAAAGTACTAGGGATTAAACAAGACTCGACAAATGGCAGTTGTAGTGGTCTCTATTGATTACGACCAGACGCCCAATGGTGATGGTGATAAAGAATTACTGGCCATCGCGACTTGCAAAACGCGTCCTGAGTTTTCCACCTTCCATCAATTAGTCTTCGTAAATAGCTTGCTCTGCTTGTTCCACATGTATGTAGCTGTAGAACGTCACGAGGTCAAGGTTGCCATGCTCATTAAAGTGACCATTCGAGGTGGTGCAACATCCTTGAGTGAAGTTGAATCATCATTCTGATATAGTGGCCTGGCGGTCGCCGCCTCGCCTGGATTTAAGCAGAAGAGATTTCTCATGATGTATACCAACGATAAAGAGCCCACTCTTTTCGAATATCGGGGAAATGAACACCAAGCTACCTAATTTATGGATATTTATTCCATAAGTGTAAAGATACTTGCTGTAATATCCCTAGTATCCATAGAAAGTTTTCAACAAAGTCTGTTGGTGACGGGCTCCTTGATTGCATGATAGTACCCGCTAGTGAGTGTCCATTGCCCACAGAAAGCCAGGTAGCCTCACATGAATCTATGTTGGATACTTGCCTTTTCCATGATTTGTACCCTTACGGTTACTGTTATCTCTTTGGCGATTGTTCTTGCCTGTTTTGGGATAAAGGTCGCTTCTACATGATCAATTCGCGGGTGAGAATAACTATAAGATTGTGCCGATACTTCAATCACTACATCTGGTGGCTGGCGTCCCTTTCAGCATGCCTTGACCTCTATACCTGCCAGGCCATTTAGCTGACCGTTGACGCGTGTAGTTCCTTATTATCGATTATTTATACAGATACCAGAATAGCTCAAGTGTGAGTATCGCAAATAAAGCTTTCATATCGTAGGAAAAATTTGTCATTCTCAAGCCCCCTAAATACGACAAATTCCACACCTTGTAGTAATGACAACCAGGCACAAAGCAGCCGGCAATGGCACAGATGATCAGAACGACTTCGTCAGTGATGCCGACTTCTGAGACGGCCGCTATCTTTCATGGCAACGTGGAAACCAACAATAATGGGTGTGCTAGAGGCAAGCGAATTTCGACTTAAAGTAGCACATCGAGGACTAAGCGTCGTGATGAGCCTTATTGGACAACGAGGAACGGTGGTCAACCAGATACCCCAATTGGCGTTTGGACTCCCCGCAGACAGGACTCTTGATACCTTCTTCAGACTGAGCCGAATAGTAGATAGACTTAAATTAAGGGCATATTATTGTCTTGACTAATCCCTCAATCTATTACATTCCAGCGCCGGTCGAACAACACAGTCGCTGCGCAGTCCACTCTACCTCACAGCCGCCATACCACTGCCGGACAACTCGTGGTAGAACTTGGTCGAGCACGAAATATGATTTGAAGACGAATTTGAAATTTTTGTCGTGACTCTCGCTCTAAAAGCAGAAATAATATGCTTTGATATCATGCTCTTCCCATGGGATTGAAATGCCTCAGGTTCGGTATGATGTCGTCCATGCTGGATTCCCCCGGATACATCTAGAAAGACTGACAATAATAACCAGGGTCATTGAACGAATCAAGCGGGTGAGTAAGTAAAATCCTAGTCCTCCTCATCGCCGTCAGCATCCAGCTCCTCATCTGAATGGGCTGGCGGCGATCTCGATCTTCCATTCACCTCCTCCTCTTCGTCTGCGTGGCCATTGTGATGCCCTTCTTCCTCTTCCATAACAACTTCCTCCTCTTCTGCCGTCTCAGGCCAGTACGGGTCGTGCTTGAACCTCTCCACCTTATCCTTGATTTGCTCCGTGGGTTCATCGACAGTGATATCCAGCTGATCTATGATCTGCTCGTCCTCGTCCGTGATTCCAATCTTGCGAGCAATGTTCTTGTTGCGCTGCGGGCGAATCTGAGACCGCTGCATCACGGGATAGTAATAGGCTGCCTTTTGGTGGAGAGACGTGCTTTCCTCATTGAAGGCAATGATGAGCTCCTCATCGTACTTGCTCCAGTGGTTGAGTTCCGACTCTTGTGCCGTCTCGTAGGCACGCAATCGGTTGAACTGGAAGCAACCATCCGAGTCGTGCTTGTGAGGATACAGAGACTCGTCATCTCGGTTGGGGTTGTCCACGTCGAACCTCTGCCTGAACTTCTTGCCATTAGCTTCCGTATCGTTCAGGTAGTAGTCGTAGTGGATGTTGTCTGCCGGCTTGGGGTTATTTTGCGGATCGCGTTCATAGGCATCGCGGGCAGCTTGGATGGCGAGCTCTTCGGCCTCGGTTCGTTCAATAGGCCGGAAGACACCGTTCAGCAGGCGAGTGTCGTATTTTGTGGCCTTGCCCACGGGGTTCGTAAGGAACTTGATCGTGACGTAGGCACCAGAGTCGGGGAAAGCCTCGAGGTCGGGCAGCAGAGGAAAGGAGTCCACCAGTTTGAGGTTGCGCTTTGAAGGGTGCCTGATCCTGCTACGGTCCTTGAGATTTTGCTCTGCGATTGAGAAGCTCTGGTCAATCTTTCTCTTGACATAGGCCGGAGAGTCCTTGTCGGGTTCGGGCGACTTTCGCTTGACTTGTCGACGAGCTGGAGCTGTGTTCATGGCACGCAAAGGTCCGCTGCCGTGCGATTTGGAGGCAGACGAGGAGATATACTCGGTACGCCGAAGAAAGGAGACGGCGGCATTATCCGTCTTGGGCTTGCCTAACTGCTGCAGCGATCTCAGGAGAGGCTTGTCATGTAGGTGTGGCTGGGGAGCCTGCGCAGGTGCTTGGATGGCTGCAATGGAGTTGTAGCGGTCAATCATGAGCAGACGAATAGGGTGGATAAAGACTCACAGCTCTCATCACCATCAAAAATACCGGGCATTCCCACCAGGTCCAAGGGCATGCCCAGCTCTGCATCGGCTTCGATGTTTAGCGGCTGCTCGCGAGCCAGGCGCGATGCGAAGCCAGGAGCTGTGTACTGGCCACTTGCGAGGCCGGTATTGGGTATGTCGAGCAACTTGGGAGGTATCGGCGGCGGAGGGAGCGCATTGGAATATCGGATGCGCGCGATGAAGTCCTGATGAATCGGACGGTTCTCACCACTTCGTGAGGAGGACGCCATTGTCGCGAACTAATGCCGCGAAAGGGGTTGCGACTGGGCAATGAGAAGCACACGACAAAAGTGTTTGGCTGGTCGGCAAATTGGCGAAGAGGAGGGTTTTGAAATGTAGCGAGCTCGAATGCGGCGGTTGGATGCTTGACGAGACTTGAAAGAAGAATGCAGCTGTGAGCTTAGCTCGGCTTGACTCCCCTGCAGGCGGCCAGAGAGTCTGAGTCTGGCGCGCGCGCGCGCAGAAAAGCTCCAGTTTGGCGAATTTGCAAGGCTACTTCGGCGCTATCCGTACCTACAACTTAGCGCGTGAAGTTAGTTGCCCACCGGACGAGGCTGAAGAAGAACTGCATTGCAAATTAGCAAGGGATTCAATCAATGAAACATCTCAAAATCAGTAGAATTCCAAAATACTTACAGTTGCCGAGTGTCTCGAGTAATCAGTCCTGAGCTTGAGAGGAACATCTTCTCATATTTCCAAAAAGCTGACGAAAATGTTGACCCGACCTGCTTTCCAATAATAAACCCATTGTCGATGGATTGATGCATCTGTCCATTCTGTTACGAGATATCTATGCCCGCTTTTGTGAGTGCTGCGGCTTGTAGGCGCCGCCAGCCAAGTCGAAGTCGAGAACCGCCTTTTGATCGCAATGCTTGAACAACAAAGCTTGTAGCTCTGTGCAGCCGCGTGAAATGCCAATGTGTTTGTTGTGCTCATCATCCACTTCACATTGCAGGTGCAAAGTCCCGGTCCTTGTCGGTGTTGGGTCAATTACTCGTGTCATTAAAAAATGTCTATATCTGATCGTCACCAGATTCCTGCCTGTGACCAGTTTTCTATAGGACTCCTCAACAAACTTGATAGTCCGTATGAACCATAAGTCGGCACCAGATACAGTCGTCATACAGCTCGTAAATTTGATCGCGGCTGCCACCGTATCGTCATGCCCGCCGTTATTTTGTTTTGTACAAAGAAGCAGAGACCACGCCGTAGCAGATACACCCAGTCGTCGTTGTCAGCTCCCCCTCATGTCCGAACGCCCGAAATGCCATGCAACTCGACAGATGCGCCGAAGAGCGCCCGTCCATGATGAGCTAGGTAAATCCAGAAGAAAAAAAAGTCCTCTTTGCTCCTTTTACGAGGTGCTGGCCTTGCCGTACTTGGCCTTGCCAAAGGAGAAGGGAACGTATTTGTACTTGATCATGTGCTGGATTTGCTTCCTCACTGTGGGCAAAGTGTCAGTTGCGTGACGCTCCGGGGGTAAGAGTTCGGCGTGGAACTTACTGGTCAGGACAAAGAGGATGATCCAGTACATGACAAGGACGGGCCAGAAGACGGGGACGTTGAAGACCTCGAACCAACTGCACACGAAGCCAATAGCGACAGCCCGGGTGGCGGCGTGCCAGAACTTGAATTCGGGAAGGCGGCGGATGAAAGGGCGGAACTCCTCGTCCTGCTTGGTGGGAAGACCTCCAGCACTTCCATCTTCCATGTCCATGGAGCTATCGAGGGCCTCGACCGAGGGATCGAACTTGGGCTGGAGAAATGCGAGGAACAGGTTGAGCAGGTAGATTCCGAGCGCGTAGGCAACTGGTTGGCGTTAGCAGTTTATTCTGTATATCTCGACCGACGTAGCAGGTTTGGAGTGGCCATCGTCTTACCAATGTACCAGCCTTGCGCCACAAAGACTCGCAGGAAGAAGATCATGAGGAGCGCTGCCGTTCCGATCCATCGGTACGTGACGAAGGGGGTCGACTTGTCCAGGTAGGCTTGGTATTGCTATTGACACATGAGGTTAGCTGCCATCTTGGGGTTTGCTATGCTTGATACGGCTGCACGCGCGAGAAAGTTATTGTCCTGGGGGCCACGCACTCTTTGCAGCTTCGAGGTCTGCGCTGTGACAGCAGCGAAGGGGGTCTGCTCCTCGTTGAGGCTCTCCATGCTGACGAGATGGATGCGGTAGATCAGAGATTGCTCTTGATAAGCAAAACGTGGCACAGGCTAGAAGCAGACGAGATGCGTGGAAATCACGACGAGGTTGGGAATGTGGTGATTGATGGTGATGGGGCGAGGCGAGAAATCGTGGGTTGAGTGTTGAGTGGATAACCGTAATGTACACAGTAGTACGGAATAGGACCTCTGGACAGGCTGCACAATTTCGCGACGCAATCGCCAATGGGATCTGCACTTTTGAAATCTGGCCCAGCGTCGCCCGCAGACCACCAAAACGGGCCTAAAGTTCGGGACCCCTGTTTTAGGTACAAGGTACTGTAGGGAAAAAGATAGCACGAATCATGTATCGTTGTGGCTGTGAAGGAAAAGTCACTACCAAGATACCAGCAACTCTCTGTGCCGCAGAGTCCAGCCAGTGCTGCTTTTAACTTGTCCGTTCTCTACTATGTATCCAGTTTTGACACCAAATAAATGAATATACCATCCGTGTCCTACGAGTACATCTCCTGTGACATGGTCTTTACATATATATATATATATTGCTCTATTCTGCAATCAGGACCCTTCATGGTACCATATAGACTTGTGTACCAATAATTGTTGACTGTCTTGTTTGCTCTCGATACCCCCATGTTTGAAGTACCAACCAAGGTGTGCCATAGAGATAACGAAAAGATACGACTAACATATTCATGCTTTGATGATTCCTCTCCAAGAAAAGCTGAAAGAAAAACAAGAAGAGGAAGGCTAGGGGCTTTGATATCGAGAACCTTGCACATATTGCAAGTACTCAAGCCTGTGCTTGTACTTCTACCTACTTCTTGTCTACCATCAGTTGCCGTCCATATCGGCGAGCTACAATCGACATAGGCATGAGAGTGCGCGAGATGAGGAGGAAGTGTTGAGATGACCCAGCCTGGTCAAAGAATGAAAAAAAGACTACAACAAAAGAGTGCATCCAATCAATGTAAAAAGAGACAGATGGATTAAAAAAACATCAAAAATTAAACAATGTATTCTGATGAGAGGGGGATTCGAACCCCCGCCTAAATGAATAGACTGCAATGCGTCTTGATTGATCAAGAAAGCCAATGAAGCTTGAGTGCAGCGCCTTAGACCGCTCGGCCATCTCACCGTGTTGGTTGTAATAACTCGTTGTTGACACTGTGTTTTATGTTAAACTATATACAGTATTGTGACCGCCTGGCAGCTGTTATCAAGTTTCTCCTTATGGTATCTGGTGGGCGACGAGGAGAAATCAGGACGATATGGACCTGGGGTTATTTATTGTCGTCTATAATAAGTCCCAAAGCTTTACAGAATTTTCAAACTACATTTATGTTTCTAGATAGGAGCTCAAGATTTGAATCATAAAGATGCAGCAATAAACGATACTTAGATATGCTGTTAAGTGGCCAAGTTTATGTTCTCCATCAATAATCATATTGCAAACTTGATACAGATCCCAAGCAACATTGATGACAGGGCAATTGATGCCTAGGACTGGTCCACAAAGGCCAAACAGGCAAGAAATTCGAACGATACATGTTGTGAATCAATATAAATGAAGTAGGCTGCATAAAGCCGAGCAACTGCTTGTACATGGTATTACAAAAGAGAGTGTTCAATCGCAAAAGCGGCCAGAGCGCTAAGCTGTATACGATTCAATGCAAGCCAAACCTCGAAAGAAGCCGCGCCACAGTTTGAAACCCAAGGCGGGAACGCCCCTTTTCATATGCGTTAGTGTCCCGGATTCCAGTCAAGCCAGTCGGGCCAGTGTCTCCGAGCTGGCCTTCGGATTTTCCTGGGTCGATTCCCAGGCACTGGCGTCACGCCTCTCGTGCGATTAGTATCGCTTCCAATTCGCGACGCGACTGCTGGAGCTCTCTGGAGCTGTGACCTCATATTGCCGTGGGTGGGATGTGGTTGTCCCAAGTGGATATCCTCGGCACAAGCTCCATGCTGATGATTACCTAGAGTTTCGATCACGATTCTGTTCATGTCCGTGGTTTTAAGCTTCAAGTTATCGATCCCCAGCCTCAGGAATTCCATTAGCCCGTCGTCGTGATTGCTTGGATTTCTGCCAACCATAACGCCGAATTGTCTATCCTGAATCCTTACCTAGCTGACTAGTTGCACCACAACAAGCATCACCACAATCATCATGAATACTCTCCGTAGCTTGCGGCCGGTGGCATCGCGTGTCCAAGCAGGCACTTTGCCCCGTGCGGTCCGTATGTTCTCTGCATCGCCAGCAAGGTCCTACGAGTACATTGAGACGTCCGAGCCGAGACCTGGCGTTGGCCAAGGTAATGATGAGCAGTCCCATCTGATCTGATGCCTATGGATGACTTACACCAGATTGCAGTAACACTCAACCGCCCCAAGGCGCTCAATGCCCTCTGCACACCTCTCATTACAGAGCTCAATCAGGCACTGTTGGAGTACCAAAAGTCGGACAGCGTTTCCGTCGTGGTCCTGACTGGATCTCAGAAGGCCTTTGCTGCTGGAGCCGATATCAAGGAGATGCAACCTCTGACTTTCGCCGAGGCTTACACGAACTCGTTCATCGAGTCATGGTCAGACCTCACCACTCAAATCAAGAAGCCCATCATCGCTGCAGTATCCGGCCACGCATTGGGAGGTGGTTGCGAGTTGGCCATGATGTGTGATATCATCTATTGCACGGAGACGGCCAACTTTGGCCAGCCTGAAATCAAGCTGGGAACTGTCCCGGGAGCCGGAGGAAGCCAGCGGTTGACCAGGGCCATTGGAAAGTCCAAGGCCATGGAACTTATTCTGACCGGCAAGTTCTTTAGCGGAGCCGATGCTGAGAAATGGGGATTGGCGGCCAGGACATTCTCGACCTATGAGGAGTTGATGGAGAATACATTGAAGACAGCCGAGACCATTGCCGGGTACTCTCGCGTTGCTGTCCAAGCCGGCAAGGAGGTGGTCAATAAGAGCCAAGATTTGCCCTTGAGAGACGGTGTGGAGTATGAGAGGAGAGTGTTCCACAGTTTGTTTGGCAGCCAGGACCAGAAGATTGGAATGAAGGCATTTGCAGAAAAGCAGAAGGCCGAATGGACGCACAAATAAGCGGTGTTTATCTACGGTAGATTTGTACCAATAGACAGTCATAATCCATGAAATGACTCCCCCGAGAATAAAAACAATACTGCAAGTGAATCCTTACTTGGAGCACCTTGCTTATGGAGCACCCAGGCAATAGTCAAGTACATAATATCTGCCAATACGTCATTTGCGAACCATTATGTCTTTATTAGAGCAACTTGGGCAGTTGGGCTTGCAAAATGCGCCGTCTAAGAAGGGGAAATGCCGGTAGTGAAATATATAGCGCCGGATACCGATAGCACTATAACGTCTGGAAGTTTACTGGTGGGGTCACTAATAGCTTCCCACTATCAAGATCCATGAAAACATTCGTAAGATGTAGGGCGGGCAGAGGGCAGATAGATGGGAAAAGACTGGAAAGTAAAGTAAATGTAGGAAGAAGCAACGAGTTCGCCAGGGGGTCACACACTGCAGTGGAATCTTGAGAGACAGGCTACCTTGATTTACGTTTTGCGATGCAATACTACTGTGAAATCGTATTGGGCTCTCGGCCATCGCTTATCACGGCTTCTTGCATCGAGGGCTGTCCCGTACGTCCGATCATGAGTGCAAAACCCACCATTGACGTGATCTAATAACATTCTAAATCGGGCGCTGACAGTGAGACAAGACTGACCATTGTCTACCCTCCACTTTCTCACAAGCTTTCCACCTCATGTCAGCCTCGTTTCTATACCGTCTCCTTATTTAATACCCAACGGAATCAGCTGGCTCGCCAGGGCACCCAAAGGGAAAGGACAATAATGCGCCACCATGTACGCCGGCTCTAGGCGACAGCAAAATACGAAGTTGACTTTTGTCACAGCCTGAGACTCGCATTGACAGGACGGCGGAATGAGACTTGGTATTCACTACTCATCTCGTCTATCTCTCTCTTTTTTCTTTCTTTTCTTCTACTTCCCTCTCTCGCCTGCGCGCTCTACCAAGCAGGGTTCCCCACCATCGGATCTCTGGCTAACACTCGACTAAACGCCCACAACCGACGGACCCAAAGCATGAGTATTGCTCATCGCACCTCGCCTTTGCGCCCAAAACCCTCTGTGCCCTAGAGGGCTTTTCTTGCTCTTCTCTCGGGAAATCCAAGGGAGGAAGGCTTTCGAGTCCAATTTACAATGGACTCTCCAAGGCCAGGAGTCGATCTGGAGAAGGAGTTGACCTGCTCGGTATGTATCTTCCCGCCGTTGACTCATCTCCTGCAACCCGATAACGATTGCATCCTCTGCCTACATTACCTACCTATGTACAAATACCTGTAAATAGCTTGTGCTTGGGCCACCCACCCCGCGATAACCTACCTTAAGCTTGACCAACTAACGTGGGGTTCATGATTTGTTAGATCTGCACCGAGGTCCTCTACCAGCCCTTGACCCTCCTCGATTGTCTGCACACATTCTGCGGCTCCTGTCTCAAAGACTGGTTCAGCTGGCAGGCTACCATCGCCGAGAACTCACCGGATCCGCCGCCCGCCGGGACCAACGTCGCAACTTGCCCGTCATGCCGCGCACCCGTCAGAGATACCCGGCACAATGCCACCGTTGCCACGCTGCTGGACATGTTCCTAGCTGCCAACCCGGACAAGGCGAGGTCTGAGGAGGACAAGTTGGAGATGCACGAAAAGTACCAACCCGGCGTCGATGTGCTGCCGAAAGTCAGCACTGTGGAAAAGTCGCCCGAGGAGCAGCGCTTAGAGGAGCTGGAGTCGCAGATGCTGGCACAGGCGCGGGAGATGAGTCTACGAGCTTCGGGAGTAGGGGCCCCAGCGTCACCTCGGCCACAGCAGCATAGGCACAGAAGGGAGCACCAGATTCGACACTTGGACAGTAGCGACAGGTCGGACAGGGACAGCAGCCGGGACTCGAGACATCGCGATGCGCGACACCGGACCCGAAGAGAAGGGGAGCGGAGGCAGCGCGCCGTCTCAGAAAGCACACTGCAACCATCCGAGGAGGGCAGGCATCGGCGCAGTGAATCACAGCAAAGGAGATCGCGCGATCCCTCGAGGACAAGGCGTGCTAGACCCATCGAGCATCAGTCGTCCATCAGATCCCTGATCAGTTCGTCGAGTATCGATTCACTGGATATGGAAAGGGAGATTGAAGAATTTGCCCGTCAAATACAGGAGGAGGGACTTTTGGACGGCCTGGATCTGGACAATTTGGACATCACCCAGAATGACGAGCTTAGTAAGAGGATAACGGAAGCGTATCGAAGGCGGCAGACTCAGCGAACACGTCAAGATACATCGAGGAGGACGACCACAAGCAGCCGTTCTAGTCGTGCAGACACAGCACCACTCGGCCAAAGACCGCTTGTTGTGGACAGATCACGAGCTAGTAGCAGGCAGAGGGCCAATTCCGAGAACACGCGGAACTCGAACTCGGCAAGTCAGCTGGAAAACAGGACCCGACGACCGCCAATCACCGCCACACATCTTGACGTACGTGACGGGCCTGAGCGGCGCAGGAGACGGACTTCTAGCGGAGCCCGTAGTGCAACAGAACCTACCGTACGGTCCTGGGCAGGAGAGACACAACCAGCCGCGCGATCGCAAACTGATCTGACTCTGCGCGCCCGGGCCTCTGATGCCGAGGTGAGGCGCCCATCGGCTGGTGACAGAAGCTCCAGCTTGCCGACGGCTGCCATGAGAGATCAGGTGCCAGTCGGCCTGGGCCTGTCATTCGGCGAGCGAACTATTTCATCGACCCAGCTCTCCTCGTCTGTGACGATCGACACATCCGTGGCGGACCATGGAAGTCCAAACACGAGACAGCGGCCGCCCAGTGTGGTAGTCTCGCCTCAAAACCCGCTACCTAGTCTCGGCGCGCCCATGTCACCGATTGGTCATCACCGCACGCGGTCGCATTTCTATCATGAACCTTCAATCACGTGCTCTCGGTGCGGCAAGGGCCATATTGAGTACGACCTTCACTACAATTGTGCACGCTGCAGAGGTGGAGAGTGGAACATCTGTCTCGATTGTTATCGCGCAGGCAAGGGATGCCTACACTGGTTCGGTTTTGGCTATTCAGCATTCAAGAAATGGGAGAGAGCACGTGCAAATGGCAATCCTGATCTGGAAGACCCGCACATGCTAACCTCGAGCCGTTATATTGCGCCTAAAATAATACCAGGAGGTGCAGAGGGTCGCCGGACAATGACTACTGATGACCCTTTGAGAAGGCTTCAGAGCGGAATGTTCTGCGCCGGTTGTCTAGCCTGGACCAACGAATGCTACTGGCGATGTGAAGAATGCAACGATGGCGATTGGGGCTTCTGTAACAGATGCGTCAATGAAGGTCGAAGTTGTACGCATCCATTGCTGCCGCTGACCTGGGTATCACCATCGAATGGCCCGAGTCCTCCCCCCAGTCCTCGGATACCCAACCCACCAGCAGCGGCGAGCCTCTACAAAGGGCCCCAGGCCATGACCTTGGGCAACTTTCGCCCGTTGAGTTTTCGAACAGCCTGTAGCGTGTGTAGGGCGTCTTTAGAACCTTCACAGAGCAGGTGCCACTGTTACACATGTCCTAGTCCAGTCATGTCTGCAAGCAGCACAGTGGCTGAAGCACAACCAGGAGAATACGAAGTCTGCATGGACTGTTATCGTAAACTGGAAAGCGACAGGCTTATATCAGCGGAAAACGGCCTTTTGGGCTGGCGACGCTGCCTCAACGGCCACCGCATGGTTATTATTAACTACCAGGTCGCTGGTGGCGGAGAACGGCGAAATATTGTACATGATCTTGTTGGCGGTTGGGACTTTCACATGCAGCCTCTTACACCGACGCTGTCTGCACAACCCATTCCGGGATTAATGAAATGGAGTTGGCCTGGCCCCAATGGAACCAAGTGCGAAAGACTTGTCACGGATGTTGTCGGCACCACGGCACCCATCACCGGCCCCTGGACAGAAGCATTCCCTCCTGAAGGTGGTTCGGGCCTCCGAGCAACAGCACACTGGGCTTGGTATCCGGGCACCGGCGCCACTGACGAGTTAATGTTTCCGAAAGGAGCCGAGATTCTGGAGATTGAAGACGTGAATGGGGAGTGGTTTTTTGGTTGTTACATGGGCGCAAAAGGCTTGTTTCCAGCACCGTATGTCCGGGTGATTGCGACTCAATGATATTATAACCAATTTCGAGGGTTTTTACGAGAAGATTTATTGCATAGCACAAAGCACGATACTAATGACTTGACGAAATGACTGACTGAACTCATGGGAATATGGGATATCATGTATGCATAATATTGGAAAAGTTACGAATAACAAGAATGCATTAACTATAGAACTACCATCAAGCATTGAATTGCATACACTTCTGCAAGGTTCGAAACTCTATTGCACTTTTCTTTCCCAGGGGACCGCCCCCGATGCCGACAAGCGTATCCATCAGCCGGCACCGGCCAAATGACGTGATCCCGGGTGCCGGAGCTACGAGATCAGCCCCGCCAAAATATTTCTAGCCAAAGCCTCACTACTTGCAGATTCAATCCCTCTCTCTTGATCAGGCTCGCGTCTTCCTGGAGAGTCAATTTCCATAGCAGGGATTCCATATAGACAGAACAATGTCGACGCCAGCAGTACTCCGCCAGAGCATGCGACGGTTCGCTACCTCGGCTGTGCGCCGCGCAGTCGTCCCAGCTGCAGCCCAGGAACCCAGCGCAACCACCATTGCCGTTTCAAAGGCTCAGGGCGTTTCTTATGGATTAACCGGTGGTGCGTATCTTCTTGATCTTAATTTCCACTTTCCAACACCCTTTTTCTCTTTAGAAAACTAGAGCGCAAGAAAGAGGTCAGTAGCTGACAAATCGTCATTGCGACAAAACAGCCATTGGCAACACGCCCCTGATTCGACTCAACAAGCTCTCGGAGCAGACCAAATGCGAGGTCCTCGGCAAGGCCGAATTCATGAACCCGGGCGGCTCCATCAAGGACCGAGCGGCGCTGTACGTGGTCAAGGACGCCGAGGAGCGCGGGCTGCTGCGGCCAGGCGGCACCGTGGTCGAGGGCACGGCGGGCAACACGGGCATTGGCCTCGCCCACGTCTGCCGCTCAAAGGGTTACCGCCTGGTCATCTACATGCCCAACACGCAGTCGCAGGGCAAGATTGACCTGCTGCGGTTGCTGGGCGCCGAGGTCTACCCCGTCCCCGCCGTCGCCTTTGACAATCCCGAAAACTACAACCACCAGGCGCGCCGCCACGCCGAGCGCCTCGTCCGCGAGCAGGGCGAGGGCGCCTCGGTCTGGACCAACCAGTTTGACAACACGGCCAACCGCCGCGCCCACATTGAGACCACGGGCCCCGAGATCTGGGCCCAGACCAACGGCAAGATTGACGCCTTTACCTGCGCCACGGGCACGGCCGGCACGCTGGCCGGCACCACGCGCTTCCTCAAGGACATTAGCGGCGGCCGCGTCAAGAGCTTCCTGGCCGACCCGCCCGGATCCGTGCTGCACTCGTACATACAGTCGGGCGGCAAGCTGGCCGAGCGCCAGGGCGGCTCCATCACCGAGGGTATCGGCCAGGGCCGCGTCACCGACAACCTGGCCCCCGACCTGCCCCTGGTCGACGGCAGCTTGCACATTAGCGACGAAAAGACCATTGAGATGGTCTACCGCTGCCTCGACGAGGAAGGTCTGTACTTGGGTGCCAGCAGCGCCCTCAACGTGGTCGCGGCCAAGGAGGTTGCCGAGATGATGGGTCCTGGACACACTGTCGTTACTCCCCTCTGCGACGGTGCCTACCGATATGCCGACCGTCTGTTTAGCAGGAAGTGGCTCGAGACCAAGAACCTGATCGGCTCGATTCCCGAGTCCCTCAAGAGATATATCGTCTTGCCATAAGATAAACGTTCATGTCTCACCTATCAATCGGCTTCAGAGGATTGGTCCCCAATGTCTTCTTGCATAAGCAGAGCATTTCTTTTTGATGTAAACCAGCGACACATTAGACAATCTGTATATAGACTTTTGCAATGTATAAAACAATTGTGGTATTACACATAAATTCGGCTTCTATGCGATTTTTTGGAAAGTTCACTGCAGTGCCTAAATTTCGTTGATACTATACATGGGGGTGCTCTATTTGTACAGTCTCCGTGTTCATGCGCTTCCGCCAAAGAACTTTTGGTACACAGCCTGGCCTCTTGAGCTCTTTCCCTTCTTGGCAGCTTCGCTCAGGCTGCTCTTGACCTCCTCCTCGAGTCTCTCATATCGCGTCTTCAGCTCCGCAGCCAATGTGGGCTCCGTCACGGCCTGGGAAGCCAGTCCGAGACCGTGCAGCAACGGGCTGGCCATGGCAACGAACTTGTTGGCCTCTAGTAGATAACCCCGCTGGTTATCCTCAATGTAAGTGCTCACGGGGTGGATCTGCCTCAGGCCCCGGCCGGCGGGCCACAGCTTGACAATGGTGCTGGCGAGCTTGTTGGCCATGGTGACGGTCTTGTGATCCTTGACACCGCCCTTGACGATGAGGGCGGCAGCCAGGTGCAGTGGTGCCAGCAGAACCTGGGGGTCCCGGTTCAGCGGCAGATCGCCTTCAATGCGCTTCTGAGGTGCGTGCGCCGCCTCATCTTGGACCATTTCAATAACGTGCTCAGCCCAGCGCAGGGCCTGCTCCGTCTCGGCGCGGTTCCAGCCGGACTCGAGGGCGTTGAGCTGGATGAAGTGCAGCAGCTCGTTAACCTTTTCGCTCGTGTCGAGACGGAAGCCCGTCTTCTTGCTCCGGGCTAGGTCCATCAGCTCGGCCACCCGGCCCTTGTCGCCGACGACCCGCAGCACCTTGGCATAGAAGCCGTTGCCCAGTTGCCGACCTGCGCCGTACACGCCCTCAATCAATGGCCGCAGGTTCTTGAAGTCATCATCACTAGTGCCGTCGAATTTCTTGATAGCCTCTATCACTGACCGGCGGGTGTTGGGGATCTCGCCCGAGAACGGGTTCATGTGACGGAACTTGAAGATCTCACCATCAATCTCGACCGTGATGGGATCCGCCTGCAGCTTCTTGGCCCATTTCGGGCTAATGATTCTCTTGCGCTGCTGAACCGTCAGGTAGGAGGGCAGAATAATCTTCTCGCGGATCGTGGACAGCGCCGTGTCCAGCTCTGGTGAGGATGTGGGCTGGAATTGTGTAATGACTGCGGCTATAAAGGAGAATATCTATGTCAGTATACTCATAACATGAGATTGGCATATCCCCGTGGGAAAGACATGCGTCTGTTGGGCATTTGTTCATACCATTGCTAGCTGTCGAGCTGAAGCTCCGTGATGCATGTTGCGGTATCCTCCGGCTTGCTGCTTCGAATGCGCCATTGCCGGCGCTCAACACCGTCCTCCTCGACATTTTGGCTGGTATGATTTGTGTAGCTCTAGTTGATCCCTCCCTTGGAATTGCAATTGGTTTGCAATACCGGCACCGCGTTAATTGTGGTCGTCGTCTTGTTGCGCAACGTCTGGGGAAATCCTCATTAGACCCAGTACAGGCAATAATAGCGGTTTGCTGCACCCAGAAATTTTGTACCTAAAGTGCCAGTCGCGACCGGCCGGTCGGCAGAGCAGGGGTGCGGTACGCCGACCCAACGGTACCTAGGTACCCACTCCAGCGCGTCCACTCAGCAGGTGCGGTGGTGATTTTGGCGGCCCGGAACAACTTTTGCTTAGCTCCGAATCTCATAGCTTCAAACAATTTCCTGGACATAGAGAATCGGCAATTCGCGACGCCGGCGACGACGACCATCACGACAGCTTTGGCAGTGGGCTCAATTCATACGAAGGGGAATCTCTAGGCCTCGGCCCCATTCAATAAAAGATGAATTGCTCAGCGGTGAGGTGGCCGCTTGGCCCCGTCAAGATGCTCTTGCGACAGAGCCGCCAGCAAAGAGTGCTGTTCCAGCGCTCCATGGCTACAGAAACCACTCCCACATCCACAGACGCAGTTGCCGACTCGATACCACCCGTTGGCATGCCAATTAGAAAACCACAGAAATTCCGTGCGTAGTACTTTGCAACAAGATTCAAATTCATATATTAATGCTCCGCTTCAGACATCATCCCCTCCAACAACCCCGAGAAGCCCGTCCGGACAGGCTTCGCCGTCTATGCTCCGCCGACCTCAATTCGGGAAGCTCACCCCAGCGCCCTCTTGTCGTTCCATGCACAGCAAATACGGCGTCTTGACCGGACAGGTGCCCGCACCGCGCTGTTCAGCAAAAAGAACCCAGACTCGGCCAAGGTTGGCGACGTGCTGCAAGTATCGACGACAAAAGGAGAGCCTTTTGCTGGTGTGTGCTTGTCAATTCGCCGCTCTGGTGTTGACACGGCTATCCTACTCCGCAACACGCTCTTCAAGACCGGAACCGAGATGTGGTATAAGATCTACTCGCCTACCATACAGGGTATCGAGATTGTCTGGAGGCGACCCAAGAGAGCCCGCCGCGCCAAGCTGACCTACATGCGCCAGCCCAAGCACGACATGGGTAACATTGAGCACCTTGTCACTGCCTGGAAGAAGTCGAGGAACGTTTTTAGCAGTAGGAGCGGCCAGAAGGGTGGGCAGAAGAAGGGCCAGGGACGCGTCAAGAGGTAGTTGACTGGGATACGGAGCGAATGTCAATATTGAGGCGACCCAAGGGCGAAAAGTCTGATATAAAGTCGTGGATGAATTCAAGGTGACACTATACAGTGTACCAGTCGGGATGACAGGTGACACTGACCTGTAGTATATCCACTGTAAACAATTGTACTCTATTACTTACTTGCAGGATTGCCATTGTCACTGTAAAGTTTAGATGAGAGGGGGGACTTATTATCTACGGTATGCGCAGTGCCGCGGCAAGCGGTTGTTTAAAAATCTGGTCATGTTGAAGTTCTGCCAAAAAGATTGCGGTTTTCTTGGCTCTGGCTCTCCTGTTTTATTCAACCTCGCGCAAACACCTTGCTATGCTTATTTGGGTATCGATTCAAGGAATTTTGATGAGTTGAACAAAATTCAGTTTCCATCGTAGGGCTTCTCTACGATTGAGTAGTCCTTCGCCATTCTGTTGTTGACAAGCTGTTTCGGCAAGCATTCTGGCTTGCAGCTCGCTGTCAATGTATGTGGCCGAGGTTTGTGAGTATAATGCAAACAAAACTTGGCCCCACTTTTCGTAGCAGAAATCGACGAGTTCCAGAAGCTGGGCGCCATCGCAAATATATCTCATGAGTCGATATATCAAGAGTACTCATTTTCGACCCAGATGTCAGGCGCGGGCTCACAGACCAGATCTTTGTGGTACAAAGACGATATCCTTGTGCCGCCCATCGGTTCTCTGCGTGATACACTATAGCGCAATACTACCCCGAGGACGAGGAGCCGCTAGATATGCTCTCGGCAAGTGAGGCATTGGCGGAAAGTGGGTGATGTGATGTAGTCTTAATTTGCACGAAGCTGCCAGCTTTGGTCATTTGGTCTTTCTTAGAACCTTTAGTGCTGCTGAGTTGCTGAAAGTCGCTCCATCTTGAAATTGAAGACAGCAGTGTACAGTCTGCAATTAGGCGTGGGGATCTGGCAGCCAAAATACAACCTCCTGATCTGCCGTTGCAATAAAGTTGAAGCGCGGACTGAATGCAACGACAGATGCTGGCCTCTCGCTGTCGATCATGTGGAGAGGCTCCAATGTCTTGTCTTCATCAACCTGGCCCAGGGTATCCCAAATCAGCAATTTGTTGTTTGCACCCCCGCCAACAACATAGCGGCCATCGGGACTGAAGCCGCAGTCACCGCTGCCTTCAATACTGCTGGATCCATTTGCTGAGCTGCCATTCATGCTGGGGGCTTCGCCTGCCGCCAGTCGTCGTGTGCCACCATTGGGTTTATGCAAGTATGCCCGCAAAGTACCCTCAAACGCATCGATGAGGAAGTGCCCATTGCCCTTGGTGCCCAGAAGGAGGTTTTTGCCGTCATTGGAAAATTCTAGTTTTGTCCAGCCCTTTAATACGTAAGCGGTATCGGCAAATGCGCAGGCCTCGGCAACATCGAAGGTGCTAAAAGGAGCCTTGTCAAAGTTTCTTTGATCGTATAGAAGAATCTGGCCACTACTAGGAGAACCGATTGCAAAGACCTGGCCACTCGGATCGTACGCCGCAAGGTAGGGCGTGTTGAGATTCAAAACGCCTACGGCATTCTTGGTAGCCGCGTTCCATAATCGCACCGTGTTGTCTTTGCTGCAGGAAATGAAGTCATCCTGTCCAGGGTGCATAGCAAGCGAAGTCACGGCTGCTTCGTGGCCCTCAAAGTATCGAATAAATGCATTGTCGTGGGTCGTCAAGTATCGTATCGCATCTAGTGAAGGTGTTAGCATGGGAAGTAAGCCATAGGGTATGGTCAATCGAGCTCACCGTTCACTTTTGTACTGGCGTAAACCACACTGGAGCTGGTGTGCGTAAACTTGGCAAGCTTGACGCCGTACTTCTTGCTCAACAATTGCTTTTCGTGTCGGCCTTCACGAACTTTGTAGATCTGGATAGTATCGTCACTCTCCGAAGTCATGAGAAGCTCGCCGGGGTCGTCATAGTCGAGACTGAGAATATATGGTTTCGGTCGCCCCTCCTTCAGTTCGTCGCGCTTAAAGAGCTGTTGGTTGTTAGAAATGCTGGCATTCTTTAAATCGTCTCCCAAACTTTTGGGAGTGACAAGCGCAAGATCAGCTGTTTCAGAAGGTGATACAGCTGAGAGAGACGCTTCAGTGCTTCCTCTGGGACGAGAACTCTCTCCTGGTTGGTGAGGCAGCACACTAGCTGCAGTAATGTAGTGTTTCTTCTTGGAAGTACGCAGGCCTTGCTGCTCTTTGGGAGGATCCCGAGGCTTGATGTTGACGGGAGGACGTGGTGGTACCTTTGTTGGTCTGAAGTTTGCGATCACATCGGTTACTGGTGCAGTCTTTGGGAGATTGGCCCCTAATGTTCTTGTTATGTTCAGTGAAGTCAAGGGAGTGCCGTTCGCGGGAGATGATTCGGGACCATCGAGGTCCATGGGTGTCGACGCCATGCCTGGCGGTCACAGGCGGTAATGCGCGCCGTATTTGATTCCTTTTGAAGAGTTTGATGGTTTTCGCAATGTGTCAATTCATATGTCAGAAATTCAATGCGACAGAGCGCTCCAAGCCAGGTTCTAAAAAATGAGAAGCAGGTTGGCAAAAAAAGTAAACAAATGTTGACAAGGCTCGAATTCAGCCTGGCATTGATGAAATTCCAATATGGGGTGAGAGCTGGTCGTAGAAGAGCAGACCCCTGTCAAGTTAGCGAAGGGAGCTGAGGCTCGTCCCCGCGAAATTGGGGAATGAACAGACGGGACAGAAGCTCCCAACCCCACCAAGCATCAGTCCCAATAACTAATGAGCTGCCAAAATTCAATTTAGAAGCAGCGCTTGTCAATCATCATAAGCTCTTCCCATCACTCGCGACACCGGCCACCTCGGGCCTTGCAGGACAAGCACACACACTTTCTTCAAGCAGATCCGGCACGTACCATACGAAACCAAAGAGAAGGGGCCATTGAGGAGGAACGCTTCAGCCAGGAACCTTAGGGGCGCATACCGATCCCTCTTTTTCTTCTTACCCTTCTTCGAAAATCATACAACATGCCGTACTACGCATCAGCGGACGAGTGGTTGCGGCAGTCGCAACTCCTCCTCGAGGCGCGACCCACCACTACCAGAGTAACCACAAGATACTCGATACGATCAGCCGACGCGCCGCGCAAGTCCAAGGGCGGCGAAGACGGCAAGAAGACAGAAGCGGCTGCTGCTGCTGCCAGCGGAGAGGCGAAACCGCCGAGGGGCCGCCTCGTTCTCAAGACGTTCGACCCCAAGACCGGCACGACACTCAAGTACAAGACTAGCAAGGCCGCCGAGGTCTCGCGGTTAATTCTGAGCCTGGGCAAGCTGGGACGGCCCATGGCTGGACTCCCGGCGCTCAAGGACGACGGTGTGCCGGCTCTGGACGCGCCCGAGAGTGGAATGGGCACGCCCGCGCCTGAAAAGGCGGATCCGGTACCGGCCCAACAGGGTCAGCAACCGGGAGGTGGCTCTGGAGGTGGCAAGGGCAAGAAGAAGAAGGGCAAGCGATGAGAGCTACGCAAGGGTTTAGGGGCACAATGGGGAGCAGAATAGTAGACAACGACGAATTCTTCCAAACCTTGGGATGATGCAGAGACGACCACGAACAGAGGAAATGGCACGAATACATATCGCTTTGATGATTCAGAAACGAAAGCAAGAGCGTCTTCCACCACGGCATCACGAGGCGTTTGTGAAATTTGTGGCTACGAGAACGAAAAAGTCTTTAAAGATGAATAGCAGGCTAGGCATGGATAATTACATACTAGAGGATGAAATGAGTTGCAGAGGCATCTTTTCAACCCTCGAGCGAAGCCATCCGAGGAATCTATGCCATCAGGTGGGTTCAAATATACTCATACAATTGCGATTGAAGAAAATCAGGCTAGATCATAATTGCCTTTTTGCGCTTTATGTTATCACAAGTTTGATGCTTTTGAGTGCACGCATGGAACAAATATTCAGGTTTGATCGTCTCTTCAATTACATTTCGAGTGCCAAAGAGCACCTTGCAATACCATAACGTAATCTCGTTTTTCCTATCAGTTTCATAGATCCTCTAAATGCACCGACCGTCCGCCCCTATTCCTGGAGCCGGTCGAAGGGACCTTTACCTGCCGTATCATAACCCCTAAACGCCAATGGAACGCCCATATGACCAACGTGCAATGTGCGCTGGATGTAACCAACTATAATGAGTAGACTGACAAGAAAATGTGAAAGGACTATAACCAAGCTGCACCAGCGTGCTCATCAATCCTCTAATACCATGCGGAGCAGAGATGGACAAAGTTGAGCATTAAGCCAACTATACACAAGAGTAGTGGTGTCTGTAGCAATGAGTTGAGGGTATCGCGTGCAAAGGTAGAAAATGAGCAATGACCAAGGATGAGACGTTTAAAAGTCATCATCAAAGCTGAAGTCACCGCCGTTCTCGTTCTCCTTGGGTGCCTCCTCGACAACAGGCTTCTTGGTGCTAGCCATGACACCAGCCTTCTGGTACTCGCCGACACGCTTCTCAAAGAAGTTGGTCTTGCCACCAAGGGAGATGTTCTCCATGAAGTCGAAGGGGTTGGTGGCGCGGTAGACCTTCTCGTTGCCGAGAGCGACCAGCAGACGGTCGGCAACAAACTCAATGTACTGTTTCATGAGGTTGGAGTTCATGCCCAGCAGAGCACAAGGAAGAGCCTCAGTCAGGAACTCCTGCTCAATGTTGACGGCATCGACAATGATCTCCTGGATCATCTCTTTGCTGGGGCGGTTGTTGAGGTGAGAGAACAGCAAGCAGGCAAAGTCGGTGTGCAGACCCTCGTCACGAGAGATGAGCTCGTTGGAGAAGGTCAGACCGGGCATCAGACCACGCTTCTTCAACCAGAAGATGGAAGCGAAAGCGCCGCTGAAGAAGATACCCTCAACGGCAGCAAAGGCAATGAGGCGCTGAGCAAAGGTGGACTTCTCGTCAGTGATCCATCGGAGAGCCCAGTCGGCCTTTCTGCGGATGCAAGGAACTAAATCAAAATTAGCTTTATTCGTGTTTACATATGATGTCAATGGCAACTTACTGGTGTCAATAGCGTTGAAGAGGTAAGTTCTCTGCTTGGGCTCCTTGATGTAGGTGTCAATGAGCAGCGAGTATGTCTCGGAGTGAATGTTCTCCATCATGATTTGGAAACCGTAGAAGCATCGTGCCTCGGGAATCTGAACCTCTCCGCTGAAACGCTCGACCAGGTTTTCGTTGACGATACCGTCAGAGGCAGCGAAGAAAGCCAGGATGTGGGAGATGAAGTATTGCTCATCCTCGGTGAGCTTGTTGTTCCAGTCGTGCAGGTCCTTGGACAGGTCAATCTCCTCGGCAGTCCAGAAAGAAGCCTCGGCCTTCTTGTACATTTGCCAGATCTAAAAAGTGAAAATCATGGTTAGCTTTGTCGCGTCTTGAAAACCACTATACGCGTGTCAGACGCGTCAGATTAAACTTACCTCGTGGTACTTGATGGGGAAAAGGACGAATCTCTGAGGGTTCTCCTGCAGGAGAGGCTCATCGGCCTCCTCAGCCTTGATTGTAGGTGCAACACCACCCTTGGCAACTTCTTTAACGGGCTCCATGGCAGGCTTTTGTGTCTCGGTCTCGACTTGGGCATCGGCATCGAAAGGCGCGTTCTCCTTGCCGGAGAAGTCGAGCTTTTTAACGGGAGATTCCATCTTCAAAGACTCGAAGGCAGAGGCAGCCTGTAAACAAGAGATTGTGTTAGCCATGATTTGTTCTCTTTGTGCAGGTCTTGGTGGCGTTTGGCGTGCCAATAGGCAACGACGTCATGTACCTTCTTGGAGGGAGTGATCTCGGTTGCCATTGCGTCTGAACTGCTTTGTGCGTTTGTTGTATTTGTGAAAGGTAGTGTAGTATTAAGTTGAAAGGATTGTTGAAGAGAGAAAGACGCGTCTATATTGATTGTGTGTTGAAGAAGACGTGGTGGTTTTGAGTTGATATGGACAAGAATGAATCTTTCCCATCTAGTGTGTCGACGGGGCGCTTTTTAAGTATCTTTGGCCCGACGCGCGAAAATCACAAAGACGCGCCTCCCTGTCAATTCCTGGGCCAGACTAAAAAGCGATTTGACCCCACCAGCCACCGATTTCGCGTGTGAATTTCACGCGTCGTCCAGGGGATTGGATCCGTTCCGAGGGCATGTCAATCATGAGCTGGGCCCGAGACATTCATGAATATGGTTCCTCTCCACTGAGCTTGGCTGCTTCTGTCGTAGGATCGCCTGCTTTGGGACCTTGAAAGTGGTGCATGACCTTGTTTTTTTCCCAAGCTCCGGAGACTCCTGCGAGGCTACCAGCTACAATATGCAGCTTCCAAACAAACAAGCAAGCAAGCTCTAGGGAGCTCAAGACATTTTTAAATGATTCCTATAACTATGTATCTTACATTGCTGCGTTGGAGCTCACTGCAATTCAAGCACTATATAAAATCTTCACCTGTAAAGAATTGTAGCATCTCGACTTTACCAGATACACAGCGCGGGGCAAAGGGTAAGAATTAACCATGTAAACGCGCTCGGTCCTGGGATGCTGGGACAGTGGGCTGAGTCTCCTTGGCGTGTGTTCAGGTACGTAAAAAAAGAGTCCAACAGGCCCAACAGGGGTCAAATTAATACCTGCCATTGACCAACAACGTCCTTTGAACGCGCATCAACAAGACGATCCAGGCAGAATTGGATCAGATAAACAAATTCCCCATATTCTTCTCCATCACAAGCCAGGTTTGCACGTTTGCCCGGTTTTCGGACTTACGGATAAAAGAGCCACAAAAAGTCACTGGTGCTCGGCTGGGAAACTGACGAAGCTTGTCGGAATTGCTTATTGATGATGATGGTATTGTGGAGAACACAGTTATCTGATCGGAAATAGCCTGAAACTAGGCGGCTCCAAGACGCGCCTCAAGTCATGGAAGACGCGTCTTGCAGTTAATGGAACGAGTCACAATGATGGCTAGAACTCGGTTGCCATTGATCTTAGGTAACGTAGACGTACTGGTGGGAAGTATCGCATCCTTTTCCAGACTGTGAAAGCTTAATTCCTACAGAGTATAAACGATGATGCTCTACAAGCAGATGCAGGATGCATTAGCACCTGTGTGCGGCTCTACATCGCAGTATGCATAATACAGTGTGTGCATGCCTCTCGATACGGTAAGCGCAACGATTGTGCTGAAATTTCCCACATGCATTTGTATCTCCTTTAATCACTGTGAAATTGAACAGGGCGAAAGTTCATTGAACAAGTCAAGAAAGTAATATTAACCCCAAAATATAGTCTAAGCTCCATGTTCGCATTAAAGTATTGGAGCATTATGCTCTTCGTGGTATCAAATCTGTATCCCTCCATCGTAACCATAAACACCAAACATTTTCTTTTTCTTCATAGCACATTATGGATTTCTCGACGCGATTCAGGGCAGTCTTTTCGGGTTACCGTAGCTGAGTTGGGCCAACCATGTTGAAAGTGGTCAAACACTGCACGAGCTGGCCAGCCAGTCCATTCATTTAATCGCGGGATTGGGCGTTATTAAGTCTCAAGATCCTGTCGAGTGAGGCAAGTTCTTTACGCACGGCGCGTCGAGCTCTGTGCTGGCGGGTGGTTGGCAATGCCCGTTTCCTCATCATTGCGGCGACTCTTGTTACCCCCAAAGCCAAAGAAACCTCCACCAGATCGACGATCATTGCGCACTCGAGCGTCATTGGGTCGCGTGGGCAGGTCTGGGGTTGCTGCGACGCCGGACTCCTGGGAACGGTGGCCGTTTCGTCGTCCAGACGGCTCATCGTCCAGGTGGTCGAATACGTACGGATCACTGGGGTCGACTTCGGGGACAGGCAGGCCACTCTTACGTAGATTCTGCTGGCCCTTCTTGCGCAAGTGTTCTTCCAAGTATATGGCGTTGCGAGCATTGGCTTTGATAACGGCATCAAAGACATCGCCGAGGAAAGGAATGAAGCCGACGACCAAGTCGACCAGAGCCCAGAACCACATCTTCATAGTGAGGCTTGATGGTAGGCCGCCATCAACTTTCTTGCAGGTATTGATGACCATGGCGGCCATGAAGAAGTCAACCAGATCTCCAGCACTGTTTCCAATCAGTTAGCTGAGTGTGGATACGGGGGAACATGCCTTGAGATGGTGGACACTTACAAGGGAACTATGCCGATGACACTGCTCCAGCCAAAGCGTACACCCGCGATGCTGAACAAGCTCAAATCCAGCTTGTAGGCCCTTCGCTTGACCTTGTTGAGAATCTGTGCATCATGCTCAGAGATGCCCGGCGGAATGGCTCTCTTGACCTTCTTCATCTTCTTGCTGGGTTTGCCATCGAGTCTCGTCGCCGGGACATGTTCAAACATGGGATCCTACAATCAGGGATGCATTAGTATTTCGCAATGCAGCAGCGCAGCCAGAGAAGCTAGGTATGCAGACTCACCTTAACACCCCATTTGTTCTCAACTGTCTCGCCGAGGATCTTGGTGCTAATCTTCTTTGCGATGAAACTGGCCATCGTGAATGCTGTTGATTGTGTTTGTTCTTGAAAGTGAAAGAAGAAAGGGTTGAAGCAGCAGCGGTCTTCTCGCGACGTTTTTGGGTTTTGGTTTGTGTTTGACCACGACGGTGGTTGATTGATTGGATGGCAGCGACTGATACACTTGGTTTCAGGAGAATGCTGGCAGGCGGGTCGCTCTTGACCTCTATGGGAATGAAGGAGCAATTGCAGAGAACAAATCTAGAGTCCTTGGCAATGGGTGGCTCTCTTATGTCTCAGAAAAGAGTGACCTGTGACTGAATGACGACGAGAGCCTGTCGGCAATTATAGCGCATCAAATCCAGGCCTGTGAAATTTCCAGGTTTTGGGACGATCACCACAATTGAGGTCCCAGTTCCCAGCCCAGGGCCTCCAACGCACTGACAACAGCACCGATGATGTCAAACTGCCGCTACGAGCATCGAAATCCCAAAGCTTGGACGGGAGCTAAAAGCTGGCCAACCTGACTAGACCCCAGGCCTCCTGCACTAATTACGGGGCTAACTGTGGCTGAAGCGTTCGGCTGTGGCGTTATCTGTGAACAATTTGCTTGCACGTTTACATTCCGTTGGGCCATTCTACGTCTAGAAAAATTCGAATTTTCAAGGCCATGAAAACTTATCGCAGCTAGATAGAGGCGCAGTGCATATCTCAAACGTTAAGATGCAGATATGTCAAGTAGTTGATTGTCAGTTCCACTCGATTCCATTATCATTTGAGGGTCCACGCCACGGCACTGACAAGTGAACAATGCCCCAGAGGCCTCGAACATGGTAGGGATTCGGAGATAGCACTCACGCGACTATTTCCGACCACGGAGCCAATCGGGCCCAATCGGTCGTAAAGGTCGTGACACTCAAACTACGTACCTACGAAATACGGAGGTAGGCAAATATTTCTATGGTATGCGAAGAATATGCCGGTACGCCACGGGAGATGACCTTTGATATGTACAAAGAAGGCAGCCGTATTTCTTCTTACTTTGTGTATCGTCGCGTATTTCTCGAATTACGGAGCTCGGCGACGGCTCTCTGTAGGCCGACCCATTATCGACCCGCTTGATTATTAACAGTTTGTCTACTACCTTGATATACGTAGATAAAAGACAATTATTTCAACAAATCAACATCATTCGTCGTTCGCGTAGTGTAGTGGTTATCACGCTTGTCTCACACACAAGAGGGCCCCGGTTCGAGCCCGGGCGTGAACATATTTTGTTGATTTTTGATAGTCGTTTTGTTTTGGCTTATATTTATTTAATTAGTTGGCCTATTTACTTACTTTTTATTGCACTGTTTTCCAAGTTGGAGAGCCATTGAGTTTTGATTTGCCTTACGACGTTCGGAGTATACAAGGTCAAGGTGGGGCGTTTTATCCATCGTGTCGTAACGTTTCGCCTTTGATGCTCTTTTTATTTGCAAGTTTGGTTGTAAAAATTCTAACGCGATTTGACCAAGAGATCAAGTTACGGGTATATTGCACATGAAATCAATTCTCAGGACTAATATATCACTCTGGCCGTTTCTACCCGCTATCAGTTCAATGAGTGTGACTGTGCAGGTAATGTGGGGCGCGGGGGTGCGAGTTCGGTTATAATCCGATACTTCAAAGTCCAGAGGACGCTCAATAGGACGGTTACAATTTGTGTCGCCTTGTATAATGGTTAATAGGCATAACAGTGCATCCGAAATTTTTTTATTGGACTCTGAAAAGACAAGAACATCGGAAAGTCACAATGGCACCTCGAATATTAATCTTCGGGACGGGCAGCATAGGCGCCGTTTACACCTATCTTTTGTCTCGAGCCATTCCAGCCTCCAACATCACCGCAATCTGTCGTTCCAACTACGAGGCAGTCTTGAAGGACGGATTTACCATTAACTCAACCTCCTGGGGACATGGAATCAAGGTGAAGCCGGCCGTGGCCAAATCGGCCGCCGACGCGGTCCAGTCGAGCCCGCAGGAGCCCTTTGACTATATTCTCGTCTGCACAAAGGCCCTTTTGACCAACCCGTCGACGGCCGAGCTCATCAGCCCGGCGGTGAGTCGGGGCACTTCGATCGTGCTGATTCAAAACGGCATTGGTATCGAGGAGGACTATGCCAGGATGTTTCCCGAGAACCCCATCATTAGCACCGTCGTCTATCTCCCGGCGACGCAGGTCAGCCCCGGCGTGGTAGAGCACAAGGAGGTGGAGCTGTTGCACGTCGGGACGTACCCGGCCGAGGCGCCGGCGCCGGCCAAGGACGCGGCCAGGGCGTTTGTGGACCTCTTGGGCGCGGCCGGCGCCACGGCCGAGCTGCACGACGACATTCAGGAGCAGCGGTGGTCCAAGCTGCTGGTGAACACGTCGTGGAATCCCATTTGCGCGCTGGCCAGGCTGCGGGACCGGCAGTTTCTGGACGTGCATGAAGACGCCGAGGCCTTTATCAAGGACGTCATGATGGAAGTTGCTTCAGTCGCGCAGGCGTACGGGTACCACGGCATCAATGAGGAGCTGGTGGACTTTCAGATCAAGAGAGCCGTGGTGCGGAGTCTGCCTGGTGTTCAGCCCTCAATGTTGGCAGACACCTTCTCATCCAAAAGCCTCGAGGTGGAGGCGATAGTGGGCAATGTGGTCAAGTTGGCAAGGGAAAAGGGCGTCAAGGTGCCCATATTGCGTACAATCTACATGCTTGCCTCGGGTTTGAGCAAAAGTTTCGAGCTTTCGCAAACATGATAGACATAGACATAGACTTGTGGCCAGTACTAGACCCCGAGATAGAAGAGTGTTGCGACTTCACTATAATCGTGCTAGATCTCTTATCTCATCATATGTGCTCCAGAATTGGTTTTGGCTAGCTTTTAGGAATAATCATGGCTCATATACTTGTGGCACGTCTCTACTCAGTTTAGTCAACACCCTGCTGAAGTTCCAGATATTCTCTGGGAAAGAAACATTTGCACGTCAATAATGGACTGCAATTGTCAGTATTTATTGATACCTTGCTCGTATCGATCAAACAAAATAGATTCAAACTTTTTCAAATTATATCCATCGATAGATTGTCGAATTTTAGGTCAACTTTTTTCATTTTCAAACTTTTCATGCAATCCCGCACTCCCACCTCGTTCACATTTCGCCCAATACTCGCCGCAAGTTACTCGGGTCCAATGAGTACAGCACACGTTCCGTAATCTGGTTGACACCCCGTCAATAAACACAGCAAGGCACAGCGATTACCCGAGGTGCAACAAAGGCCAAAGTCGCTGCCCAGACAAGTATATCCAGTACCTTTGCCGCAAGATCCATCTTTACTGGGGACCAGAATCTCGTTAGTACCGGTGGGAGCGGCAGCGCTGCTGGTCGACGAGGTGCTTGTGCTACGGCGGGTGGTGGTGGTGCCAGGCAACGAGGTCGTGGAGGGGGGCGGGACAGGAGCAGGAGTGGAAACAGTCGTTGTCGTAGCCGTCGTGGATGGAGGTGATGTACTTACCCCGGTACTGGTCGTCGTCGAGGGACTTGTAGTAGTAGCAGTAGCAGAGGTGGTGGTCGAAACAGAAGACGAGGCACCTAGACAACCGGAGCCAAAAGCGGGTTGGCACCCTTTGCCACAGTAATCGGTGGTATTACCGCAGAAGCCATATTGTGAGCAGCAGTTCCCAAACTCGGAACCCAAACAGGTGACTCCGTTGCCGCAGTCTCCCTCCTCGCTCACGACCAGGCCGCCAGTCGGGGATGGGTCGGTCCCGGTGCCACGCTTCGAGGTTGATGACTCTGCACACTGGGCAGGGTTGGTCGGCGTCGGGCTAGGAAAGTCATACGCCGGCACCGAGGAGCTGCCGGCGCGATACCAGTTCTCCGGGGGGTCGCCCAGGCACTCGCCCACGGTCACGGCCCGATAGTTGTTCTCGAACAGCGAGGCCAGAAAGTAGTCGGTCAAGTTGTAGACCGACTGCCAGTGGATGTCGTGCTCAATGTGCAAAAAGTTGTCGTCGCAGGCGTCCGAGTTATCGACGGCCTCATTCCAAATGTCCTTGCAGATCTGAATGTCGGCCGGGTCGTCGTAGAGGTAGCCCTCGGTGTCGAGGTCAAAGTAGATGATGTGGTATCCGAGCTCTGCCAAGAGGTCCTCGCAATCACTCTCGCATATGGAAAACGGCGGCCTAGTGCTGGAATGAGCAAGGGGTCACGGCTTTGGGATGATTGTCCTATCCATTTCAAGCAAGACTGACTGACCTCAAATACGTTGGTATATATCCCAAGATATCATTCAATGCAATTTCGTTCCATAATACCTGGTTTCGAGCTTGAGTTGCAGTCACGTCACTAAAGTTCTGGTGTGACCAAGTGTGGCTGGCAACCTGATGGCCTTCTGCCGCCATTCGCTTTGGATTCTCTCAGCATCATGGACGTGTGAAAGTTTTTTACATCTTTGAGCTTACCTGAATGACAGCCCGCCAGGGAAGACTGGGATCGTTAATATGGCCCTTGCCAATGTTGTTACCGGCAATGAAGAATGTCGCTTTGGCATTGTATTTCTAAATGATCGCATGAGCACCTTTGCAATGCGCACAAGATGGAAAACACGTACCTGGAGCTTATCCAAAAGGTCACTGGTGTAGTTCCAGGGGCCGTCGTCAAAAGTCATGGCAATATCGCCGGCATTGACGCAATCATAGATACCGACACCGCCGTATTCGACATTTCCCACCTTTGGGCGCGCTATAGTCGACGTGTCGACTCCGGATGGCTTGGAGTTGCCGTCGCAACCAGGACCATAGCTGAGCTGGCAGTCTGGGGCCTCGCAGTAGTCAATGCCTAGGCCGCACCATCTTTTCTCAAATCCTCTCAGCAGGTCTTTCATGACAATTGGGTATTAAAGTTTTCCCAGGGGGAAGTTCTTACCCTTCAACAGAGCAACAGTACCCGGCAGCACAACTTCCACGATTCGGGCCACATTTTCCGCTCGTGTTGTCGCGAGCATCAATCGATGGAGTCTCATCCTCAGTCGTGGGCCCAGACAGGTCCTCAGAGACGTGAGGCATGCGAATTCCCGACACCTTCCTCTCCAATGCCCTTCTGCTCTTTAGTCCCGACAAAAGTTTTCGCCCACCGACGAACTTTGGAACGGGGCCCTCATCATGGGCAGCCGATAGACTGGCAAGGCCTACCAGGAGAACCGTTGTTATCCAACGCATGATAATCAATTAGAATAATATCAGTGTCGGTACCATAAGGATTCACAAGCACGAAAGGAGCAAATGCTTTTGGATAGTGGTTTGAAACACAAGAAAACCCAAGTCTTGGCATTGGGACCCTGAACCCCTTGATATAGTCTTTCTGATAGACACCATGACGTTTTCCACTTGCAACGTTTCCAGAAAAGAAAACTGGTCCAGGGGGGGCACTGGGTCACCGGAATTGGCAAGCTAAGATATAGCCGGATACAACCCCCCGGCTTTAGACATGCATACGAGGCTGCTTTGCATATTATATTGTCTCCCCAGATTTGGCTTACGCATGGGACCTATCCCCTGTCAGCTGATGGACTCGCACGTGGCGAGAAAGGGGAATGGAAAACGTTCGGAGAACGAAAGGACTCAAAAAGACGGCAAGGTCTGCGTGCCGATCGATTGCTGTCATCTGTGAATACCTGTAGATTTTAAGGATTTCATAATGTGAGATATTTACCATGATGTCTTGAATTGCTTTGCTCAATGGATTATATTGAATATAATTTATACTTTAAGCACGATGCTTAGTCCAGTGTTTCGTGAAACTCTCCCAAAGAAAGCTCGCAAAAATTGACTCGGCCTACGCATTCACCTGTCGGAACGAATTCCGGGAATAAGTAAACATCGTTAGTTTCTAAATGGAACAATATTGCAGAATGCGTCGGAAGAAACTAGAATGGCTGGTTGTGCATCGTAGCGATCGGGTCTTTGATATTAGGCGGAATTGACAAGCTGCACCCTTGATTGGCCACACAGGCGGTCCCTCTACCAGCCATGGTGTAACCTTTTTTACACAGAATTCTCGTATTGTTGTTTTGTCGGTATATTAATTGATGGATCGTTACCTCTTTTGCATTGTCCGATCCTGGCGGGCTGACGACTACTCTAGCATCTGGTTACGTTCTTGAATTCATTTGTTTAGAGAAGGACCCGGGGAAAGGCCCTGACGTACCAACCCGCGAAGCCGAAAATCAATACATCCTGCCGTTAGCCGAGAAGCAAAACAGTATTCGCAGTGCTAAGAGCCTGTATGAGCCAAGAAAAACGCCGCTACAAACTTCGACTGTGGCCTATACACGCGATTGACAGTATAGGACAATAAGCCAGGGCGTCAGAATTCTCCTGCATTTCGCGACATCAAAGTAACTATCTATACCATGGTTCTACCAAAGCATCAAAATCCGTGTCACTGAGCTCTTTATGGGTGTTTAACCCATTTGCCGGGGAAGAATTCTCTCGGAATAGCGGCCGGAGTTTCGCGAAAGCCGAGCTCGCAGCGGCGGTAAAAGCGCTGTGCATGATGATGTTGTTTTCCTTCTCGTATAGCTGACTTTGTCGAAACAAAATTCTAGCTAAATGGCCTTCGATTGCCGGTGACATCGGCTGCGCTTGGAAGTATGTCATGGATGACTGAAGCAGCTCATGTGCCTCTCGGTATTCTCCTAATGCGGCGTGACAACTGGCTAGTTGGACATCGATTGACGCTGTCCATTCGGTAGGTTCATTGCCTACGAAGTCGAATATGGCTCGGCTTTCATTCAGTCGTTCCTGGGCCTGCTCTACTTGGGCCGAGGAATAGAGAGCCATAGCCTCACTGAGAAGCAGAAGACCATACCTAGACGAATTTCAGATGAGTAGCGGATGGAAGGAAATCTAGAATGCCTGGCTTACCCGTGATGCTTAAATGTATGAAGGTCTACGAACTCTCCGCACAGACTTGTGGCGTTCCGGACTAAATCTAGTGCGACCGCATCCAGCTTGAGTAGACGGAACGTGGTGCTCAACAAGGCCGATGCATTCGCATAGCCATCTAGTTCATCGTATGAGAGGGCACCATTGATGCGAAAAGCGTCTCGTGATAGTGTCAACGAGCCAACTGCCTCGTTCATAGAGCCCGCAATTAGATGTGACTTCCCGTCTTCTAGCAGGTCCCAGCCTTTGATAATGTGATTGGTATCGTTCTTGGGCATCACACTGCTCCTAGGACTTTCTCTTCTCGGAACCGTATCCTCTTGTTCAGGTGATGAACGAGGGATCTTCTCGGTTGATTCTGTGGTGACTGACTTTTCAGGTACATGCTCCTCGGTTGATGATATTCCAGGTAAAATCTCGTCAAGCTTGTGATTCTCGAGGGGTTGGGCTGCTGTCTCAATCTCTGCGGCCTCCGAACCAACTTCTGCAACAATGAGTTCTCGAAGCCAGTTTCGAGTGGCTGGTTTGTGGTGCTTTGAATGAAAGGTCAACATGGGACTCACAATGGAGTCTTTTGCGTCATATACTGTGATCGAGGAGTTGGAGAAATACTCCACAAGACGCGGTACCTCTTCCGACAACTCTTTCGGATCATCCTGACGGATACAGAGTCGGTCAACCCACACGTAGGGAATATTGTTTCCCCTTGCAATGTGAATCGCTTGGAGGAGGTTCTCGGGCAGTTTTGAAACGTCAAGTCCTTCCCTGTAGTGCTGTATAGACTTGGATGAGAGTTCCTGGATTGCGCTGTGGCATTTTTGCCCTAATAAGCTACAGGCAACATATGTGCCATAGGTGCCTTCGGTGTCTCTCAAGACAATAGGCTTATCAGGGGTTTTCGGTATCTCTAGACACCTTCGAGGCAATGAGACCTCTTTGGTGCTGCTGCGCTTACTGGGCTGGCAATGGCATAGAATGGTGGCCAAATTATGTAGTGTTTTGTCTTCTTTCTCATTCCCACGGCGGCCGTTGTACCTATGATTCACCATTGTAAGTGATGGGAGTTCTGACATTCTTCCGTGACTAGCTTACCAAGTGTGCTTGAGCAAAAGACTGGCAAACTCAATGCTCGGTTCGATCATAGGAGATCCCACATTTTGGACTCCTTTCTCGATCATACACTCAGCCAGGTGATGGGTGTGATCGTGTAAAGACTGGAAATCGTCCCAAAATCCGTGAATGATGTTCTTGAACTTCCTTTGCGAAGGCCACTGGCTATCCAACCCGGCAGAAACCGCCAGAAATAGATCATTCCAAGCGGTCTCATCCATATCACTCCTTATCTTTGATTGTGTAGAACTGTGCATGCGAAAATTGGTTTCCGTTTCGTCCATATCCAATAGTGAAAGTTTCCATAGCTGTCTCGAAGTAGCTGCAATACTATCTCCGTAGCCCGCATCATCTTTAGGTAAGTATGAGCAAACACCAGCAAGACGTTTTGAAATTCTGTCTGGCTTTAAGAAGCTCAGGGAGCCAAGAAGTCGTGTCTGCCTGGCATCCAAGTTGGAGATTGCGGCAGTCAGGAAAAGGCTATTGTTGGCTCCGTGCTCGATAAGCAATCTTGATTCCGCCGAAGCCAAAAGACGGTTGACTGTCTTCAGGGATACCTGGTCTCTTCGATACCAGTTTGCGACTTGTCGCAAAACAAGAGGGACTCCACGACACCGGCGAGCACTTTCTCTCAGCTCTTCGACATCAAGTTCTTTTTGCTTGCGCCGAGCAGCGCGAAACATGAATTCCTCAGCCTCCAATTGAGACCACGATGGAATTCGTATGTTGCACAGAGCAAGGGCCTCGATAGAATGAAGCGGCGGAAGCCTGCTAGTGACGATGATGAGACCTTGAGCACTGCTGGGCAAGCGTCGAATGAAATCGGCGTCGTTGGTGACATTATCAAGAATAAGCATCCACGTTTCCGATGATGCTTCCAACCATGACATCAGCATCTGTCTGCTTGTTTCGTGATTCTGAGATGTTCTTCCGTCGACCAGGCCCAATGCAACTGCAGAGTCATGGCAAGAGCTTCCCCATAAAGCTGCAGAGGATGCATCACAATAAATGATGTTCGAGACTCGATCCACTGAGCGATGAGCAAACTCAATGGCGATGCTAGTTTTTCCAATGCCTCCAGGTCCCTCAAGCCACACACTTTTCGGACAAGACGGATGAAGTTGGCGGCTAGATGTTCCATCGCTTACTATAGCGGGCATCTGCTCTGTGATCTGCTGTAGGATGTCGCTTCTCCCGGTGAAGTGCTTGTCTCTGGGCGGAAGCCACGTTGAAAATTTGTATCTCCGCTCTCGCCGGCCCCTGTTCTGCGATATTGTTGAGTCGTCGGCTGCGGAAAGGACTACTGGCCGAATCTCTTCGGGAGAGTCTGCAGTCATTTCTCCAGGCTCTGAGGTGACTATATGCTTTTCTGCGTCATCATTCGATGATCTCGCAGAAATGAGACATATTTCACTTGGTTGCTTAAGTTCAGTCGTGCTTTGGACGAAAGACACATTGCTTGCGTCCTGCTCGCATTCCTGGACTTGTACCTCGCCTGAGCCTTGCGCCATAACTGGTATCGACGGGCTTTCGCCATATTGATCTCGACATCCGGGGGTGACTGGGCCGTATTCATCCTTCGGAACTGGTGATCTAGCGTGCATAACTTCTTCGTCTCCGGTGGGACTCGTAGGCAGAATGGACTTTGAGTTGAAGCTCAGGAGACTTTGATAGTGTGCACTGCTTGGATCAAATCCACACTGCGAAATGTCGCCAATGCCCTTCTCGACCAGCTGCTCCTTGCTGGCAGTTGTCCACATGCGTACATGGACTGTCTTTGGGCAAATGCAGCCGTCGTGCTCTGTCTTTTTGATCTTGAATAGCTTTGTTCGCGGTTTCAAGGCAGTCGAATCGACGTCGACCACAGTTGAGTTGAGGTAGATGTCTTCGAAGTCGTTGGCAATCCGATGGAGAGATCCGACTGTTGCTCCATCGGCCAAGTGTGGTGGCAGAGTTCTTTTATTGGCAAAACACTCGGATATGGAACCGATCCACTGGTCACGCTTTCTAGGGTCAAGTATTGGCTCGCCAATCATCATGACCGTCTCGATCTTGTCGAGCAGACGCTTCTGGTCTGGCCTGTGTGCCTCGTTCCATGCTTCAAACAGGGCCTAGAGGTGAGATGTGTCAGCCATGCCCTGGTTGACCTTGACATACTTGATACCCATGTAGAATGATGATACCTTTTTGAGAATGTAACACCCAAGTTTGTGGCCTATCAATATCAAAGTGCTATTGTCATGCTATTGCTTGCTGTTAGTCTTATAAACCATGTTGGCACGAATAGACCTACAAAACCTGGCTTATCTTGCATACAAAGCAATTGTCGTAGCAAGTCGAATCCATTAGACGAGTACTTGTCCCAGGACTCTAGTGTATTGAGTACGATGTCGTTGTCATAGACCCAGCCTCGTGCTCTGCTATTGCAGTTTGTGATCATTGTAGCGAGAAAGTCATCCACATGCGGACATGTCTTGTCGCCCAATGTGGCTCCCGCAATGCCGGGCACCACTATGAAACTGTGAATGTGAGTACACTTGGGATCAATCGCATTGCGGCAGTACTCACTTGACCGCAGGGGCTGTATCCGCATGGCTATCATAGCCTCGAACAATTGCTAACTCGGGCATATTTGAGCGATCTTGGCAATGAATGAGACGAACTTTGCTTGTTCAAGCATCCCAAAGAGGCCAAAGCATTGTATACTTCAACATCGGCAAAGCTGAATTGTTATCAGTAGCGTCATTGTAGGTTTCAGCGTATTATCTCAATCGCAATGTTTGAGGCCGCCCAGCATTCATTCAGCTCGAGTGCGGAGTATTGTTTGGGGGCGGTAACTATGTACTTGATGTAGGTACTCGTACCCAATCAAGGTTGAGGTCGCTGAAAAGGAGAGCGCCTTTTGACAAGCCATGGAATTACAGCGAATCAATTCGCAACATTTTCTACGGCAAATGGGCAGCTGCAATCCGCCTTCCAATGCAAGGTTGTTTTTCAAGAGTGGGGGGAGGGCTGAGCGACACAAGTCACTTACTTATTATTGCCCATGGCTGGCTAATGCATCCACTTCTCACTGGCAATTGCATAAGATGGTGAGGCGATGCAATCATCTTCAAGACACACATATTATTAGTGTATCTTGTGTTTGAAGAGCATCTGAATGATTCATGACATTTACAAAAAGTACAACAACAACAACAACAACAACGCATAGATCAGACTAAATGGACAAGCCGCCAAGCGATCGCGACCTTGATTTGACGGAAAAGACGACGACGCCCTCTGCCGCAATCACCGCCGACGCAAAGAGCTATGCATTCAGTTTAGGCGATCGGGTAAAGTCTTTTGGAAGCGAACCATTGCATTCCATAGCATATTTGAAGTATCTGGCTAGATATCTTACATCTCCATTCTCCAAACAACAACATCATCATCGGCAGCATGTGCTACAAAAACAAAACATCCCACATAATCCCTTTGTCATAGTCTATGAGCTAAAGCCTGGAGAGCGCCCGGTTGCTAGGCCATATTCGGATCCGGAATCATTTGCAGATTTCTCACAATCTGGAAACAACATCATATTCCTCACTGGGCGCCCTTCCGCTGAGTGGCTCAACATCATTGGCTCCAAGTATCAGTTGGATCCCAGGATCTTCCATCAACATCTCGGCGCTCTATTTCCTGGCCAAAAGCATTGCTACGCCGTCCCCAGTTTGCCGTCGCGCTCTCTGCAGAGTCTTCGTCTGAGAATTCCTACCATCTTGTTCATTGGTTCCCAGGGTAGAAATCTTGGAATCAAGGGCTTGGAGTTGGCACGGGATAAATGCAATGGAGAATTACGGAGAGCATTCCGCTCTTTTCAAGACAGTGCCATATCTGAGGCTGGCACATCAATCATTCGAAATATTGATATCTATGATGGGAGTAACCTTGTGATTGAACAAGAAATAACGGCCTATGTGATCCGTAGAGGGAATGACTGGAGTGGTGAGTGAAACCCGCGAGGGAGCAGTCTCCTACCTTGCTAATACATGTACAGTATTGATATGGAACGATGCTGGGCACGAGAAAGGTTTCGGTCATATCCCAGTGCCGCCTACAGAGCATTTTACTCCAGTTGCAACAGATCTACAATTTTGTCCCGTCTTCTTTGAAAACAATTTGACAGAGACACGAAGTTCTGACGAGAGTCAACTGAAAGCATCGTCACATACACAGCAGTCCAGCATACTGTTGAACCGGCATTATGGCGCAACCATCGATTGGACGCAGAGTGCTAGCATCTCACCTCTGTATATCTTGCAAGAATTGCTCGATTTCAATGCAGCTGCTATTTCGCAATATATCAACATGGTGGAAGAGGTTCTAACCGATATTGGTAGCCCATTCGAGTTTCCCTCCTACGAGCATACTAAACTCGAAGCCATCTTACATTACGACTATATAAAGGCCAGACTAACCCGCCTGATCCGTAGCTTGGCCGAAGTCCGGGCATTTTTGCTACAGCCACCTGGAAACTGGAGCCAGCCAAGCACAGTTTCTCCGAAGAAGCCTGATGAACACGCACCAAGGCTGCTGACCAAATCTGAAGAGGACTTTCAGTATCTCTTTGAGCGGGCTCAGTCGCTGATAGCCATTTGTGAGGACGGAAAATCGACGCTGATAAGCAATGCGTCGGTCCAAGATGCCCTTCGGTCCGCCGCAGAGACGAAGCTGGTCACGAGATTGACAAAAGCGACAAACAGAGTAACCTTTATATTCTTACCAATATCCTTCATCACGGCGGTGTTTGGTATGAACTTTCAAGAGTTTGGGCAGGGTGACTTGCCTTTGTGGATCTGGGCGGCGGTAACGGTTCCATTGCTTCTCATCTCCGTCTTATTTGTTGAGAAGGGTGATGACATACGGAGTTGGTCGAGATCATTATCAAGAAAAGTCGGCTAGAGTTGAATTCAGTGACAAGATCAGTCGGAGACTTTGTGATGCTGAGGTATTGTAATGATGCAGAATGATTTATCAGTCTTGCTCTACCTTAGATTGTCTACACCAAGAAGGTGACAACCACCCTGTTACTATAAAGACATACCGTCCTGAATGCAACGTCTACTCTACCCGAGAAAGTTTTGAAGCAGGGACTGCCTGCGCTTAGGCCGGGTAACACTCCTGTCGGGCACTCGCCAATATTATATGGCGGTATGCTCGGTGATCTTGATTCGACTCGGCTTACTGATTGCAACTTTCGTGCGCTGCTCACGTTATAACCATGGCGAATTGATACTTTCGAGGTTCTGGATGACTTTGCAGTATCTTGGCGCACTGGCTTCGAATGAACAATCATTTCCTTTCTAAATACCAAAGGCCCCTCTTCGAAATTCCTTCATCAAACACAACGCCAACGCCAAAGCCAAACTGGGATATCCTGATGCAAGGTTGGTGCTGCAAGTAGAGGATGGATGTATATGATCCATCCCAACATCACAGTTTGATCGGTTGCATCCACCACGTGTAATTCACGCCAAAGACTCATGTTCGATGCAGAATGTCTCAACCCTGGGAAGCCGCAGCGGCTGCAGGAGTAGTCTCTGCTGGAAGGTTGCCTTGCTTGTCGTCGCCGGGGCATCTTTCAGCCTCGAGCTTCATATCCATAATCAAGCTGAGCTCGGGGCAGTATTCAAAAATGGCTTTTCTCTGTGTGGGGTCCTTCCAAACCGCATCGTGCAGGTTGTTGCCACCATCGCGTACGTGGAAGCCCATGGGATTGGGAATGTATGTGTCTTCGACGGCGAGTTGGCCGTGCAAGCCAGCAGCTACTTTTGTACCGGGCAGCACCCATAGTCGAGTTCCAAACCACTCGTCTTCGGCCTGTGTGTTGTTGATGCGTTCTTGAAATTTGAGCACGCGCTGGATGGTGGAGACTCTTCGCAGGGACAGTCCACCGTTGCCGGAAAATCTATCATCGACAGTCCTGGAGGCACAAATCAGTCTCGAATGCATTGGATGCGCGAAATCTAGTGGAGAGACTCACCGAGGTGCTCCTGCCCAGTCCCAATGCAGCCACTCATTGAGACTTGACTCTGAGTTGGCGCACAGGATGCTGTCATACTCGTACTTGAGCAACCACTCCACGCCGGGCAGAAATTCATCGTAGAAGCGCGCATCGGTGAGGGTGCGAAAGACTCCCTCCTTGCTACTAATATCCCACGGGTCGGGCAGCATCAACAAGTCCAACTTTCCGATAGCTTGCTGGTGCTTGGTTGCATAGCTTCTGCCAACGCTGATCACGGACTTGTTGGTGCCGATAAAGACAAAGCGCCAGTCGGGGGGTACCACAGTGATCATATGGAGTAGTTGAGGCACGAGATGTGGCAAGGGGCGGGGCTCAATCAGAAGAGCCACCTTTGAGGTATTGTATCTCAGGCGAGGGTAGAGGTCGGTTTCGGGTATGGCGTTTGGATGCCAATCTACCTTGACAGATGGAATTTTGCCCTTGGCCTCGTCCAGCTTGTTCTTGAATGATTCCTGTATCCGAGGCTTGTAGTGTGGAAAGAGACCGGCAATATACCATCTAGATGACAGTGGTCAATCGAGTGCGCAGACAGGAAATAAAGGAAGAGAAGCGCAACTTACGTGATAACCAGGGATACTATGAGCAGTACCTTGGACTTGGTCAAGGCAAACGTACCCGAGATGGGCGTGGTGGTACTAGAAGGGGTTGCCATCGCCATGTTGCTGGTTTTTTTTTTTTTTTTTCCAAGGTGGTGAGGGATGGCCGCTATGCTTGGCAAAGAAATGATTGTCGAAAAACAGAACAATGAGCAAACGTCGAAGTCGATAGACAAAGCCAGAGAGTCCTGGGTGGTCGTGATGGTTCCGGCGCAAACCGAGGGGATCGCTAGGAGCTCAAGAGTTCACGATAGCATCATCTTTTCGTTTTGCATATTGCACTTCAAGCAGGGTCGCCTTTGAGGAATGTAGAACGGGTACGCTTCCAGAGATGGAATGGAATAGTTGGTCGATGGTGTGTGATGAATTGCTCTCGTCCCTTGAGCATCAAGGATCAAAGTGGGCGGTTGTGTGTCAGACAATCAGAATGACGACTGATTCAGTGAGTCTGCAAATGTAACATTCCATAGAAACATGGTCCATCGAGTACATGCCTCCCTTTGAGCCAGGTCAGGAAATAAAGAAAAGCCACAATTTCGACTGGTTCGCCTCGTTCACGTGGGGTGGGTCGGGGTCGGGGTCCCGTGTACTCGCGGTTGATCACATCAATGGAATAATCGAGGAAATGCCACTCACGCTTATTCGGGTATTCTTGGCGTTTGCGGGATGGAATGTACCAGGGATAGAATGTCAAAATGTGAGGCTGGCCGGAAAATCCCTTGAGTGAGGCAGGCAATGGCATCTAGCCTTGATCTTTTCTCCAAGTGTGTGCAGACTATGTGCCGCTATCGTTTCTTTTTTCTTTTTCTTTCCCTCCTTTCTCGTTACACAGCTATCGCGATTGCACACCAAATCTTGACAAGTCCCTATATTTTACGTCCAAATAAGCAATGAACTTAATCGAAATGAAAGGCAGCATTAAAGTTCTTGGAAAGAAAAGAAGCAGGCTGCAGGGAAAACTTTTGTGCGAAGAAAAAGGCCCCCCTTTTTGTCCTGCAGGCTCAGACTCAAGATAATTGTTTGCACACCGCTGGCAGAGATCTTAAAAAGATGGGCGAGACATCTGAGGGATGACAGGTCCTACACACTCATTTACCCACTCCTCATTGGCTTTCAGCTCCTGAAATGTCTCAGAGCATATTTTCTTCTTCCTCTCTCCTCTCTCTCTCTCTCTCAGACGAATGGCTGATGGCGTCTCCCTGAGAATCATTTTGGCCTCTCCAACTGATTCTGCTCTTACTCATCGCAATCTGGCGATTTAGGATTCATGTCCGGGGTCTTGAAATGCCATATCTACGGTGCACAGTGCTAATGGTCCAACAGTACCAACATTCGACGGTGGCACTATCTCGTATCTTGGCAATCATGTTGCCTGTTCTGGACAATATGGGCTGTGATCGACGCGTCTCATGGGCTGGCTGAATAGCGGCGCCAACCCCCAGGCGCCACTTGGCCGTCCCGAGGTACAGTACAAACAATACAAGTAGGACTTATTAAGGCCTTGGTGAAATACTGGCAGGACTATTTCATCGTTGCAAGATGAGCTGAGTTTTAGAACGTCAAAGAATTTGAAGGTCCTATTATTGATAACAGCATCAACGAAACAAAATTGGCATTGCGATTGACAGAACACATCAACTTTGGCGATACTCGGCACCAGATGATCCCTAGTGCTGCGATATGAAAACGCCATCAACGTTTGGTACTAAAGTTCGACCTTTTTGGCACAAACTGACACGAATGAACACAAAAGCAAAAGGGGAGAGAGGACCTGCCGCGATCTTCGCTCTCTCAGCTTCAGAAGAGGGAAAACTTGATAATGAAGCTCGCACACGTGGCCCCCGCGCTTTGTGCTGGAACACGAATCTAAAAGACTAAAACAGTAACAAGACACCGGTATGCTGCGCACTCGACATTGCACAACCCGGGTCTTATCGTCATATTTCTCACCAACTTCTCGTTTGTCTCAGGAGTTTCGATGCCCTCTCGCAAGAATCCCGTCCCGTCTTCTTTTTTTGTTTGCCCCGACCTTGGTTTCCCGTGTCCGTCCATCCACGTTTGCCAATCGTCCCCTCTCGTTTGGACTTACCCATAAACTCCTTCTGTGACGGCTGAACCTTTTGTTTCTTTGTACAGAATACTCATTGATTTCCCTTTAGCACGTGGAGTCAGCTTCTGCACCGCTCCGCTTGCGCCACCTTGTTACACCTTTGACAGCAGCGACCCGGTTGTCCCGCGCTGCACCCGATCGGACGGACGGTGCCTGTTTGTCCCATCAGTCCTTGCCATCTAATACGCTGCCCGAACCCAGGGACTCGGATCGTCACTATCACAGAAGAACACTAGAAGGGGCCGAAACTACCACATCACACCGCGAGGCCCAAGTCTGGCATTCAGTGACCTTTCATCCTTTTTTGGGGGAGTGTTTGCCTCTCACCTTACCATGGCGCCCCCCTCAACCCCGTTGCATGGCTACAGACCGGACGAGACGTCGGTGCAAGATCTATTGGACACATTGAAGCTCCTGATTCTTGCTCTCTGGGCACGAACTCCGAGACGAATTCGTCTGGCTGGGGGATTTGTCCTTTTGTTGTAAGTGGAAACCTTGTGCCTTGTCTTTTTTTTCCCCGTCGGATCTGCAGATACTTGTCATTGCCAGGCTGTTTTTGTAATTACATACTAAAAGAAGAGACAGTATCACAACCATCTGGTTTTCTCTGCCAACGATAAGAACGGCAGACTATCCAGATGTACCACGGCTTCACTTTGACTATCATGAGCCCCCCGCATCGCCATACAATGCCAGCAAAGTGGCGCTGCTCATTGAGAACCGAGCCAATCCCATCCTGGCACCTCTGATGCTGCATTTCATGTCAGTCGTCCCGCCCGACTGGAGATTCCGCTTCATGGGCTCGACAGAGTCGGTGGCCCACATCAACAAGTCAGTCGCCATTCGGGAGCAGGTGAACAATGGCAAGCTCGACTTGACCTACATTCCCACCAACATGAGCACGGCCGGCCAGGAGATGATTAGCCGCTTCTTGACCACGCTCTGGCTCTACGAGGTGGTTCTTCAGCCTGCCGAATGGCTGCTTGTATTCCAGACCGACAGCATCCTCTGCGCCAACAGTCGCCAGAATATTAATGATTACCTCGAATACGACTGGATTGGCGCACCCTGGAACCCCAGCGGCCGGTATGGCGGGAACGGAGGTCTGTCCCTCCGCCGCGTGAGCGCCATGATCGAGGTGCTCCGAGACCAGGTGCGGGCAGATGGCTCCGAGCCCGAGGACGTGTGGCTGGCGGAGCGACTGGCCCATCGCCACGGCGCCCGCATGGCCAATGGCACCACGTCCCTGACCTTTAGCGGCGAGATGCACCGGGGCGAGGCCACCAACATCGACCAAGATGTAGCGTCCAAGTACAACAGCACCTTTGACGCTGCGGTGCATGGCGAGTTCATCGAGGGCATCGACGACTGGCGCAAGGGTTTCTATGAGCCCATGGGCTACCACACGGGTGGCAGCGGAAGTATGCTCCACAGTGGGATCTGGGGCACGCCAGAGTATCGCAAGCACATTTGGGACTACTGTCCAGAAGTAAAGATGACGCTTTTCATGGATGCCGCCAAATTCGTACCAGGAAGCTGCCACACGAATTGGAAGCGTGACATGACTAGTTGGGAGAACGCTGAGTTTGAAGAGGGCGCAGTTCCCTCTACTCAGGATGCTGACGAAACCGGATATGATACCGAGGTTATTGACGGTATCGAATACCCAATGCTGCCGTCAGGTTTGGTGCCATGGTAGAGTTGTTCATTTAGCGTCGAGGCCATAACGGACTCGGAAGTTCTTTCTCTAAGTATTCTGATAGCTTCTGCACCCTGAAGTAGGCCAGACTTCGTAGAGATGTGTAAGCATAGGGATTGAGGAACATGGAAACTGGTATTTGAGAGGTGTTTGAAGACAAGGATACGGAATTCCCTATTCGTGATTTTTGAGAAAGGAGGCTACTGCGACGATTGGGTCACACATAAGGCGTTCATGTAGGATTTTGACTTGATGGCTGGCTGCTTCCCTTTTGGCGATAAATGCCCTCTAAATGACAAGAAGGGAATCATGACGATATCCAAATGGAGTATTCAGAAGCGCGTGAATTATTCAAAGTGATATGACTTGCCAATGGATTGAACGCGTATGACAAAACATCACGTCTGTGTTAAAGAGTACCACCTTATCAACATATCCACCACAAACAGAATAATCAATAAGAGATGTTTTAGATGGTTCAACTCACTCTTTTATCATTCATGGTTGGTAGTGTACATTGTGTCTTGCGTTTATCAGTGAGTTTGGCTGCCACAACCAACCTCGATGTTGTCCGCTACATGGATAATTATCGAAAACAAGACATCGAAACTCAAGTGATTGTGGATGTTTTAAACCCGGAGACTCTCATTGAATATGCTGATATACCGAAATAGTATCAATTCCTGTCATAGGCCCATGAACATTGTCATCACAGACTCAGAACATCTTATAGCTAGACTTGATCAATCGTGCTTGCACCAGACCTTGGAACTGGCCAACAATGCCTTATCCCTCCGTTATCCTTGAAGACTACAAGACCCAAGTTACTCGCATACACAGCCTATAACTTGAACTCCTTGTCCACAAACTTCAACCCCGTAAGCCCCTCACGATTCAAAATCTTGACCCTCGCACCCCGACCCTCGGCCATTTCCTGCTGCTGCCGCTCCAGGATCTCGGCATAATGCGCGGCAAAGTCGCTGGCAGCGACGGCGCCGGTGCGGGCCGCGCTCTCGTCCGTCTCGACGCGCATGTCGAGGTAGAGCTCGATGAAGCGGACGCGGGTACCTCTGACCTCGTGCGCCGCCGCCGCCGATAGGCTGTACAGCGCGCCCTGGGTCATGGCGGCGGCCGCGCGCGTGCCCAAGTCGCCCAGGCCGCCCACGCAGAGCGTGAAGCTCGTCGGGTTGGGTTGAGCCTGGAGGTAGGGAAAGGTGGCACGGTAGGCGACTTTTTTTTTTTTAAAAGGGGGGTGAGTAAAAGAAAACAAGATTTAAAAAAAAGAGGAAGGAAAAACTGCATCATTCCAACAAGGCCAGTGAATACTTGGCCTAGGATAATATAAAAGTATTTGGGTAAAAGTGAGCTTGGGCACTTACAAAAGTTCGACTCAAAGTTCTGCGCCATGCTCTGGCGCAGCTCTGCTGTGCTGACTTCGGAGAGGGGCGTGTTGGAGATTGCACCACCGGCTATGGATTCGCTCCAGCTCAGCAGACATTCTAGCTGTTTGTCGAACTTTGAAAAGGAAAGACTAAAGAATGGAGATGAATGCTCTGCTGCTGTTGCTTACCCGTAGAGTACACATGTTGAAATGCAGGCAACTCGCCCTGGCGAATGCGATCCACGACGCCCTGCACGCCACTGTCGGAGAGGACATCAGCCTCGACCGTCGTGATGCCCTCGCGCGTTCCGACGTTGCGGAATAGCTTCTCGGCCGAAGCCGTGTTGCGCACAACGGCCAGTACGTCCCGGCCGCAGCGGAGCGCCCCCATGACGGCTGATGTTCCAATGTTGCCTGTAGCACCGACAACGAGGACCGTCTCTTTGGTTGCCATTATGAATTTTTTGAAATCGACGAAACGTCTGGAACTTTTTTATGTAAAAGCTTGCTTCTCTAGGACATGTGTTGTTTCTCTACTACAATTTGTGATAAGCGGGGAAGAAAAACCAAGCCTCAACATTTTGTTATAGACAATATTTCGTATTTGTAAGATGTTTGCTTACCTAGGTATAGCATATGTCATTTGCAGTAGGTCTGAAGTGGGGAAATTGTTGCTCCCTATAGTAAATTGTGAGAGTCGGAAATCGCCAAAAGTCCGACCGACAGGAATTCGGAGGGCGAGTTTGTGCCCCGAAAAACCACTGTGTATTCTAATTTCAAAGAGGAATTGATTTCGAAGCGAGCTTCAGCTCCAGGTACCATAGAAATTAGAGTGTTGCTAGTCATGCTCAGAGTTGGCAAGCTAATTTACTCACGTGCTACTTGACTGTCCATATTCACAACCGCAGGTATTGATATCATGATGAATTGTGAAAAATAGGTGGATATATAGGCGATTCATTAGCAACATCTATGCGTACAATTTTTTCATGACATATTTCCATCACATGTCCCGTAGTACCCCTCGTTCATCGGCTTCTTGACGAGTCTCTCCAGCTCGTGTCTAATGCATTTTTGTAACCATTTTTTTAATGCAGGGTCCTTTTCATAGAGCCTCGCCGACCATGGCACCAATTGCACCACCAATTTCGCCAAATAGTACACCCTTGAAGACTGCTTCTCCCATATCCTCGACCCAATGACCTGTTTTCTTGAGGCGCTGCCTCCACATAAACTGTTCGCGGGTTTCCATCTCATCCCATGACTTGGCAGGACCATGTGCTTCCTCATCATGGATATGCGCCTTCAGAACTGGGAATCCATCAGGGCCAAGTTCCCCCTCGTCGTCGTGTCGAATCAGGATTCTCTCATCCTGTCCAGGATTGACGGTTCTCAAGAGATCTCCAAAGGTCTTGGCGCCAACAACCGGGCCCTGTCTCGGGGCTACCCGCCAATCCCGAGTCCATGCAGCAGGCAGATATTTGTTCGTGCCCAAGTATTCTTCCTGGATATGCGTAGCTTCCATGAACACTTGCCCGATCAGGGCCAATAGTAGAACCATTACCGACAGAGTAGCTAGTAAGCCAAAATGGGATTCGCCCCTCGACTTGATGGCAACAACATAGCGTGGCGACTTCGAGGTCGTCCCGGCCGAGGCAGCCTTCTTCAATGGAATGCTGTGTACAATTGTAGTCTGACCCAAAGATACACTTGCAAGCTTAAGGGACATGTTGGTAGCATCGCCCTTTGGCGGAATAAAAGTCGAGAACGACAGACTAGTGATGGCCGCTGGGTGTGCCGACTTGATGGTGTGAAAGGGTGCCAGGTTGTTCAGAGTTTCGGTACCGGCGCCGAAACTGGAGCTGTAATCCATGGTGTAGAGAGATATGGAGCTATCCTGACCAGAGACGGCAACGACATACTGCGAGTCGCCTTGCCTCTCGGCAGCGGAGGTTGGTGGGGTCAGATTCCGGACAGCCAGGCCGGTCGATCGGCCAATCGACTTGGGCAGCTGCTTCACAACAGATAGACGTGCCGGCCCCTCCTCGGTCTGGGGTAGACGATATCCGTGGAGGAGCACTCCCTTGCCACCTGCCCGATTGGCGACAGCAAAGACGAAGCCCGAGGAGAGGTAGCGTATCGACTTGTAGGCGGGTCGGGGTCCATCCTCGACCTCCAAGGTGTAGATGCACCTGGGCTCGGAGACCTCCGTCTTTGATACATTGACGGTAAAGATGTCGTGGTCATCGCAGTATGCGAGCTGATAGGTGTCGGGCCCCGTCTGTATCACGTCGAGGTCCATTGCTTCTTTGGAGAGCTCGAGGCGGCCCCTCGGTTTCCACCTGGCGGGACCAGAGGCAGGGACATCGAAGAGGGCGATCTGATGCTTGCTGGCGAAGCCGGTCGAGATGGCACCAAGTTGTGCGGAGGCATTCTGTTGGAGGAAAGGTTGGGAGAGGACGAGGCGGCGCTGGAAGGTATCCGCATCGGTGGATGCAAAAAGGGTCTCGCGGGTGGCCTCGGAAAATTTCACACCGCTACTCTTGGTGGAATTATTGGTAGCTGCAGCAGTAGCAGCAGGACGAGTTAGGGTGAAGATGCGAAAGTGTTGACTTTGCCCCTTCTTGCAGTTTTCTGGGGATCCGTTGACGCCGGCGAACACGTTGGCAGTCTTGTTGTCCTTGCGTGCAGCAAAGGCTAGGGTTGCGACGTTGTCCTCTTGGCCGCTCAGCTCGAGCTCCCCAGCATTCTCAATCTCGCTATCGGTCGCAAGTTTAAGCAGAGCCTAGAATATGGAGAGAGACAAGTCTCGGTCAGTTGAGGGCTGCCATTGGTGAGGAACGAGCCAGTCTGTCCGTCTGTCCACAGTCATACAGCAGATGAAGGCAGAGCAAAAAGTAAAGGGAAAAATCAAGACCAAAATACGTACGATTTTGTTGCCAACGCCATGTCTTCCCGCTCCTCCGCCGCCGCCCACGACCAGCTGGTTCGCATCATGCGGATCGAAGTCGCAGGCCCACAGCGGACACGAGAGGGTGATCTTTGCGCTTGGCAGTGTTGTTACCATGGTCGCATCTGCTGTTTACTCATATATGCGCTCGAGGCAGGGAGAGGAAGGGGGATGGTGGTGGCAGTGAGGAACGGTGGTACTATCGCTAGGTAGGTACTACAGCGTTCATGCAATTGAATCAAATCACCAATTAATTGTCCGGGCTGCAGCCTTTTCTTGAAGCTTGGACCGGCGGGTTACTCCTTTCTTTTTTAGTACTCTGTAGACACTGTATAAAAGAGTGATGACGCCGATCAGGTTGGGTTCTGGGGCGTGGGTTGTCATTTAGTCACTGTGGTCAGTCTGGAGCGCTGTAGCCAGCAGGAGCCGGCGAGGCCAGATCGCTCCAATACCTAAAAGGCAACTAACTGGAGCTTTCCAATTTTCTTTGTTTGCAGCTGAACCATGTGGGTTTAGCGTATCGAGCTAGTAGCTGCTTACGCTACGGAATTAGGCCGCATGCGGCCAACCCATGGACCGTGCAAACCGGCCGGCGGGTTCCGCGGTCTGGTGATGGGAATCTGGGGTAGCTCGGATACTAGTAGTAGGTCATCTAGATTATGTGGTAGTCTTGTTGGCGAGACAGCTCAAATCCCTGCAAACATCAAGGCAACTTGTTAGTACGTATACTCTATACAACTGGCCATTCTCCATAAACGCAAGTGCAACTTACAAACAGCTATTTATTTTGTTCTATTTTCCAGCCCACTCGAGATGGAAAGATGGTCAAATATGTCACAACAGCTAACACATGTTGTTAATCATGCACAGATAGTGACTGTTGCAGAATATAGTGGCAGGGACAACAAGTGCAAATGGTCTATTGTAGCACGACAAAGCACGACGAGGCATTGGAACGTATTCACCATCATCATGCTGTAATTGATGGTCCCATCATGGTAGAACAAGGAGGACAAGCCATTCATGAGCCTACACATTTTCACATATGCATCTTTCGCTGGCAATGGGTACAAGTTTTAGGACCTGACTCGAGTCATGTTTTGCTTTTTCAGTGTTGTCCCCTTTGATAACGCGAAAGAAATTCAGACTTCTTGGCCAAGCACGATACTTGCAACAATTACCAGCATCTGTACACCATGGATGCTGCTTAGAAAAACAAGAGGAAGCAGCATCTTCTCAAAGTGAAATGGAGGCACATTCCATACGCCCGTCAAGGAGATGTACTATATGACAACACAAACACCTGAAGAGATGGAGTTGGGATAAAGTTGCTCGGCACTAGCGATGCAGCTCGGGGGCCATGAGACGACGGACGGGATCGTGCACCAAACTCGGCAAACTCACCCGGGCTCGCTTCTGCAAGGGCATCCCCGGGCTATGCATATCAGCACTGAGAGGATCATGTAGGTAGGTTAGGTAGGTTCTGATGGATGTGATCAGCCGTCATGTATACTACTAGTGCCAAGGTCGTATTCTTCCGCCAGATCCTCCAGGTTCAACTCCCACCCAATCGCTGTCGAAGCATTTCTTACTTATTAATATAATTGGAATACAGGTATTTAGTGGCAAGAATTGCAGCTTGTCCTAACTTGATGACAGTCGTTAATTCGAAAAAAAGAGTCAATTCAGAAAAATCTCAACGACGCTCAACCCGACTTTGAAAGGATATATAGGCTAGATGTGAATAAATAGAGTACACACATCTTCGCAAAGCTACGCCTTGAACTCGACACCGCAGTGCTGTCGTAATGCAATCTGTGATGCTGCGGGAAAAGGAATAACATGAACGCCTGTGTGTCCCACGCCGGGCCCAAGATGCCTGCCTTGCTCCCATAGTTTTATACAGTCCCAGTAAATGATACTTTAGTCTCTTGCTAGAAGCGAACAGCTTCGGAAACCAATTCGCCACGAGTAAAGCCGCTGCGCTTTCTCTCCAGCCACAACTCCAGATCCTGGTACCCCCAAGGCTTCCAAAGTTGTCCCTCCAAAAAGTAAAGCAAAGAACATAATCCGTGGAAACGCCCTAACACCACTTGGGGCCTCTGACGAGCAGTATGCTAGGCAAGGCAAGTGATATTGAGCCTCATGCCATGTGTGCTGATATTCAGTGCCCACGGCAATAGCATCGCCAGAGACCAATTATAACCTCCTCATCTTGGTGCAGAATATGAGAGCAAAATGCATGAAACTCCCCGGTAACACCTTTGATCGTCATCGGTTGCCCGACTGATGCAGATCTCTCTAGGCGAATAATGCCAAAACTTTGTGAAAAGTAAAGACGTCATTTGTCTCGGTTCCGGCCAAGCATGAAGGGGAATTGGTCGATTATATTAGATCTATAGTGCAAATTGACGTTGATACAACGAAGAGGATGTGATTGGCAGACGGACCAGCCTCTATTCGAATGTAGTCTTTCTTTTGGCCCGCTCCCGATCAAGGGAACGGCCCCGTAGGTCTGGCAGCCCAACCTGTCTCATAGTGCTCGCGCTTTATGGGTGAGTAACCTTGAACAGATGGATTCGAAGTGGGCCCAGACGTGGTTGGGACTCCAGGACCTCGGTCTAAGCGCAGTGGTGGGAGTCTCTCCAATCGACTGCCTGCCAAAGGCGTGCCTGGCTGCGAAGTCGGTAAGCTATAACTCGGCGGTGGCAATGGGTTCGAGTACGGTGTCGAGTCGTATTCTGTGCGAGAGTTTGTGCGGCGTCGTCTTGGAGCTCTTTCGCCCGTGGAAGCATCCATTTCTCCGTATGTCGCGCTCACCAGCGATTGCTGCTGATGCGGAGGTCCAGTTTCAAGCATTGACCGGCTTGCAAAGGGTTCAGCAGGTCTTGCTGATGGACTCGGTGGCCCCTGGTACGCTAGTTCCGAGATGTTGGGCGTTCGATAGACGACATCCCGCAAACGATCGCGGTCTGCTCGATATCGTTCTCGTTCCAATTTGAGTTCTTGGATTTGCCGCTCGAGGTCTCTGTTATGAGCCTGCAACTTTTCTATGGCGGCCTCTTTCTGCATGTCCTTGTCTTTCTTGCGTTGTCTAAACCTTGCTGAAGCTCCTGCATTCCTTTGCCTCTTCTCGTCAGCCTGTCGCGAACCGTTCGTTTTGTCGATCGTGAAGGTGACTGGCTCGCCACCGGGTGTTGCAAATACAAGCGTGGACTGTTCTTCCGGCATGGAACTTCCCCTTCCACCCTGCTGTCCTGCGCTGAGCGGTGACCAGCGAGAGTCTGGGGAAGCCAAAGTCGGAAACCCGCGGCCAGTGGGTGGGACGCTTGTAGCGTATGGCGAAGGCGGCAACCCATGTGGCCGGTGTGAACGATCCATTAGCTCTGGTGGGCGTGATGAATCTTGCATGGAGGGATGCGCCTGGCCGAGCATATGTTGAGACATTGAGCGCGAAGGAGTATTTGACCTTGAAATGTTGCCGGCCATTTGGTTCCCAGAACCTAGAGCTGCAGTCGGGCGCTGAAATGGTTGAACAGAGTGGTCTGGGGGTGATCCAGAGACGCTATCTCTGGCAGGCCTGCCTTGACCTGTCAATGAAGACATTGGATATAGTTGCGGCTGTACGTTTCCAGGCCCTGGTGGTGGTCCCTGGCTGATAGCACTGACCCTTGGAGATCTTGGGGTCAAATAACGACGTGGCCCGCCCAGCGCAGACAGTGGCTGAATACTATTTGGCGAACCCATTGCAGGCTTCGTTCCTGTAGCTGCTAGAGCTTCACCACTTGGACGCGAGATCTCTTGTTGGATGGGCACGCCGTGGCCTTGGAAGAGCAAGGGGCGCTGTGCTGGACTCGTTCCATAATGCGTAGTGGTATGGGACATTCTACCCAGACCTCCCATGGGAGAATTGCCCATAGACGGAGCTGCGGCACCCCCAGAGCTAGGCTGAGAAGTGGGAGGGTTCAAAATACTGTGAACGCCCAAACTTCTTTGCACGGGCTGTGGCCATTCTCCATAGGAGCGCACGCTACTGCTTTCCTGAGAGCCGTCCTCCGAAGAAGGGTCACCGCCTCCCCGCAGATTCGATCGGTGCGTTGCTGGGGAGTTGGGCCAACTTGATCTTGGAGACCTCCATAGAGGTGGTGAAGTTGAATGAGGCGCAGGTCTCTTCTGCGACATCGAGACCTGTGCCTCAGCTGGGAGGTGGTCTTGAAGACCCGAACATTGACCACCCTCGTCTCGTTGTCGTTTGGAGTGATTAGCTGTATCAGGAGAGCTGGTAGCAAGACTTCTTTCGTCTGGCTTAGCCCAACCCGTTTCCGAGCCGTGATCAGTCGTTGCTCGATCTGTCCCGGCTAGATGGATCGGACGGCCAAGTGGCTGTGAAGAATAACGTTGACCCTCGGAGACAGCCACGGCGAAGGAGTTTCCGGAGCTTTGCGGAAACAGTCGTACAAAAAGTTTTTCAAGGCCCCAGGGGAGAAGGAACAAGGATGGAACCAAGAAAGTCGCTGCTTCCACAAGTTGTGTCAAGACCCAGTGGTGTCGATGAGATCGAAGTATGTGAGTGGAATAGTCGCCTTTTGGTCGTCGAATCGAAGATTTTCTATTGCTGGAAACAGTTCCAAGTATGTTGTGGTGTGACGAGGATCTACCGTTAACATATGGGTGACTACCTAGGTAGCGATGCCCAACTAGATATTGTTCGAAGACGAAAGAGAAGCGGACACCACTCCAGAAACAGTCTGCCGGTGCTCGTAGGATTTAGCGGCAACTCGGGCTGAAGCGTTACAAAGTACAACAAGAGGCAGAGAGAGCCCAAGGTACGGACAGGGACTAAGCCAGCAGTGAAAATCCCAGGTAAGGTGCAGAGAGTGGTGGGCCAGTCATAATCTTTAAGACAAGCCTTGCGTACTGGATGGACGTGAGTCGCTGGCACGCGTCGAAGGAGGACCCCCGGACGCTTGCTTGTCCAACAAGAAAGGATTACGAGAGATACCCCGGCTCGCAATTACCAAGTACAGCTCATTTATCTATTAAGAGAGACAGAGAAAGAGGAAATAGCCCTGGTGACTAACCTCGTCTCGGTGGTATCACTTTCGACAAAGGTTGCACTGCAAATTGACAGCCAAGTACGTTTAGTTTAAAGCCTTTGTGTTGGTGATTGTGTTGACAGACGACGATCAAGATGAACAAAATAACGAAAAGAGGACCCGTGATTCAGTGGGATATCAGTATGCTGATGAGGTATTTGTCGTGACAGTATAAGTGGTCACGGCTTGGTTGGGAGAGAGTCGATCCTGGGGGTTTGTATGGCTTATTAGTTTTTGGGATACCAAAATGGCCAGTGGTCACAGTCTTCTTGGAGGGCTGGAAAGGATCTTCCTTATCAGACCTTGTACTCGCCAACTAGCTTCTTATGGCAATGAAGAACATATGGGGCGGATCCAGAGAAGCAGTCGAAGACGCCGTAGAAGCAAGCCATTGAGATGGACGGGCTTGGGACGGTGAACGGGGTACAGTATGCTTCAGGGGTCCCCTTGTCTAACGTCTGAGGACCCATGTAGGGTATGACTAGGTGGTTCGTTGGTACCCATAGCTTTGGGGGGTCTCGTCATGACGAGTCTCTTTTTTAAACCTCGCTGGTTCGTCGGACAAGGGCATCATAGCAGCACACAGAGCCAGGCCACCGTTCGTGGGCTGGTAGGTAGGTAGGTAGGTAGGTAGGTAGATAGGTAGGTAGGTAGGTAGGCAAGCAGGCAGCCAGCCAGACAGACAGACAGATAGGTAGGCCTGGTAGGTATGTAGGACTAAGGCTCGGTACATTAAAGATCACTTGCTTGACCGCTTTACTGCACGTCACCTTGAGGCCTGTTCGGGCTCTAGTTCGTGTATCCCGACCACGTAGCAGCATAGGCGGGCTCTTGTTTGTATCGATTTTGGTTAGTTTCTGAGACGATAGGAATTTGGAAATCTCTCCGGTTGCAGTTCTTGCATGATACGATAATAAAAATAAAATAAAAATATTGGGCAGTCCAAAGTCTACGTGCTCCTGAAAATCGACCACATGGAAAGATTGAACGAGCAAGAGAGATATGGCACTCAAACCGCGGTTAGAAATGGGGAAAGAACATAATGTTATGTCTGCCGACGACGCAACTGGCAATGATAAACGGTGAGCTTGAGGATGGCTGGCTCTGCATTTTACGTCGATCCTGCGAAGATGGTATTAGGATTGGTGGTTGTTGGAGATCTGGGTAGATCCATTATCAGAAACAGAGAGGGTGAGCAGGTGTACTGCATCAAACCACGACTGACAAAGATAGGCAGGTCTGCTCGTATATTTTCTGTCATCAGTCATCTGAGGTCCGTCCCAGCACCAAGTGGCATGGAATCACTGGTTGTCATAATACTTACCATTATTAGCAGCCAAAGTTTGACCAAACGCTAAGCGACGATCCGCCTGAAACGGGGAATAGACAACGAGTCGGCTGTTCAAAATCGCCCACTTTGCTGATCTAGGCAAACCAACAGTCTAGCTTGCTGGTCAATCTAGATGCGCCCGGGGAGGTTGAAGTGCGTGCTCGGCGGCCCAGGCGAGTGGGCACTCGAGAGGCTGGCGGCGGCGGCGGAGAGAGAGCGGCAGACATGGGTAGGGCCCGCGGCGTACTGAGTAGTAGTGTAGTCCACCCACTCTGACTTGCTCGAAGGAAGGACGATGCGGTGTGGGATGATGGGTTATGGTCCATGGGATATCCGATGCTAGCATCATCTGGTAGTGTAGTGGTGCTGCCGCCGCGGGCTAGCAGATGGTGGCTGTTCGCTGGCACATCCCAAGTTAGTGCTGCGAGAGAGCCAGGGGTCAGTCAAGACCGGTGGGCAGAGGATCAATCATGTCAGAAACTTGTTGTTTTTTTACGGGATAGTGCAGAGGCTTGGACGAGAGCCAGAAAGTGATGTGCTTGACTTGTCTGGGTTAAGGCACGTGGCGGAATCTAGGGAACACCCACCGACCCACGAGCCCTTTGGTGTGCTGACAGGGAAAGGGTAGGTAATGTAGGCAAGGTAGGTAGGTAACCTTTGAAGTACGTACTTCCTTTTTTTTTTAACGTATTCCACCTATACTTTGATGGCTGATGTACGTGTGTTTATTGCACCTACATGGTACTATTATGGAAGATGACTGACCACAGAAAATAATTCAATATGCACATGCACCAACTACTCCGTACATCATCCTCATTGCTAGCGTCATGTGAGATCAAATGGGAGGAGTGGCTCTGGAGTCGAGACTGAGGTCTCCAACGGGCTCAATACTGACTGGCTCATGGAGCGAGAGCCAGGCGCTGTGCCCCGGGCACACAAAACTCACAAATACGGTAGACCACCAGCCCTGCATGCCGGTCATTTGAGTAATGTAGGTATGTACGTAGTACCGTAGGGACGGCAACGCGAATGTACACAATAGAGATGGAGCGTGGACAGACGCGCTTGGCTGGTAAATCGCCAACCCGCCCGGACCCCCAGAAACTCGCTGGGAACTTGTCCCGATAGGGAACGGGGATTTTGAAAAGTTGACGACCCACCACACTTCATTGGTTCCCACGGATGGCAGACGCGCCGTGGCAGTATGCATATTTCGGTTGAAGATGTGATGGAATTACATACGAATATTCAAGACGGTTTTGAGCCGTGTACTGCAATACGTACCTACTACATATCTCCCGCTGGAGTCAAGCTTACTGCCGGAGGGGTCTCCCAACATGGACACCACTTTCCCTACCCAAAATCTTGATCACAGCATGCCGAGGTTGTGCTATCAGTATAGAACACACTCGGTAGCTTGTTCGGTACATAGGATTAATTGCAGCTGCCTGTGACCCTAACTCGTGCGATACGTCCGTTGGATCAATTCTCCGTCTGTCATGCAATGTTACCATCTAGGTCGCCTTGTCTCAGCCCCGGCCGATCTGGTCGAAAGATTGTAAATGGGGTGGCGTATACTATGTAGAGCAACCATGCTGTTGATGATTTTTTATTACCATCATATTGTTGCACAAAAGAACACACCCCCGTTTCGGAAAGCTGTACCGGAAATAGAGTTCATGAGAATCGCAGACATGCATGCATTGATGCATGCATTCATGCGATTGCGATTCAGTCTTGCGCGCCGGAGTTGAAAGTCCCATTGCATGTGGCCTGCCTCATTACTTGACTAGTGCACGACTCCAACCACGTACTGTTGCATGTAAGTCGTGGGTACTAGTATTGTGACGGAAATTTATCTGTTGTGCCTGCCTCGCTTTCTCGTGCTACAAATGTGTATGTATATCAGACATGTAAGTTAGGTAGGCTGCAGGAACCATGAGATTTGGTGCTAGGCTATGCTATGTAATCAGCAGCAAGGTCCCCTCCCCCCCAAATGCAAAAGAGACTCGCCGGGAAGCCCTGCGGCCAACTATGCGACCAGGCTGCCAGCCAACTTTAGCGGAGCGCGAGATTGCGAGACGATGGGACTGGCACGTTCATCGCTGTGCCGAGATCACCAAATAAATATAGTAGAGAGCGCAAGGATCGCCTAGGCGGGTGCGCACAGCACGCAGGCGGCCAGGCCACAGCGTCCGACACCCCGGGAACCCAGTGGTTTGGGTGAGAAGCCACGCCCTAGGCTGGGTTCGGACTAGTAGACCCCAAGCTGCTGAGATGTCTAAATAGTACGCACGCTAACAACAGGTATTGATGTACGAGTTATTGTATCAATTGATTGATTGATTGATTGATTGATTGATTGATGTCTGGTGCCTGCCACCTAGGTACATACCCACTGGTAATAGTACACAGTATCAGCAGCAGCATGCCAGGGGTTTCTTTGTTTGTTCACCTACTGCCTACATCAAGGTACACCGTATCGCAGTAAACACCAGTGTCTGTCTGAAGATGCGTTCTCTTATAATCATTGCATACTGTACAGAGGTTCCCCTTATATAAAGTTCGAGTCTCGTACATTGTGAATATTGCGCTTCAGCGGTGTGCTTTGCATGCGGCATGATGAGAAGAGCACAGCACCTGCAAGTCAAGGAACGATTGTGGGCAGGACAAGGCAACACCCCCCAAGGGCCAACGATGACCAGAGTGCACGCATGTCTGGGACAAGGCCGTGCCAGGACCATCCCCCCAAGCCAGGCTGAGTGGCTTATGATAGCTTGATGTAAAGTTGACAGAAGGCGGGAACATCTTACGAGAGATGCGGTAGGTAAGGGAGTTACGAGCTAGTAACCCAGGTAATAAGTGCGACTGGAACACACCCGCAGGGGGGCAAGCAGCCAGCTCCCTAGGACAGGGCAGTCAAGTCCGTGTTGTGCATGGTTGCCATGAAGCGAAGCACCTGGTCAGGAACTTATTACGACTTTACCACAGGTCATCTTGTCCCTCGTACTCAACGTTGCAATTTGATATTATATCACCAAGCCATCATTTATCTCTGAAATGAGCTCTC
>NW_006917093.1:3907817-3978371 GCF_000516985.1 Pestalotiopsis fici W106-1 | reverse complement strand
TACCCCCTGGCTGGCTGGCCACTCGCGGAGAATATCACCTTTGGCGAGACCGCCGAAGATCTGTTTCTGAGCCCGATTGGTCACCGACGCAATTGTGTTTGTGGTCGAGGTCAGAGCACCCTACAAGAGCCGTCCCGTTTAGCTAAAGCAGCCGCAACACGTCATCTCATCCGCAGTGGGCGGCGGGCAATAGCCTAACGTACGGAATATACAGACTTGCAGTTGGCATTGTAATACGCGACCAATACATTGGGGACATTCTTTGGTTGTGGCTGACCTTGCAACCCACGTTCGCCCACTCCATCCCGCGTCCCCCCAAACTAAAGGTGAACTTCGAAAGAAGCAGACCTTCCGGATGCGGCTCCATGAGGTTCTATCTCGAGCGAGACGAGGAAGAGTACCTCTGTCACCGACTCCGTCCCTGCCATGCACTCATCGCACGCCACCCCGGCCCTCTGCCAGGAGGATCACATCGTTGGGCATCGAGCTAGCAGCGGCATTGCTACCCGGAATGAGTGGACAGCAAACCCTGCTCGTGGCGCGGTAGGTATGGACGTGGGCGTGGGCGTGGGCGTGGCCATCGACGACGTGGGCGGGCATGGATGGGATTTTAGGGAGGGTCAAAGCACAAATCTTTTTTTTTTAACCATGGACCATTACTATTGCTATTGCTTCTTTGAATTATTATTATTTTATTTTATTTTAATTCGGCGTGGGTTCTACGCCATGGTCATGGAATAAGATCCCTGATGATGGCATGCTCCAGTTTCGCACCTCCAGTCATCACTCTTCCATCGGTTCTTCGCTGCAGAAACACACAAGATTCATACAGGCCCCGCTGCAGTGGGATCCTTAAGCTCAACATGATGGCCACAGGCCTGCCAAGGTGATGTATAGGTAAGCAAAATGACGTTCCCCATCCTTCTGACGGCTTTGACGACTTCTTTTGCTTTTTGTTTTCCACTCTACATACCCTCCTCTCATGCACCACGACAGTGATCATCACGAGTAGGCAAGCGCTTAGACAGATTGCGCCCTTGCTGTCTAGTACCGTAGGGTACTTGCTGTAGGTCTCCCGACAACCGATGATCACGAAGATCGTTGACAGGGCGTATACACCGGTGCCCTGGGTCCGTGGCGGATGCCGAACGACCCCTACCCAAGGCCATAACACAGAGCCACAGAGCCACAGAGCCAAAAAGACGGGAGGGTTGATGACACTACGACGTGAAGAAGAAGACTATGGCATGCAGGTCACCATCTGCAGCTAATCTCTCGCTGCACCGCTGGCTCGGCTAGGCAGTCTCCATCCTCATCCAATGACCCTAGCTCACCACTTTCCCCGAATCCCCATCATCCTGTTGGCATGAGCAACAATTGATTCCATGTCTTTTCAATTTCATAATTTATATGTTATTTGGACTATAGACAGGGCTTGATTCAATAACCTGCTGTTCCGAATACGCGAAAACAAGTAAGAAGGTTTCATCATTTCTGATTATGGTGAATCTACCAGTTCAGAGTCGGGTACTTGACAATGCCAGTAGCTGGCTAGCTGCTTGCCCAGCCGACCGTATGGGTTGATTTTTTATAAAAAAAAAAAAAAAAAAAAAACCTCGTCAAATGTTGCACCCAATGGCACATGAAGTGAAGCACGCTTATTAAAGGCATGAGGTTGATGCCGAAACCTACAGACTGCACAAATGATTGTTCAGCTAGAATCCAAGGATACCTACCCTCCATGCAGTCGTGCTTCGTGTCACAACGTAAAATCATCATAGAGCAGGTGGTCACCAGCGTCCATTTCCAGGTAGACACACATACTACCACCACACACGCGCAGCCGCACGACCATAACGTCTCATCGATATCACATGCAGCAGCCAGTTACTACTACTACGTACCGCCTCAAAATTTCGCAACTGTCGCCAGGGCTATGAGGGAGCCTGGAAAAGGCGGCTTATTCCCTTTTACGAATTCCCTGGCTAGGTACTTTACCTAGTTGGTACACACACGACCTATGAAGGTAATGTAGGTTCAGATATAAGGTACTAAAAGCCTGTCCATGTCGACTTCACTAATCTAGACAGAGTTACTACTGCCTCATTGCACAGCACCGGCCTATAGTTTATGGAATATCTACTACCTTAACGGTACTCATCAGCTGCACTTGGGCACAATCGCGGCATGCGTTCCTAGGTAAAGTACCTACATACCTCAGACTTATGGCGCAGATCATCTTGGAGCAGCAGCAGCAGCACTGGGGCCAACCAACTACGCTACAGTAGTCGTAGTGACCTTTTTTAGAGATATGCGGGACGGCACGAGTACCGTACCCCTCCCTCCCTCCGTCTCTCCCTTCGTCTCTGCTCTCGCTCGCACGGAGGCAAGATGCGATACAAAAAGCGCCAGTCAGCCAAGGACATGCCCTGTTGCGGCCTCTTGCGATTGCTGCACGTACGTATCATAGTGTGTGTACTACATTTCAGTAGTGTCCAAGCAAGGGTAATCCGTACATACATTCCTGGGCGGGCTGGCTCCGGCTGCATTGGGGCCCTCCACGCGATCGCCGGCATCCTTCCAAGCTGCTGGGTTGGAAAAAGAAAAAAGGCCTTTGCCAAGTCTGCCCCCCCATATACATACATGGCCCCAAGTAACACTAACTGGTCGGCAATTCTTCTTGCTTGCAATTGAGTTTTGGGGGCATGTACCAACTGCAATAGTCCTGTTGCAAGTCGCGGAAAAATCAGTGGGCGAGGATGCCGCAAGTGAGGGCATCCATGTACAGACACTGTCCCTTCTTTCCTCAGCCCGGTCCTATGTTCGGCAAGGCTTGACCTTTGTCTCATCCTACAACCACCATCTCGTCCATACGAAATCTCAAGAATCTTACCTGTCAATTTCTGGCTCTGGCTTGTCACGGTCACCCCATGCAAAGATGGATGAGCTCCTGCCGTTGTGTACCTCTTTGATTCAGCACTGAGAGAGAAGCGAGAGAGAGAGACAGGGTGGGAAGGAAAAAAAAAAAAATAACAAGGACGGAGCGGTCAGCCATGGCCGCACACACGAATACGCCAAAAACAAGGAGCTCCACTTGCTAAAGTATTTCACTCGACGGTACGGAATATACGTGCGAGAACCATTTGAACGGCGTCCTGACTTGGACCAAACTGACTGGGTTGCTGGGAATCGCTCGCTGGCTGACTGACACCTTTTTGGGAAGAATGCAACACTATTGGGACCCCGCGTCACAGGTTCCGGTGTTCCGCGGCCGCGGCGCAAACTTGCGGTCTGGTCACGTCACGCAACGAAACACGTTGCTAGTGGGGAGGGAAGGGAAGCAAAAGAGGTGGAGGGTGCGGCGTCTACGTGACCGTCCCCCCCAAAGACTCCATCGTGCTGAGCTGGAGTATGTAGTAGGTAGTGTATCTTATGGGTCTCGTTCGTCACCAACAATAGACTGCCAGGTCACCACACTTGGGGGTGGGCTCTATCGCGTCTATGGCTCCAATCTATTGCCGTCGACTCTTCCTGCTAGACATCAGAACATGCAGTCGCACTCTCATTGTCCGCTCTCGTCTTGATCTTGTTATGCTCTGCTCTGCTTCAAAACGACGTCGGGGGCTGGCCCATCAATGAAACTATTTTGTGCCTCCAGGGTACTACTGCCACGGGCTTACCGCCTTCATACAAGCGCACCCGTAATTAGTAGTGACGAGCCCGCCCATTCAATCGTATCTATTTCTTCATGCTTGCCAGACAAAATACACAACCCTCTACGCTACAAGCTTGAAACCCCTGACAAATAATGAATATACTTCAATATAGCCGTCGAGTTCACTGATTTGCCATTGAACCGAAAACTCCGGGAAATGAACATATAAACGACGGAGAAATGTCGATACTGCGGAGCGAAGGCCCGCATTCCGGTGCATGTAAAGAGAACACAGTTGTAGTGAAGCGTGTCGTTTATACCACAATGTGAGGTCTCGGGGCGAAAGTTTGCATTGAAGAGTCAAGCTATTTAAAGGCAAAGCTTTGATCTCTCTTTTTCGCCTTGTTCGCGTCACCATCCCGCAAGTGGATTCCAAAAGGAAGATAAAAAAACAAAAAAACAATCTCGATCGATGCAATTTTTTTCGGATGCGTGCCGAAAACCTTCGATTGAAATCGAACCGATCCGCTCCGAGAACCGCCCGCAATCCCCACCGGAGCAGCACGGCGCGGGCGGGACCCAGAGCCAGCCTTGCTTCATAAGAACGGGGACCGATTTTCTTTCCCTTCTTCAATGGCAAGGATTCTTACTAGAATTTTGGAGACTTTGGGACTGAGGAAGAAGAAGGCGCAGAAAGAAAATTCGAAACAGCAGCAGCAGCAGCAGGCAAAAGGAAAGGAGTCAGCAGAAAAGGACGTGGAGGTCAGGAACATGTCGTCAAACGCCGCCGCCGCCGCCGCCGCACCGGCATCGCTGCAGGAGTGGGAGATCAAGGAGCCGTGGATCAAGCTCCACTGCGCGCTGGGCGAGGGGCCGTACTACGAAAAGGCGAGCCACCGCCTGCGCTTTGTCGACATCATCGAGAAGCGCATACACACGGTGGACCTGCACCGGGGGCCCGAGTCGCTGTCGACGCTGCAGCTCGACGTCCGCGTCGGCGTCACGGCCGACATTGCCGGCGTCGACCCGCGCGAGCGCATCCTCGTCGGCGCCAAGCACGGCGCCGCCATCCTGCACCGCGACTCGGGCCGCTACGAGTACCTGACCAAGTTCTACGTCGAGGACAAGGAGCGCATCCGTGGCAACGACGGTGCTGTCGATCCTCATGGCCGCTTCTGGCTCGGCAGTATGACGGATTTTGGTTATGGCCCCGTGCAACCCGAGGGTGAGTAGTATATACCTTGGTCGCCTATGAATTTCTTTTGTTGCGGTCCCAGTTGATGGGGTCTCGTTGCAATCTATCTACAAGCAAAGAAGAAACTACATTGGTTTCTTCTTTTCCCGTCATATAAGTTTGATAGACAGTTATCAGAAATTTTGCTGACATGTTCATGGATCTAGGTGCCCTGTGGTTGTTCCACGCCGGAGACCCCGGCCTGGAGGTCAAGGGCCCAGTGTCCATCCCCAACTCGGTGAGCTGGTCGCCGGACAAGAAGACCATGTACTTTACGCACTCGTCGTCGCGCGTGATCCACGCCTTTGACTATGCCGACACGGCTGAAGGGCCCGCCGTGTCAAACGAGCGCATCTTCTTCATGTACAATGGCCAGGGCGAGCCCGACGGCCACCGCATCGACGTCGAGGGCAACATGTGGTGCGCCGTGTACGGCGACGCCGTGGTGCTCAAGATCTCGCCCAAGGGCCAGCTGATCGGCTGCATCAAGATGCCGACCCGCAACATTACCTGCGTCGAATTTGTCGGCACGGAGATCTTCATTACCACCGCCGGCATGGAGGAGGGCCAGGGCACCCCCGAGGAGGTCGACTTTAGCGGTGGCTTGTTCCGAATCGATGTCGGTGTTCGTGGCCAGGAGCCTCACCTGTTCAAGCTGGACGCGTAAAGTTGTTGGCGTTAGATAATGGGCTGGGTAATTTTGAGGCCAAGAAAAACAATACAGTAAAAAGAAACATCAGTTTCCAAGTGAAGAGGCTTGTACTTGCCCTCTAATTATGATGAACCGATCCTGAGGACACGACTATAAAAATGACAAATGTGCATCTCATCCCCTGACTTCAAGGCCTGCAAAGCTTTGCGCCAAGCCCGTGATACACTTATTGACGAGACCGATTTCTGGGAACTTTGCCAGTATAAATCGGCCTTGGGGGGGGGGAATTGAACCGCCTGACTGGTTTATTTCGACCCCTAGACTCGCTCAAAAGTACAACATGATCAAAATGGAATTGTGATAGCTTATGTCATCTATTCTCAGGTCTGATGAACCAGCTGAAAATACACCATTCCCGATGTATCAACCACGAGCCTTTCTGTGCTCTTTCTGAAATCTCATTCTGCAACTATCATCATTTACATGCACCCTCTTTGCCAAGCTTTACACGTCTCCCTACGATCAAAGAGTTGACTGGCGTTGTACCCTTTTCAAAGAGTATATCGGAAGCCAGGACTCAGCGCAAGGGGACCGACTCGGCTCTCCTGGACAATTTCGTCGCGTTTTTCCAGCTCGCCCTTCTCGGGACTACCACCGTCGTCCTCCTGAACGTTCTCAAGAGCGTCGAGCTTGCGATTCTCGCGCACCAGACAGAATCGCAAGACGGTGGCACAACAGATGGAGGCAAACACAAAGACGGTGTTGGCTGTCATGGCCGGGAGGTAGCGCGGCCCCGTGGACGAGTTGTACATGTACGGCGAGTAGATTTGCGCAAAATTGCCTACCATGTTGGCAAAAGCGAATGCCGCCGCGCGCTTCTCGAGTGGACGCGGGATCTAGTTTATAATCAGCCAGAACTACAAGACAAAAAGGATCGGTCTATGGAGTTCAAAATATAAGAAAATAGTTTTCATACCGTCGACGATATCCAGGCGTACGTGACCTAGTGCGTCGAAATGTGTTAGCCTCTCAAATCTTTTCATGATTGTATAGAAATTTCCACCAAGTTCTCGAGCTACCGCTACTAGGTAGGCAGGTATTTCCCGAGACAAAGTTACGGGACCGCCAAATCTCAAAGATAGACTCTTCTAGGAAAACATGCTGCTTACATTGAAGCTGCCGTAAACTCCCCCGAGCATCAAGAATAGGGAAAAGTACCGCGGCGCCAGCGTCGTCGTGGACGCCGCAACAATATAGCCCACCATGCCGACCGCAAGGGGCACGACGAGGTGGCCGTACCGCTCGGCGCGGCGGTCGCTCGAGATACTGACGGCCATGGCGACAATGGCGGCAAACACGTACGGCGGCGCCGTCATGAGCAGCGACTGCACGCTGGAGAATTCAAAAGTGGCCACCAGGGTCGGGACAAACGACGTGACCGCCGCGGCCGTCGTCTTGGTGATGACCACGGCGGCCAGCAGCCACACCTTGTAGTCGGCGAGGGCGAGCCGGACGCCGCGGAGGACGGGCCCGCGCTCCTCGTCTTGGCTGCCGCTGTGCCGGTGGAGCCGGTCCTTGGCAATGGCCTTTTCCTGCTCCGACAGCCACCGCGTCGTGCCCGGGAAGTCGGGCAGCAGGAACACGGAGCACAGCGAGAGGAAGACGGTCGCCGAGCCCTCAATGATGAACAGCCACTGCCAGGCGTGTAGTCCGTGGGCGCCGTCGAGCCCGTATTGTACGCCGGCGCCCACCAGGCCGCCAAAGGCGCTGGACAAGAGACTGCCCGTGTAGAGAACTGCCGTCCGTGTAGCAAGCTCTTTGGGCGTGTACCACGACGACAACAAGAAAAGCGCACCAGGAAAGAAGGGAGCTTCGAGAAAGCCGAGAAAGAAACGGCAAGCTACTAGGCCATGGAAACTTGTCACTGCAGCAGTACATGCAGATACGGCTCCCCTGTACAATGTTTAGTCTGGACCATATAGCCAGAAAGGACCGACAGAGCAACAGACAAAGACTTACCATAGAGCCATACAAAGAGGCAGGTATATGCTTGGCCGTACTCGAGTGAGAATCATGTTGGATGGAATCTGCAAGGCAATGTATCCGGCAAACAAGACCGATATAGCCACATTATAGTCGTCCCCTGCAAGGCCGAGGTCATCTTCGATGCCCTGCACACGAGCGTTGGGGAGTGCTTGACGGTCAAGATAGCTGCATGTTCCAACATTAGCAAGAGCGCAGACACATAGAAAAGAAACGCAAGATGATATTTTGCAACGATAAGCTTGGCTTGCCCTTACTTGAGAACGATCATCACCACCAGGACTGGCATGAGCCTCCAATCAATCTTTCGCACAAGCTTCTTTTCCAATGCTTGGTATTCCGACACATCGGTGGGCAGTAAACTTGAAGCCATGTTTGCGGCGGTGTCGTGCTGCCGATCAGGGTAGTCTGACGGGGTGAATTCGTTGACACGGTGACATTGGCTGCGAAGTCACAGCGATAAGAGATGACCACCTTGACCTGTCCAGATTGAGTGTGCAGGGTCTTGTGTCTATCTGTCTTGCCGAGTTGACTTGATGAAAAGCAAGCTGATCGATTGATGGTGAGGTCGAATATATGAATCGGCTCAATGTGCCAGTCGTGTACCACCGTTTGTATATGACGATAATGATTAGTCAAGTTGTAAAGAGAATGAAAGGAAAGATCATGACTCGAGTGGCAGGTAGGCCCTTTGCTCGCACCCTCAGATGACCAACAGAGCTTGTGCGAATCAATGTATTTTCCGGGCAATTCCCGTCGCGGGACTTGCATCTTCGAATCTGCAGTCCTCGACGATGCTGTACAACCTCATTCGTCTTCTTGACTGGTCTTTGATCCACTCCCCCATAACCTCGGGGAAGAACAGCCGATGTGAAGGTGCGGAGAAGTGAGAAAAAAAAGTCTACATGCAGTTACTCCGTTTCCCACTATATCATCACCTAGGTAGTAGCCATATCCAACCCCCGCAATGGGGTAGGTTAGTTGAAATAGGCAAGCCAAAACAGCAGATGCAAAGTCGGGGTATCTGACCAATGCGAGCGGCCCAGATTGGTAAGATAATGTAGATCATAGAATATAGAGGTTATGACTTGCGAGATTCTGCTTGAGCTTCAAAGTAACACCGCCACATATCTCGCGCAATGTGTTTTATTACAACAGTGTCCAGAGTCTTGGTCCAGTTGTCCGTGGCTGAGTATAACATTCATCTGGCAACAATTTGCAGGAAGGTATAAATGCCTATTTAGGCAGTCTTGGCTTGCAAAATTCAACTATAGACTCTTGGCCCTTGGCCCCGGCCACACCTTGAGCTTACCCTCATGGTTAGCAGGTTGAAAGGAGCATAAAAGCATACGCAGTCGCACAATAGAGCCGCACCCTGAGTGCATCTTGAGTAGGATGAATGAACGGTATCGCTCAATAAGTCGCTGAAACACTTTGCTCGCAGAGAGCCTGATAAACAGTCAGGTGTAAGCACTACGGACAGTTTGACAGTACTCTAAGCTCAACGCAAAGTGCCGGTGCCGCATCTTTGCACAATTACAAGTTCACGGCAGTTGCCAGTCCCTTTCTGGTAGACACAAGTCTGCAAGACATTACTGGATTCTGTTTTTTGTGTGTGTCCTGAGGGCCTCCCAGTTCAACAGTCGCTTATCCCGACGATGTGGGTATCTTTGCTATGACAAAAATTCAATACCATCTGGCACTTCTTTACAGGACATAACGACCTGCGCCAACATTATTCCAGTCGCGAATGCCCCTGCCTTCCTCCAGCTCCACGCACCACCAAAGGGCTTCTTTTGCCTTGTCCATCTGGCCACTCTCCTCGTGAGCCCTGGCCAGAGCAAACCACGCATCCGAGTTGTTCCAGCCAGTGCCGAGTCGCGTGAGGCCCGACAGCAGACCGTATGCCCGATCTCTGGCAGCAAGTCTGTCCACTAGAGGTAGCGATTTTGCCTTGTATGGCGCTGGGAGCTCTTCGATCGACACGGCCTGGGATGGCTTCCGCTGCTGCTTGGGAGGTGATCCACTAATTGCAGGTGAACTCGTCGCCTCTCCGCCAAGTCCTAATGGACCGGATGGGAGAGCAGTGAGGGCCAGTGCAGATTTTGATCGCAATGCGAGACTCTCGTGTGTTGCTGTTGGATCATCAATATTGATTGGCTGCCCGTCCGGCTCTGCGATACCTGGAATGGCTGGCGCAGGCGAAAGGACCTCGGCATAAATGTCCAACAAGATCGTCGACAATCCTACAATGGCAGCCGGATGGTTTGCATTGTGCATCAAAGCTTCTTCAAAGTCGGCTCGAGCTTTGTATGGAATACCCTCGGCAACTGAGAGGGAACCAGTCTGGACCAATGTTAGTAAATGAACTTCATGATGTGGTATGTAATTAAAGGTGGTGGGCAAAATGCACCAAGGGAATGCATACCTCCGAGTGAACATCAGCCCATAGCTCCTCGACACTTCTCTTACCACCCCAACCAGGGTGACTGATTCCAACAGATCCAGACGTGTCCTTGGCAATATCCAATTCCATGGCTTCAATAATCTTCTTGGCCTCATCGATGGCGTTCTGGCACTGACTAAACACCCCCGCACGTCTGTAGAATGCTGCAATCATCAACCATACTTTAACGAGGATCGTCTGTCGCTGTCTCTTTGTTTGCTCCGCGGGGAAATGAAGCAGAGGCAATGTGATTGGTGGTGAGAGAGAATCCAGAGTAAAGGATTCCGGGCCTGTGGTCGACCCCTTATACGAAGAAGCTGTAGAATCGTACCTGAGCAACCCTCTCCCCTTTGAGAAAGACTGTTGGCTAGAGATGTTGCTCTTGGTCTTCCAATCAAAGAAGTCTGGCCTGTCAGTGGCTGCGGCATCTCCCAGAGGCGTGAAATATGCGTCACCATCAGAAATAGTTGGCTGGTGTGCCCGCTGGCTTGGAGGTCTGCTTGTGCTTGCAGCTCTTCGTTGCTGGCTGCTGGCATCGCGCTTCTTGAGACTGTTGCCCCGTTTTACAGAGTCACTTCGGCGCCCCCGGACACTTCCGGTGGACTTGCGGGAGCGTGTGTCGGACAAATCCGTGTTGTCTCGAGTGATTTGTATAGCAGGAGCTGGGGGCGCATCGGCGGCGGCAGTGACAGGAGCGGCAGTGGATGGTGGGTTCTGAGCAGTTTGAGGTCGGTCTGATGGTGACATTGGTGTCTCTTCCTCTAAAGGAACTGTCTCTCGCAGCCTGCTAGAAGCTCTACCCCGGTTTCCAAAAACACTACCTCGAAAACTACGCAACGTCCCTGCCGAGCTTTTCGGAGGCGCAACGGTGAGAGACCTCTGTGTTGTCGATGGGGCATTTGTCTGCATAGTTCCAAAAAGTCTGGTGTACAGAACAAGCAGTTCGTGACTTGCGTTGACGGCAACTTCTGGGCCTTCGAGCAGCTCTAGAAGCGCAAGTTGGGTCATCTTGACCTCGATAATATTCTCCTTTTCAAGATCGTCCATCTCGTCAACAAGAGCGCCCGGTTTGCCATGTCCATTCTTGGCTTCAAGCTCGTTGAGGTGATCGCTTCGGAACTGACTCTGCAGCCCCTGAGTTCCAAACAGTACTGCCGGATCACCAAATTGCTCGAAAGCACCCTCACAAGCTCGAGCGGCCATGACGTAGTCCTGACGCGCACTGAGAAGCAGGGCCAACAAATGCCAAAGTGGAATGAGGGAACGCTCATGCCAGTGGCTGCCAGCCGCCGGGATGTACTCTGTTGATTTCTTGTTGGTCATGAGAGCAGCCTTGATGATATCTATGGCTGTGGACAACTCTCTCTGCTCTGCCAGGAGGAGACCAAGAGTGAAAAGAGTCCGAACATCGGCTGGATTTCCAGTGTCTGGTGCTAGGGACTTTTGAAAGCTTCGAATCGCCTTACCCTGTATTTCCGTCCTGGAAGCAGCGTCAAATGTCATCCTAGCCCACTGAGCTTGCGATACACCAATCGCTTGCCACGCCAGAGCATTCGCCTTTGCTGAAATACGTGGGTGGAGAACAACGCCATTAGCGTTTTCCTCGGGCAACGATGTTATATCTGCAGTGTTGGGCATCGGTGCTGGTAGTTTCTGTAACATTTCTTCCAACTCAATTCCAAGACCGTAGGCTGCTTCTGCCTCCTCGCGGAAACCGTATTTGCACAGAGCTGAAATAGCCGCCGAGATGGTCTCGAGCACAGTAGCATCATCGTCAAGGCTAGGTTCTGCGTGTCCAGTTTTGTCGATGCGAGCCTTGCCCTTCTTGACAATTTCCAGGTACGAGTTGAACGCCTTGAGGGCCAAGTCAAATTCAGCCACAGCAAGATGCACCGTGAAGAGGTGACGCAAAATGGCGGTTGAGTGAAAAGTCTTGGTCGCGGCTCGGTATAGAATTTCGAGGATACCACGGCTCAGGGCGTCCTTACCACCATGAGCAAGATCGTGTTCGTGCCAGTCGCGTCCATTCAGAATACTCCAGTTGCTCATGACAAGAGCGACAAAGGCTTCAATTTCCTCGCGCTCCTCGTCTGCGCGGGGAAACGGGGTCTCGTCCAGCAAAAGCGCCTCATATGCAGCCTCGACCTTTTTCAATTCCATACGCAGCTGATTCCGTGCCGATGCCTCGTTTGAAAGAGTAGGCACTTCTGCGGTCGGGAAAGGCAGATCCTGGTCTAGGATGGCAGAAAGAGCAGTGTAATACTCGCGCCATACCCTTCTTCTCGGCACAGCTCCTCTAAAACCGTGACCACCGACGAGAGGAGTGCCCTGGCTCTTGGAAGTCTCCCAGTAGCGTGCCCACGAGCGATATGGAGCCAGAACTGTCGAGTCGTCCAAGCTCTTCTCGCCTCTTTCCAATGCCTGCGACTGCAGCATGCAGAACTCGGTCAGGAAGAGCTCGGCCCAGAATTGTAGCTGCTTGCGACCTTTTTGCGTGGACCAAACTCTTGTCAGGGAACTCAAGGCGACCTCAAAGACAGCGAGGGCCTGGAGTCGTTCATTGTCCCGAGAAAGACAATTTGCCTTGAGGTAGGCGGCCTTGAGCGTGCAGACTCGGGTCCATTCTGAGACTTCCTCGGGATCCTGTTCTAAAACACTCGGCAGACGGGTTACGGCAATGCTGTACTCTCCGACGGCCCAGTGCAGCCATCCTACGCAGACTTGTGCCTGATACTTGTCCTCCTGCAAGGTGTGCTCATTTTCGATTGCCTCGAGAAGTTTTGGGAGAAGATTTGTGATATCGAGGTCCGTCTGGGAGACTGCAGTGGCAGGACGCGCCGTCTGCTTCAGCTGGGCTTTGATGATGGCATATTCAGTTTCGGCAGTCGTCGCAAGACCTATGTGACGCTCGAATTAGCCATCTATGGCCAATGATACGGTGAAGTCAGAACGGTGGGTAGTGTGTTACATTGTCTGTTTGGTGCATGTTTGCGAATCTTGCGCACCGCCTCGGGCACGGCGTCCCAGTTGTCTTCGCAGCGACAATTCTCTAGTTGTGACAGGTAGATCTCGGCCTTGGATGGTTTCTGGGTAGTAGAGTTGGGCGTTAGTATTTGTCTGATGTATCATTCGCGTCGGTCGCCGAGCATGTCTGCTCATGCCTAGAGAGAGGGGAGGATTGCGCGGCGTACCGTCATTATGAAGGGGGTTTAAAGGAGCGGCAGATGTTTTTGGAGGGAGTGAAGATGCGCCTAAGCTAGCATGCTCGAAAAACGCAGGACGGCGGCGGGCAGCAGAATGGAAAAGAAGTAGATGCTGTCTGTGATCAAAATGATGAAGGGCGTCGCAACGCAGGCAAGCAAATCAAGGGCAAACAAAGCGAATCAAAAGCCTTCTCTGGCCAACGCAAGTTGTCGGCGACTTGAGGCCAACGTTTATGGGAAATAGCTTGGGCGAGATCGACGCAATCCAGGGGCAGGGAAGTGACGTCCATTTCCACATGCTGGGATCACTGGGTACGGAGCTGGAGCTCGGGGGGACGCGACAGGCGGTTGGCAGCTGGCCCAACGGCGGTAAACATTAAAAAAACAAAAAAGGCCAGGGAAAACATTAACTTGCATATGGGAATCACAATTTTTCATTGGTTCATCCCCGTTCCAATGGGCCATGAAGAGATATTCCGAGATTGTGTGTAAATTTATGATCTTTCAAGTGATGATTGAGTGAACATTCATGTGAGCCTGCATTGCTGTAGTAGTTCTACTTTGGCATGATTGTTGTCAGCGACTTTGCTTATGGACATTGATGAGTGGAATTCATAGACCCAATTATAATGTACGCAACCAGGTACAGGGACTACTCGGTACGTACTTGCACATTGCAGTGTATCTATCTATCCATCCGTAATGGATGGACCTTATGCAGTCCCCGGACCCACTAAAAAGTTCAAAACCAAAGTCGCAACAACAGAGACTTTGAAAGATTCAGATAACGAGAAAGATCTGCACCTCTTACAATCTAGAGTATTTTACCTGCTGTGGGATATGGTCTGTGAAGACGCACCGAATTTTTTTGACCGACTGAGATGACCAGAATTTCTACGAATTCTGCAACTCATTGGTCATTCACGAAATCCAGCAACCTATAAATCTCTGCACAAAGCTTAAGATTTTCTCTGCTCAGCTGCACAGCTCATAATCATAACAATGTCTTTGGTCTCTCTTCCACCAGAGCTCCGCAGTATTTGCAGGAGGCTCACCACCGCCAAGACTGAACAGCTCCCGAGCCTGCTTCCTTCCTTGCTGAAGGATCTTCAACGTTGCCAGCAACCTCTGTCTGAGCCGCAGGACGCCAAGACCACATCGTCCTCGTCTGAAGCTGCCGTCCTGGTGCACAAGCTCCGAACCCACATCGGCACATTGCTGAATGGCCGGAGTCTGGAGGGCCGTTTTACTGCTGTCGCCTTGATCAAGACCTACATTGAAGTGGGAGGATGGGAAACCTTGCGTGTCTCTGAGCCCTGGGTGAGAGGTCTTGTGTCGATCCTCCAGGTAAGTTGAGAGCAGTTCCATCATTTACTCTATGTTGGAGCCAGTGAACTGACGCCTCCTAAGAAACGGGACCCCATAGCAGTCAAGGAACTATGTGCCATTGTACTTGTTAGGATATTCACACTTGCGCACAAGTTTCAAACCTTGATACGCGAGATTGTCACGCCTTTCCTCCCAGCTTTTGCCACTGCCTGCCTACAGATTGTGAAGCCCGCCAGCACAAGTAAAGCAGCTGTCAAAATTCCCTTGAGTTTTACTGAGACCGTCATTGAGGCATTCTCCGTGCTGATTCCTCTCTACCCAACGACGCTGCGTCCTTCCGTCGCACAAATACGTTCCGTCACAAGGCCATTCATTGCCCCAACGAGCTCAGACGATGAACTCGTCCCCTCAAGTCTACAAAGCAGCAGCCGAAAGCTACTTGCTAGGCTACATATGACAGCAGCCAAGAATGGCGGTGCGGATGAGTGGGCCAAGCATTTCCAAGGCCTTATCAAAGAGTTTCACGAGACCGCCGACCAAGTCTTTCGAGCTGTGCTTGAGAACTGGGAGTCCACTACAGGACACAACAAGCAGGCGCCCAACTTCGATGCCGAGCCTGGCAATGACAGTCCATCTGCAGAGCAGCTACCCCAATGGTCAGGCATACTAGCTGGCAGCGAGCGCATGATGGGTCTACTTGCTAGCTTGGCCGATTGTCTCCGTTGCCCTACGAAAGTCGCCGTCACCATTCCAATCAGTGCTGCCACGGATATGATTGCGCGTGTGTCGCTGATTATTCCTCCCGTCGCTGGGAAAGATAAGAGCGAGTATACTCAGCTAAATCCGGCTGCCGGCAGAGAAGAAAAGGATGATTTGTGGGCAGTCTTACCTGATGTCCAAGTCGCCATTCTGCAATTCGCTCGAGTCCTCGCCCAGCGATTGGGAAGAAACTTTATTCCTCTGGCCCAAGACACCTTGGACCAAGTTGTCCGCATGATGGACTCGAGCTATCGCCTGCCCGAAGTCCGCAGCATAGCTTTTGCTTTGATCACTGATCTGCTCCAGCTGAGCGGCCCAACGCGATCCAAGCCGCAAGTCGATGCGCTACAGCTTGTCACCATGACATGCTGCCGTGACTTGCTCGGCGCTGGGGGTCACCTCAAGGCGCCAAAGCAGCAGACCTCCACGACCGGGCAGAACGGAGCGAAATCCAGAACCGCTTCGCAAAACGCCGATGCCTTTCTCAAGTCCAACGCCGAAGATGAGACCGTTTCCGTGTCCTTTGACGCAGAGCACGTGGCCGCTGCAGAAAGACTGCTCACGGCCTTGTTCAGCCATCTGCCCCAGCAACACATCAATCCTGACCTGCGGTCTCGCATGCTCCGGACTGCGATCCTGTGCCAAATCAAGGACGCCCAAGTTGCCAGCATCCTCAACCCCGCCAAGGACAAGAACGGCAGGACAGCCCAGGTCATCCTCCCCTACCTCCACCAGCAATTCCCCTACGACGAGGCCGTCGAGATTCTCCGCTTCAACTTTCGTCCTATTGCCGGTGGCGCCAGGGGGGGCGATGCCCTGGACGCTGGTAATGATGATGATGACATGGAGATTGACTCGGAAGTGCCAGTGGAGAAACCCGCCGACGGCTTCACCTTTGACCGCCCCTTCCAGGTGACTTCGACCGCCTCGGTGACACAGACAGCCACCATGTCGGAACCCGTAGTCGCCCGGACGGCCCCCTCGGCGCCCGCCATTGCCGCCGAGATTCAGCCCAGCCCCTTCCTGCCGCAGCCGCTCGTCCCGGCAGTCGTGTCGCCGCTGGCCGCCGCCAGCAGCACCGTGCCCCTCAAGCGCAAGAGCGAAGAGGCCGAGGCCCTACTCGCTTCGAAACGTGTGGATATAGCTGCCGCCGACACCCCCGACCCCGGGTTCGGGACCATGGGCGCCCTGGTCGAGGACACGCTGGCCAAGTCGGCTCCTGCTGGTGCTGGGCAGTTGACGGCGGCAGACGGTAAAGACGACGACGATGATAGCGATGACGAAAGTGTTCATTTGAACATGGATTTAGATTCTGAAGGAGATGAAGATGAAGAGTAATTGCATAGATGATAAAAAAGTAGAACAAGATTTGTAAATGCAAATCATGCCAAACTCGACATGAATAATTCTCATGTGAAATCACAATCGAGGCACCAGGTAGCATTTCACAGATGACAATTGCATCGCAGTAGACCAATTGACCGGGCCAGAGAAAATCAAATCTTTTGCTAAGTAACTGAGCATCGCCGATGGCATCGTCTCCATTCACGATGTCAGCCATGAACGCCCCAAAACGCCTAAGTGACGAGACTTTCTTTCGTGTAAACCACCTTTAAATATCCATGAATTCCCCCTCCCTCGCCCAATGTTTCGCCAGATTCCTTTGGATATCATGATCGCACTAGAACAGACGATGTGATATAGAAAAAAGCTCTCAAAACGCCGAGCCACACCCTCTTTCGAATGCCTTTAGATGTGTATTCCCTCAGACACATGTGTACGCATGATGCTGCCCCTTCTTGCTCACTTGAATACTCTTTACGCTCCTTTCCCTCCCTCTCTCCTCCATATATCTACACCATTGTTCACGGGTTTGTACGCCCGGCCCCAGTAGCCTCAGATGGAGAATTTCTGCGTCAGACCCCTTGTACCCTCCCAATCGGCCGGGTCACTAATACTCCTCTGACGCTCTGTCCTTCCCTCGTCACCAGAACTGGTTTCAACCTCCTCTTCACCCTCCTCGTCGCCATACACAATCTGCCTCAGTACGCTCTTGTCAAACATCTCAATGGCCATGTGTCGATCGCTCAGCCGGTAGTGGTGATTCTCCAGGAGTGACAAGACGCGGCGGAAGAGTTTGGCTTGTCGAAAGCCGGGTACTTTCTTGTGTCTGAGTTGCAGCAGTTCCATCTTTGCTTTCTTGTATTGCACTATGTTGCCCAGCTCCACCATGATTTCCAGGATCCGCTGATTAGTCTCATCAGGATCTTTCATGACGGCCGGTGGTGCCTCGATGATGGTTCTCTGTGACTCCGGAAGCACCACAGAAGATGCAGTTACATGCTCCCATGGTTGAAAAGAGAAAAGTTTTGACATATCGGTTGGCAGACAGAAGCCGAGTGACACACCCAAAGGCGTGGTGTTCGAGTCCCACCCCAGCTCAGAGAGTATTTCAAGGCCATGAACGGATCTGGATATCAGGCCGAGCACGAAAAAGGCGGTTCCTCGTAGGCTCATCACTTCATGCGTCTCTGCAATCTTGACAATCTGGCCCACCACATCTGTGGACTCGAGGAAAGGTGCTCCGAGCTCCATCGAGCCGACGTTCCCCACTGCCCACATGCAACCTTTGACCTTGACCATGAGTTCGGGGTCATTGGAATACATACCATAATCGCGGATTGTTGTAGAGAATTCTTCAAAGTGTCCCTTATCCTCTAGAAGCTTACATCCCTCCTTGGTACGCGTCAACTCGCGGTAGAAGTGTGGTGGGATGTGATTATCCTGGTCGGCGTCCAGTTCATCTTCATAAAGACTAAGTCGGCCGGAATGGTCCTCGGGATTCTCGACAAATGAGCGAGCCAAACTAGCCTCTATAAGACTGACATAGCTGTCGTTTCGGCCAAGAAACCAATCGTCCATTTCGTTGCTGATATAATCGAGTCCGTCCAGGTAGTGGTATCCGATAGATGTGGACAAGAAACGGAGCAGTAGAGGTGCTCCAATCTCTCCTAAATGATCCAGTGCAGGACGACACTCCACGATATATTCCAGTAAGTGCTTGCTATTGCAGGCCTTCTCCAGGATCTTGACAGCTGTAGCACAGACCTCGATTTCGGGATCATAGAGCTGAGTGACAAGGAGCTGGATAGCCCACTTCGCATCAGACACGATATGGCTGGATGACGGCGCTCGTTGGCCCGTGGCATACAACCTCAACGCATTCGTGGCATGTATTCTGATTTCCTTGGTTCCTGCTGTCAGCGCCTTGGACAGCAACACGCGGGGATGTCCTTGAAGACCATAATCAAAGTTTGCCAGGATTAGTTTGATCATGTCAGGTCTCTGGTTGTAATCAACAATGTGATATATCATGTTGAATATCCGCCACCGTTCGAGCATTTGTAGGCCGTTGGGGTCTCCTGTGAGCACCCCCAGCATGGGGAAATAGCCACCGCAAAGGAAGTCAGTCAGATAATCAGGTGAGAACATCGGACGTTGCGCTGTTAAACCGCTGGTCTTGAATTCCTTGTCAGCATCAAATCAAGACAAATTTTGTAGTACATTGCTCGGCTTACTGGATCACATTGGGCAAGACATTCGGCAAGCTGTCGCAAGAGCTTGTTGTCTGCCAAGTATTTTCTGCCTTCTGGTGATTGAAGCAGAGAGTGCATCAAAGCACAACCAACTCTGATATATTTCTGAGAATTGCGATGACTCTTGGTACCGGAAAACCGATACTTAAAGGGCCGGTAAAAGCTCATCAGTCTCTTCACGAACTTGGATGCTTTGATAGCCTCTTCCAATCTCTTGCCGTTGGTGAGAGGGCCTTCGATTATCCTCAGAACGATATCCCAGTTCCATTTTATGGGGTTCGAGCTTCCGAGAACACCCGAGTCGATCAAGAGCTGCCGAAAGGTTGCATCATCCGTGTTTATTGAAGCACTGTTTTTGGGTGTGTCCTCAACAGAGCCAACATGGTCAAGAGCGCTGCTGGCGGGTAAGGTAAGAGCTGCTGGCGATGATCGGAACAGCGTGCGACTGACGCTGCTGATCTGATACACCACACCCGTCGCGTGGAAGCGACTGGTGTCCTTGAATTCTATAGCAGCTGAGAATAGCTCAGGAAGTAGTTGTAGTTGGCTGCTCCAAGCTGGAGGTAGTAAACGACCTGCCAATTTCAGCACCTCGCCGATAAGCAGTGTTGCCTTTCGCTTTAGCAAAGTTGTATCGGGTTCTTGCGCAATGACGAGGAGGCTTGGTAGCAGTCCAGCCTTGACGAATATAGCCAGTAATAAGGATGTGTAATGCTCGACAAAGTTTTGTTCGTCATTATCCTCGTCATAAGAAGCGCCAGTCTTGGTCGTGGCCGATTTGAGGCTGGCAACTCTTCCGTAAGTGGTCAAACGCCTTCCAGCTAGAAATGTCGTTGCCCAAGCAGGCGGCTTGATTCGCAAAAGCGTAAAGAGCATGTCAATAACCGTCTCGCGAATCGCCGTGTTGGGCAGAGAGAGTGTAGATATAAGTGCCCTGATCGCTCTAAAGTCAAACATGGATAGCGTCATCAGGCCTGACCATGACTTTAAAGCGCCTGAAACAGCCTTGGAGTTTTGTTTCACAACACCCTCGGCGGAGAATAAGGCATCTGTGAATGCAGTGAACATGACCTCCAGGTCATAGCCTGCACGAAGATATTTTCGGGTATGAGGTGCATTGAGTAGAAACAAAAAGGCAGATGCCAAAGATTCAGGAGACTTATACGTCCCCTCTGCAAGGGCTTCAGACAAAGGTGCCAAGCCACCACAAGCCGTGAGCAAAGCAGGATCCTTGAGCAGAATCTCAGCCAGAGTTTCGATGCATATGGGCCGCAAGCGATCCTCCAAGTGTTCAGCAACTGCGACTATGGTGCGCACAACAGCCCGTGAAATCTCTCGGACACCATCCTTGACGTCGAGAAAGGCGCGCACAAACTTCAACGCTTGTTCACGTTCAACATCAGCCTTTCGGTCCTTGGCCAATGATACTACTACCATGTAATCTGTATTGAGGCTCCGGATCCTTTTCAAGGATGTCACATCCGAAATAGCATAGCGGATCATGCGGTACCCGGCGGCAACAACCTCTCTGCTATCACTGAGAAGCATCATTTGCATCCGGTCACCAAAGATGGACCAGACCAAATCATACTTGAGCGTAGGATGCTTCTTGAAGAGCTCCACGAGGCTATTAGCACGTCCGACATAATAAGCAGCTGTCAAGCCCTCCTGCTCAAGCGCTTGTAGGATCTCGGCAAGAGCAAAAGTTGGTGACTGTTCCACAGGTTCGTCGAGATCAGAGCCAGCACCGCTGCGTGATGCGCTTGGTGGAGAGCGGATGCCGTTGCTAGCGAGCAAGCCTTCGGTGCGGTTTCTGGTAGGAGTAGCTGGGGTAGCCTTGACCCTTTGTATATCGTCAATTTTGGTCCTGAGTTCTTTGATCTTTTGATTGGACGTGTTGAGTTCAGCTTCGATCCTCTGTCTTTGATCCTTTGTCTGCTTCGCTTTCTTGATGTTCAGAGCTTCTAGCATGTTTTCACTACCATCGCGGATCTTGATCTCACGACTGAGTGCATCTTTAAGCTGGTTCAGGTTCTTTTCAGCCAGAGAAATCTCCTCTTCATCCAACTTCTCTAGAGCAAAAATGTCTGCACGTGAACCAGTTCTGGAGGCTGCCTGGCTACGCACGTCTGGGTTGAAGCTGCCCGGAGCCGGAGTAGGGACAAAAGATGAACCGCCCCTGGAGACATAGGAACCCCCTTTGCCTCCATTTGTGGCTCCTGGTGGTTGAAGCCCATCTCGTTCCAAACTCGGGCGGCCCGTCGCTATCGAGGATGTCAACGAGGATGGCGGCTGTGGTGTGTGTGACTTTTGAGTCGGTGTTGTGTTTGCGCTCAGCATTGTGGCAGTCCCAATTCAATGTCCACCCTCCGGGACGTTACCCACGAGCGGCTCATTCGATTTGATTTCGCATAGGCGGTAATGATGGATGTGCGCCGACTCCCAGACGGGGTTTGGTTGGCTTTTTTTGGTCAAGATGCAGTCCCTCCGTGCCGCGGCGTTTCTTTTGTCGCCGGCTCACACTACTGACAGTGGTTGTGCGCTTCGTCGCCCCAGCTTGTATCGCTCAGTGCAGACTTCCAGATTCCCACGAGACTGACTGCGGTAAACTCCCGGCGCGCGCGAGTTGCTTCCTCCTCTTGACTGGCCAAGAATATTTCAAGGCGTTCGAGAGGAATTTAACGTAATCGGAAGGTGTGCCTCGAGTGTCCCACCTACGTTCGTACAGTCGAACTGAGCAAGATTGGTCGGGTTGAGGAGGCTCGACTTTGCGCTTGAATGGCAGCGTGCCTTGCAGGGCTGCGTGAACGTACGGCGCAGTTTGTCGCTTGTGAATGGTCAAGATCGTGTCTGGCGTACGTTGTCGACTTTCAGGTCAAAGATGTGCTACCGAGCTGTGCGTCGATGCTGCAACTGCCAATTGTACCAGGTCGTGAGGAGACACGATCTGTTGCCTCGTGGGGTTTGGTGTCTCGGATTGTTTGGGTTATTGCCAAGTCAAGACCACGGCGCAAAGGGCGTCTGGCAGGTATATATCGCCGCTACTCGAATCTGTGACGTTTGACGTTTATGCAAGAACTGTATCGTACAGATCAGGTTTGGCTTTCGCTTGCCAGACTGTGCTTGGCTGCTATCATCACCAACTTCGGAGACCAGGTTGAGGCCGATTCAGGATTGGGATCTGTGCTCCATGCCAAGAATAACACGCGCAGGGGTAAGGCCAAGCCAAACGAACCAAGTGGGATGGGTCCTTGGGATCTCCTAAGCTTCAAGACGGGAGACTGCGGGGCTACCACTTGTTACTAGCAGCAGCATATTTTGTATATTCCGCGTTGTCAATCTTGTTCTGTCCTTCACCTACCACTAAATGTAGAAATGTAGAAATGTATCAAAGAGTAAAACTAATTTATACAGTGATCGTGACTCATTTGCATAACATTTACGATTAAAAAGGCGTATTAATACATGATTGTGCAAGGCATCAACCGAAGAAGCGTGTATCCTACTTGACTTGCTCTGACAGCGACTGGAAAAGAAGTATTCTATTCTTGCTGCTATGCACCATGTACGGCAATTTGATATCTGTAGAACACCTAACCCTCGATTAATAACAAGATTCAATCCTACATTTTGTTATGCCGAAACAACATAGCCTCAAGATCTAGATGCAAGCCTCCCGAGCTGTGCAAAGGACAAGTCTATTCAGAATGGCTACACACGAGACTAACACCATCATGGCAGAAAACCATGCAGGCCGCCCAGGCAAATCAGAGAAAAATCAAATTTGACCAGCAGCAAGACCTCTTTTATTCTACCGGGTTTCCAAATCGAGGAACCACTGGAGCATCTGGGCAAAGGATGAGTAAATTCAAAGGAGGTCTGCGCACTTCCCAAGTACTACGTTGACGTACACATATCAATGATGGATTGGACAAATCCAGGTACAGGACAATGGACTCGATCGTATTTGGTCCTACATACGCTAGGCTAATGAACAGAGCGTCCAATGAGTCGTACGATGCCACCAAGTCACTTCACTGTCAAGGCTCTTGCATCACCACCTGCATTCGTCTTATCTGCCTCTCCCTCTTTCCTGTGGTTGCCCTGCAAAGGATGATTTGGTGTTGGCCAGCAAGGTGAAAGACCCCCGCATCTCTCCGCAGCTTTCCGGCCGATTTGGCTGCAACGTCCGCCCCGCAGCTCTCCGGTCAGATGCAATAATAAGGCGGGTTACGTACCTGATTCATACAGCTAGTACCCCCTGTGCAGTAAAGTTCGCGAGAGAGGTATAACGTTCAGCTCAAAGAGGCAATGTATAACTCTTGACAACCAACAACAACAAACGTATGAGATTAAAATGATTGTATGAGAAAGTCCTTCTCAATCCACGTGGCTCCGCAGGGATCGCCCACGACTAAAAACTGCCCTCGTATGACTGGACGATTCCGATCCGCCCCGTTGCTATGGGCCGTCCACTGTGTTAGTGAAGTTCCTATGCGGGTGGTCGGCGTCCTCCGTGCCCTGTCTATCGCTGGTTTGCTGCCCTATCCGGAAAGCTCCCAGCGATTCGGCGCTCTCATGAATGCTAAGGTCTCGGTCACCAGCGGCCAACGGGCTTCGCTTTGCGTTCCTTTGATTGCTTCGCTTTCAAATTCCGTCCGGTGTTAGAAAAAGCCTTTTTGGGGCAATATGTAAACTCTACTTAAATACCGCCATCCGCCTTCGTAGTCTACAAACGTTCCATTTCCCTTTTCTCTGTTGCCATTCTACCTCAAAGACAAAACACCATCATCTGATACCCCCCAAAGACATCACTCGCTACTCGCATTACCAATCTGGACACCTCATTGGCCTATCCATCTCTTACAACATAATAAAGCAGAGATACAGATACTCAAAAGACCGCCACGATTTCTATTCATTGTGTTTCCTAGCATAGCTGAACACATTTCACCTGCATATTTCCAAGAAGGGGACAGGAAAGAGTAAAACACTCATCCTCTAAATCAAAATGGCTCGTCTTTCTGCTGCCCGCTATGGCAAGGACAATGTCCGCGTTTTCAAGCGCGACAAGCTGGCAGATGGCTCCGAGGAGGTCACAGAACTGACCGTGTGCTGCTTGCTGGAGGGTGAAATCGAGGAGTCGTACACCAGGGCCGACAACAAGCCCGTCGTCGCCACGGACTCGATCAAGAACACCATCTTCATCAAGGCCAAGGAGTACCCCATCAACCCGATTGAGCAGTTTGCCGCCATGCTCGGCCAGCACTTTCTGGACACATACTCGCACATTTCGGCCGCCAACGTGGACATTATCAAGCACAAGTGGACGCGCATGATTGTCGACGGCAAGCCGCACCCCCACAGCTTCCACCGCGACGGCGACGACAAGCGCACCGTCGCCGCCCGCGTCACCCGCGCCGGCATCGAGATCAAGTCCTCCATCCAGGACCTGCTCGTGCTCAAGAGCACCGGCTCCATGTTTTACGGCTACGTGCAGGACGAGTTCACCACTCTCAAGGAGACCTGGGACCGCATCCTCTCGACCTCGGTCGACGCCACCTGGACCTGGAAGACCTTTGCCACCGTCGCCGACGTCAAGGACAAGGTCGACGCCTTTGACAAGGCCTACAAGGCCGCTCAGGACATCACCTTCAAGACTTTTGCCGAGGAGAACAGCCCCTCGGTGCAAAACACCATGTACCTCATGTGCGAAAAGATTCTCGAGGCCGTGCCCGAGACGGCTGCCGTCTCGTACGCCTTGCCCAACAAGCACTACTTTGAAGTCGGTAAGTGGCAAATGAGTTCCATCGTGCAAAACATAGTAAAACAGTTTCACTAACACAACCCTCTCAGATCTCGCATGGCACAAGGACGTCAAGAACACTGGCAAGGACGCCGAGGTCTACGCTCCCCAATCGGGACCCAATGGTCTGATCAAGTGTGAAGTTACAAGAGATTAGATTTGTTCATCATTTTTTATTGAAAGCGAGTTAGCATTGAATTTTTTAACATATATCATCAGCATTATTCATGATGTCTATGTTGCCTGTACCATCTTTGAGATGGATAGCAGGCACGACTAGAGAAACCAAGGTTAATAAAGACTTGAATATTCATCATTACGCTTCATCGAGTACATGATACCAAAGTAACTTCATGTGATCTAACAAGTATGTAAAGGTGGTAGCCCTGAAATTCCTTCGTCGGTCAATCTTGAGTCTCAGGCTTCCTCCGTAACTTCTCGAGATGTATCGGCCTCTTTGCTCAAGCGTTCGAACATGTCCCAAACTTCCTGTCGCCCGCGGAAGTGTCTGCACAGAATGTCGAATGGAGTTCGGTTGAACTTGTCCCGCCAAGTCAAGTCCTCTCGTCTCGGTTTGAGAGACTGTAGGATCTTCATCGTCCTTGCATCGGCGGCCATAGCGGCACAGTGCCAAATAGTGCGGCCATATCCATTGGCGTGACGGTGATTGGCGTTTTTGCTCAGCAATAAGTTGATGACCTCATGTGCGTTAACTTCAATCGCGTAAATGAGCGCTGTGTCATTGTCTTCATCGACGGCATCCATGGCAGATCCCCATTCGATCAGACGCTCAACAATATTGGGTTGGTTATAAATGGCGGCCAAGATCAATGGAGTTCCACCTCTAGAATCAAGGGTGTCTATATCAACACCAAGCCAGTAGAGCTGCTCGATGAGTTCCAATGAACCAGTGTATGCTGCGACGTGTATGATGGAATCACCATGCGTGTTTTTGGCGTGAATATTCGCACCTTTCTCAGCAAGAAGTTTGAAGGATTTCGCGCCCTTCACGCATCTTGCCAAGGCGGCTAGAGGTGTAAAGCCAGCAGTGTCTCGTATTTCTAGTTCCGCTCCAAATGACAAGAGGATTTCGACGGCCTCGGCATCATCCTGGCTCGCGGCCAAGTGTAATGGGGTTCGGCCGAATCCATCAGCGTGATGTATTTGCTCGAGTCGCTCGTTCTCTTCGAGATCTTCGAGGTATTCACGAAGATCAGTCTCCAGTAGGTTGAGTACTATCTTGTGCACAGTTCCGTACCCGAGATACTCCGTTGCATCCTCCAATCCTTCGGCAATGGATAGCTTGCTATGAAGCTCATAATGATCTGTCCTAGGGAAGTATCCCTTGAATGCATGAATTGCGAATGCTAAGGCAGCGTCGATGCCCCGATCATCCTCAATCGCCGTGTCTGCTCCGTGGTCTAGAAGCAACGCAACTATATCAGGGTTTTGCAAATGCACGGCCGCATGTAAAGGCGAGTGGCCACCGAGGTCCCATTGGTCGTTCACTACAGTTGGACTGGTCTTGAGCAGTGATCGTATTTGTTCAATGTCATTTCTTTGGATACTCCAGAAGATGTCACCCACCAGAGACACCACTCTCTGCGTGGCTTTCAGTCTACAACTCAGACCGCGCCTTAACGAGTATCTCACGGAGAATTGGACAACTAGAGGACCAAACCAGTTCGGAACTCGCCAGTTGACTAATCTGGCAACTTGGGCTCGCGGTACAGATCGGCAGTCGTGACAGTAGGAGTTGAGATGACTTTTTCGGGATGAAGCCATCATCATGGCTCGCCAGATACCTTGCATGCTATTCGGAAGTACATGGGCTGATAATCGTTTGATGTGATTGTGACAATTGCAAACACAACTGGAAGAGCATCGAGGAGTGTTGTAGAGCCTTTTCGAGGATGTCTCAACCAATGAGAGCCTGCTTGATCTCGATACTTCCGATCGCGTAGTCCTCTCATCGAGGATTGCTAGGCGTTGTTTGGACATGGTTTGACTGTCGAGAAGTTGAGTACCAGCTCGCGTTGAACGCCTCTCATGATCAGCAATGGTCACAGACTTACCGGGTGCTTTGTGCCAACAAGATCGAGTTCATACTCCCACGCAAATTCTCAAAGTTTTTCTTTTGTGCTAAAGCAAGACGATGCTTGGATCTCAACTCGCACCTTTTGGCAAAGTGGCGCAATTTAGCTCCGATGAAATCCCTCCGTGTTCGCTTCTGGCGGGTTGTGGCGTCGAGTTGCTCGTCATTTGCGAGCAATTTGTCAATCTCATTTAAAAATGTATTGCCCTGCTCGCCGAGCTCGAAAATCATGCGGCTGAAGTCGTCATCGCCCATCTCTGCTGCAGCATCAAATACCTGGCCCAATTGCATCATGAATGCCCAGTGGGCGGGAGCCTCGTTGCGAAGCTGTTCCATCTGTTTGGGTGCATCCTTGTACGATCGATAGAGGTGTCTGAGGCTGTTGACGCCTTTGACCCCAAAATCAGTAATACTGATGATACTTGCAACTGCACTCAGTGGATCGGCCATGCTTGCAAAAACAAAGGTAAGTCGGACGGCGAAGTGGTTTTCTTGAAAAAGAGGGGTAGCCGACGGATTTTGAAAGCAGAGCCTGGTTGCATTCGATAAAGCCCGGCTGACCTTTCGACATGTATCGAGGCAGTGCCCAAGCCATGCCTCTGTAGTGGTGCACTGCGGCCAGTGAGTGCAGACTGCGGTCGATAAGGCTGCCCAATCTCACTACACCACGTCTGCCAATTCAAGCCTATGATACGCCGGTTCGCCTGTAAATTCTGCCTTGGCCCCCTGCACATGCATGTTCTTCGGGCATACCTTGTTCTCAACGTCGGATTGAGTGCTAAAATGCTTCGCGGAATTCGAGTTAGTGTTACACAGCTCCTGGAATGATTTAGAGCCTGGCCAGAAGACGCTTCCCCATCTCTCCCATCGAACCCAGCAGTCCCATCACGGATTGTCTTAGAATATAAGAACGTCAAGTAACATGCATGAAACGTAATTTTCACTTTACCTAGTGATGTCTTCCAGTATACAGGATGCAAAATCGTAATACAGTCAAATGTACAGGGCTCGTGGCCACGAACAGCGGGCCATCTCCTTCTCCGTATGAATGGTGATTGTGCTCCGCCCTTCGCTTCCAATATCTCTTGCCAGCCTTTTCGTAGAGGTTTTCTATAATTTCTTGGAGTCTGCCTCCCTGATTGCCTTGACAGCCTCCTCCCATCCGTCGTGGCCCACAGTCTTGCCGCCGAATTGTATCAAGTTATTCTTGTACGGGTGGGCGTCGCCCTCAAAGGCCTTTAACCTGGCTAGGCGCTTGTCACGGAGGCGGTTCTTGGGCAGCATACCGCTGACGGCCTTGCGCAGGACCTCGGCGCCGCCAAACTTGGCCATGAGCACATCCATGGTGACGCTCTTGAGAGAGCCCGGCCGCGTGTTGTGTCGGTAGTAGGTCTTTTGCCACTTCTTGTTGCCGGTCGTATGCAGCGCTGCACAGTTGGTGACGACGACGTAGTCACCGCAGTCGGTCGACGGGTCCCACATGGGCTTGTGCTTGCCCATGAGGATCGTGGCTATCCTCGATGCCAGGCGGCCGAGCGAGGGCGGCGTCACGCCCGGTTGTGTGGAGAGGGTTGGGTGCATCGCTGATGCGGAAACATGGTGCCATACTCTAGAGTAGGAGAGTTTCGTCTGTAGCCGTAGATTAGTTTACTGATTGACTCCGACCACGAGCGACGGTGTAAGAGCTGTTGCTCGTGCCTGTTTGGAAAGGGGAGCTTGCTTACCAGTCCGATGGTTTGCGACATGATGGTTGCTCAAGGGATACCGATCCCCAAGGAGACAATTAACACCCAAAATTATAAGAGTAGATTCCGTCTCCCTTCTCACAATGGAGATTAGCAATCGGTCGTCCGGCACAACAGAATAATTGACGTTTCGCGAGATACCAAAGTCACGATATGCGCCTACCAGCTACCTGAGATGCGCGGTCCCCAAATTTTCGATAGGAACAGTGTCACGTGCTGATAGGTGACGGGTAATAAACTACGGCAGCTAGGCTAGGCTTACCTAACCGCTAAGCTGGCCAAGCTGGCTGCTGGAATGGATGGTGGGCTGGTATGAAACCTCCATTATTACCTAGGTACCTATGGCGTTTGAGCGGCCCCCCCCTCCATCGGATTCCACCGCCGAGTGCGGAATGTTCGTGATGGAGGCGATTTCAAAGCAACCGAGAATAGCCCCATCTGATTGGAAATTTGGGCAGCCATCCAATAGGTAGTTCTAGTTGCAGCCAAAAACAAAACCAAGTAGCAGTTACCCCATACCTTGCTTTGTTTCCAGTAATCTTTTTGGAACAAGTGAATTATGCTGAGATATTTTCATAATATTTCATTCAAAACATTTGTTACCACTACTGGATCCGTCTCGCTCGGCTTATTCACTGCGTCATACTTTCACGACCTGCACCGAGATTATCACAAGCGAAGTTTCTTAGCACCAGCAGCCAACATGACTGTAGACCGAAAGGTCAAGACGCCTTTCCAGGTATGTTTTTTCAGCTATGCCAGCTAGTATTCAGCTGCAATTGAGACCTTTTCTAGAAGCTTTCTTCTTCTTGGGAGTTTTGTGTGTTTGCATGTGCTGATCAAACGTTTGATATCAGACGCTTTTCGCAGTTCACATGACATGTGAATCATGCGTCAAGTCCGTCTCGGATTCACTGTACAGCCTGGAGGGCATCACCAAGGTCGATGCAAACCTGCAAGACCAGCTCGTCGCCGTTGAGGGGACTGGTAAGGCCCAGCTACTATGTGGTGTGAAATAATCAACAAGGCAAACATTGACTTCTATTCCCATAGCCGCACCCTCAGCGATTGTTAGTGCTATCGAGGCAACTGGAAGGGATGCTATTCTCAGAGGCTCTGGCACATCGAACAGTATGTTTTAGTATTTATGTTTGTTTCATTCATCGTTGCCGGAATGATCCGGGTCATCCCACCCTGGAGGGAAGTCCTGTCAATACTTTTCTCTTCTAACAAACAACACAGGCGCTGCAGTATGCATCCTAGAAACATATCACGAAAAGGCCAGTGAGGGACCTGCGCCTGCAGATCTCCCAGATGGCGAGGGAGGCTTCTGGAAGCAGCGGGAAGTCAGAGGTCTGGCCCGCATGGTGCAAGTGTCACCCGAGACTACCCTGGTTGATATCACAATGCGCGGCGTCGACGCGGGCAGATACCAAGCCTCCATCCGCGAGTACGGAGATCTCAAGGACGGTGCCGCATCCGCCGGACCGGTCTGGGCGAGCACCGACGCCACGACTGAGCCTCGGGGTCTCCTGGGGACCGTGGACGTTGGCAAGAACGGACGAGGATCCATGTTTGTGGACCACCCTTTTCAAGTCTGGGAAATTATTGGTCACGCCATGGTGGTGCAGAAGGAGGAAAACGCTGCCGGTCCGCTACAAAACGACGAGAACACCGTCGTAGGCGTGATTGCAAGAAGCGCCGGCATGTGGGATAACGACAAGACCGTCTGCTCATGTACGGGCAAGACGCTGTGGGAAGAGCGAAAGGATGAGGTTCAAAAAGGCATGATCTAATGGCGCCAGATCACCCATATAGTCATCTGTTTTACAGAACGATATTGCCAGCCATCGAAAGTTCATCAAGTATGATCAGATCAGTAGGATATCAGGTGACGTCTGTGCCAGTACATTATCATAGCGAGATGATGCCGAGATCGTATATCTGTGAGCTGACAATGCCGAGTCGTGACCTGATACGTGCCGAGTGCTTGGAGCGGATTATAACGTGTTGGCCATGATACTGTATTCGCTCCTCGCGCCCTATGCCTGACGCTTTTCTGGGGATTCTCCAAGATGTTTACCCCATGTACCCCATTATCTTGGAAGGATCCGTAAAAGATCGAGGTCTTGACTGGTGAGCACTCGGCATGCCGTTGGAATGTAGTGGCCGAGAACCGAAGGACAAGAAAATACGGCGCAATCTCTTCTGGCACCACTCCAAATGGTCCGATTCCAAGAGATTGTCGAACGAGGAGGGGTGGCCTGCGTCCCAGTCTTATACGTATGCCTAGGAACCATGAATGCCCTAGACTTCTTTGCTTGCTTGGGATTGTAGGCAAGGGGACGACGGCAGATTGGCGACGAGCCAACACTCATCGACAACCAACATGCAAGAATCAGGCCACTTCCTCGTGGCAGCGCGGAGTGATGCGACGCAGCCCGCTGACAGGGCATTGGGATGGAGGGGAAAGATGCGCGCAAAGCTTAGCCTTACTTACCCACGGTACTGGCTGGCTAGCACCCTTTCAGAGATTGACAGAACGCCTGCGTGACAGGGGGCTACATTATGGAGACGGATCATTTCTGAGAGGGAATATGCGAGAGAAGACAGCTCCCCAAATTCTACCGTCAAAGCCGCACAGACTTGACTAGTATGTCGCAGTGTTACTTTTTTCTTCTGCATGATTTTTGAATCGTCGCTGCAAACATGTGATGAACAGGATACAAGTTGCACTACAATCTTGTGGCATAGTCAAGGGAAGCCAATGACGGAGTAGATACTGACACACGGCCACACAGATTAGAATAGCATCTCGACTATAGCTTGTAGCACGAGCCAATAATGGTTCACTCTAGGGAATTGTGGAGATTGCTATCTTGAAGTTGATATACTTGACACGGAGACGTGAAAGCTTGGCTCTGAGCCTAATCTAGAGATAGAGTTATCCAACAAGCCTCCGTTGCTAACAACCATCCGAACATGTCCTGGTTTCCGCGGACATATAACCCAGGGCCTGAGGAAACGTCCGGATCGAGATCCCCTGGTCTACCTTTTCATTCCTCCCAATTTGACCAGGAGACGGGCAGAGACGAAACATCTCTGACGAGCCCCACTGAATGGCGACCGGAAAGCCCCCTTCAGAGCAGACTTGAGACGATCCAAACCAGTTGACGGAGGCTGCCGAGAGCTGGTCATTGTCCGGTGTTTTAGACACACTCTGGTCCCAGCTCAGGGAGTTTTCAATAATCAGTTTTCCAAGGTCCAAGGCCACTAGAGTTTACTATACAGATAGCCGACCAGTTAGTTACACTATAAGCGATCTTGCACACATGCAACTTGTTCTCGAGCTCGTGGCCGAGTCTCCGCGTCTTGGACGTCAATCTTGTGATACCGATGACGAGCTGCAACATTCTTTTTCTTCTCCATCTTCTTCTGTGACGTACGTGGGGGCAGCAGAACACACAAGATTTGCTAAGGATCTCGGGTTTGATTTCCGAAACACACAATTCCTACATTGAGGCTGCTGTCTCCTAGTGGCCCTGTCAACACATGCTTGCGTGCTCAAGACATAGCTATGGATGTGTGTGTGTGTGTGTGTGCATGCGTAGAGAGTAGAAACCCTGACACTGCGCGCATGATCTTCTCGAAGACATATCCAGTCGAGGACGCGGCTTAGAATCATCGACGGCCAGGGTCCAGTGTAGATCAGACGTTGGTCCTTCGCCCAGGTGCTTCGTCGGCAAATGTTATTATCCAAGGGCCAAGGTGTGTAAGGCAATCCATGCGCGTGTATGTCATGCTATAGCAATTCCAGTGTGTTGGGTCAATGGTCATGACTGCCTTGGATACGCGCCACTTCCATGTGTGGATGATTGTTGTACTCGATGCCTCTTTGGCACAAATAGTTATGCTTACGACACTCGGTGTAGATATTTCTCGAGGCCGTCGAACCCGTTGACTGCGCTGTAATATTTCTAAAATTAAAATTAAAGAAAAAAAAAATCAATATTGCAACCCTCTTCTGCAGATACCACAATTCGTAGTTGGAGTGACGATCATGGTAACATTGACAGCCGTTGATAGAGTACACAGACATTGCGCTACTAGCCAAGGTACTGTCAAGTGTTAGGTGCTGGCCATTAGGTGGTTTCGTGGGGTAATAGGGTGGAATCGGTCCCCCCACCCACCGACTGAACATTCTCAAACTCACCCAAGACAGAGGAGTTTCGTAACAAAGTTTCGGGACTCAAAGCTGGATTCAAGCAACCTTGAAAGTATTTCTTCTTTTTTCGGATTCTTCGGATAGGGAAGGAGTCCAGCACTAGGATTGACAGTCGGGAAATTGCTTCTGATCAACACGAAATGCAAATGAAATGCCGGATCAGGTTGCAGTGCAGCGGCTTGTTGCTGTTCTCGAAGCAACGTGGCTCTATCCGGCCAGTGAGAAGGAAAACTACAGGATGGTGATCGGATGGCATACGTACATGCTGGATATCATTTCACAATGCATGCACTCCAGGCTATGGCTTGCCGACGACTCTTGGCTCAATTACACGAATTGACGAATCAACAGAGCTTGTGGTGGCATATTAGTCTTTATTGGGCTCGTGGGCAACTGCTAAAAAGCTCGCCTATGTACGGTTAGATTTCTTCAGTGCATGAGTGGAACTCTAGAAGGTCGATGCTGAACCGTCTGTCTACTAATGTGTACATCACATATATTTAGTGGTCTGGGAGTTGCGGAATGAACAACGCTTGCCGCACTACGCGCCAGTGCATGCCATCACTTGCATATATCAAGGTAGCAATGGGTGCTAGGTAATCAATATCTAGATCGTTGAAGATCGGCCTGGTTATAGTCAAAAAAGCTTTAGTGTGGTGGAAAACCTCCGGAACATTGCGAATGGACAAAAATGGTCGTGAACGCTCGGATAGTGACCGTCGTCGACAGATAGCAGCATAATTCGTTCCGAAAGAGGCATGATTCAAGAGCCGCCAAACTCTTCTTGACCCAACAGATGTTTTATGGCATCAACTTTAAAGTTGCTGTCAAGAAAGAAGGAGAAAAAGAGGACGGTGTGCACACTTTTACGCGCCCATGGATCATCGGGGGCGCTCCAATAGCGGACGTACTGCAGGACAACCTCCCGGTTCCTCTTACCGCGCCGAGGAGTCACATCCAATCATCAACTAGCTCGAGCACCTGGAACACTTGGTGCTTGAAAGCTGCAGGGTCTGATTCGTGCCAACTCCAGGAGGGAACAAGATCTGAGTAGAAAGCACAAAACTAGAGCACGGCACAATCCAGGATTGAGCTACTCTGATGATGGACGCGATATCGATCCTCTTACCAGCTTCAGGGCATGTTTCTCCATGGCACATTTGAGTTTGTCAGGAACAGTGGCAGAATCCTGTCAGTACCAGGCGGAGGACGCGGAGGACGTGGAGGAGGCGGAGACGGGGGCTTTGACGAGACGATACGGCCAAGAAGTGTCGTCTGGTTGAATAGCAGTCGGGACTCCCATTCAAACCAGGGCCAATTCCAACGATCAAAGGCAATTACGTGTTGTGAATCAAAGAAAAAAGCGTACACTCAATGTATGTATCCAGTAGTTTTAGTGCCCGTCATTCTAGATCTGATACAATGCAGATCTATCGCTCTTTAAAACTGATGATAGCACCGGAGGCTTTGTGGTCATAGCACATAACGACGACCCTGTGCTACCGGTGCCGCCGTGCTAAAGGTAGCCAGAAATCCCCACAGACTCCAGAACGCTTGGGTAATTCTTAGCATAACTCTAGTTTAGCGGTTTAGGTATCTATGGGCCTGTAGGGCAGTACTTTGATATGATCTGAGAGTGTGGTTGGGATGGATTGGCTGTGGTGGATGAGGAAGCTTTGGGGCTTGCGGGAGAGCTGGAGCGCCGTATATTTGCTGGGCATCATTCGAGGAGACAACTTGTCGACGGATGACATGTCGACCTCATGATCGATGAATGTTATGATCTAGCATAGCTAAGCGCCAGCCACCAAGATGACCAAGATAACGAGCATTTCAACTTTTACCGTGCCTTTCTACCCCATGGTAAACATGAATCCAACTTCCAAGACGGCTGAGGTCGAGTGGCCGGGGGGCCAGCCAGGCCTGAACCAACCCCTTGTTGTTCTCTCACTTCACAAGTCTACATTGATACGCGGCGGAGCGCACAGGCGTCGGGTATCGTTTTGCTTATGACTGCTGGGTACGTGCTACTTACTCCGTACCCACTCCCTCGCTCACCTCGACGACAAGCGATGAGGTGTCTTGGTTGCATTGACTGCCGTAGACCGGCCATACCCAGGCAAGGTAGGTAGGTAGGTATACATGGACGAAGAAAGACGTTGAGAAGACGAGACGGTGATGTACCGCCCAGGTAGCGAGCGCATCAAATCAATCTATGTATGCATGATATACGTACGAGCTCCCCAGCCCTCGACCAGATTTGCCAGCTTTCTTTCCCCCCTCCCTCCCCTTCCGCCTGATGAAAGGCCAAGCAATCCTGGGCATACGAGCTATCGACTCTCTCTTTCCAGTGTGAACCGCTCCGAGGACAAGCCCTCCGAATTTCCAACCACTCTCCGCCCTTCTGCAAGCGCTGGCTCGTCCTGCATCCACTCACTATTGTCACTCTTATTGCTCCTCCCGACTGGAATCTCTTTTTGATCACATCACCATTTTCTCCCAAGTTAACCTAGTCTGTCCTTTCCGCTGCGCACCTCTAATCATCTGGATGAAAATCTGTGTGATTCGGATTACGAAAGTCGATCGCATCTCCGCCCGGCAAAAATCAACTACTAGTTATCAATCTTAGTCCTCGTGGCTTTGCCTGCGTGTCTTAATTCATTCCCACCTTCTGCTGCCGCTACTACCGCACCCGCACGCAGTCAGACGTACAATACATTACCCAGCAGCACCCCCCGCCAAAATTGGAATTTTCTGGGTTCACAAGCGCCTGAAATCCGCCCCGAACCAACAACCCAAGTCTCTGGACCCTTCTTCTGGGACCTGCATCGAGCAAGCGTCAGCAGAAAAACTTACCAACAGTCGTGTTGATATAATCGGATGCATTCTTATTTGGACGCAATCGCCCCCATACCGCCACTTTCGATCATTGCTAGGCCTCGATAGTTGGTTCCAAAGAAGAGACACACCGAGTCGAGCGGGGAACTATAGTAGCCACTCGAGAGAGGAAAAAAAAGACCAAGAGGTCATTCTGTCTTACTACTTGCTAGGCGACCTAGACGGCCCCAGGAAAAAAAAAAGAGTATTAAGGGTCGGGCCCCTCCTTTAACCGCCCGAGGTTGTCAGTGGCCTGCTCTACTCACTGCGCCGACTTCCGATCTGCAAGAAGAAAATCGTTGGGGTTTTTATTATAGTCGCAGGACGGCTCCAGGCCTGCTTCAGGTTCAATACTCTTTTTTCGGCTAGGACGAGCACTGGCAGATTTGCCATCAGTTAAGACAAGATGTCGTTGAAACAGGTAAGGGCCCCATTGAGAGACGCAGAATCACGGGCATTTTGAGGCTAATCCATCTGTCCAGGAAATCGAGACTTGGGTGACGGCTCTTGGCCACTACGACAACAATGAGTTTGACGAGGCGCTCAAGGACTTTGAGAACATTGCCGATACTTCCAAGATTCTTTTCAACATGGGAGTGATTCATGCAACTCTGGGAGAACACGAGAAAGCTGTTAGTCATGGACCACACAGTGGTTACCCGCACATGCTAATGTGTTACTAGGTCGAAGCATACCAACGTGCAATCAAGCTGGACCAATACCTCGCCGTCGCTTATTTCCAGGAGGGTGTATCTAATTTCCTGCTCGGTGATTTCGAGGAGGCATTGGCAAACTTCAACGACACACTGCTATATCTCAGAGGAAATACCATGATCGATTACGCACAATTGGGATTGCTTTTCAAGCTATACTCTTGCGAGGTCTTGTTCAATCGAGGTCTTTGTTACATCTACCTACAGCAAAAGGATGCCGGTCTCCAGGATCTACAGTACGCAGTCAAGGAAAAGGTTGTGGAGGACCACAATGTCATTGATGAGGCCATCAGAGAGGAGGCAGAGGTAAGCATCATGTATCCTGTCGTGCGCCTGACCACCAAATTGACTTGTCTAGGGTTACACTGTTTTCTCCATCCCAGTCGGAGTCGTCTACAGACCCAACGAGGCCAAGGTACGGAATTTGAAGACAAAGGACTACCTTGGCAAGGCTCGTCTCGTGGCTGCTTCGGACCGTGCCAATGCCTTTACTGGCTTCGCCGGTTCAGAGATCAAGAATGCAGGCAGGGCAAACGACAAGGATGATCGTCCTACAGACAATATCTCCTTCGCCGCCACCAACCTGGTGAAGCCGGGACTTCAGAGTCGACGACAGCAATCCGAGCCTCCCAATGGCCGCAATGCATTCCCGCCTACCCCGCCGCCCGAGAATGATAAGCCGCCTCAGATGAGCCGTGGCGCTTCTGTGCGCAACGGACCAAAGCCCATGCCGGCCAAGCTCAACATCCAGCCGTCTCGCTCCAATAGTTACACCAAGACGGACTCGCCTCAGAGTGGTCCTGGTGAGAGAAGACCAGCACCTGCTAGAGCCGCTTCGGAGGCTAGATCGCCGCCTCAACGCGGTTACTCACAGCGGGATCCACCCCGATCTCGACAGCAGCCCAGAGACGAAGATGGTTATCCGGATGATGTTTATGACATGTACAATGGAAGCCAGGACTCGAGAAGCAGCAGACAGACTGCTCGCCGGCAACAGCCACGCTACATTGAGGAGGAATTTGACGGTAGCGACTACGACTCTTTCGACGAGGGAGACTTTGAGATGATCTCGAACCGAAGACCAGGAACGGGCTCAGTATCAGGTTCGTCACGAGGTCAATCTAGGAGGCCAGAGGTTCGCAAAATCCGAGTCAAGGTCCATGCGGAAGATGTCCGCTATATCATGATTGGCGCGGCCGTCGAGTTCCCCGACCTTGTGGACCGCATTCGTGATAAATTTGGCCTGCGCAAACGTTTCAAGATCAAGGTCCGCGACGAGGACTCGCCTTCGGACATGATTACCATGGGAGACCAGGATGATCTCGACATGGTCATGATGAGCGTCAAGCAACAGGCACGGAAGCAGAGGCTAGACATAGGCAAGATGGAGGTCAGTATTCAAAACACCCACTCTTTAGGACGACTCGCCCAGCTAACTTTATTTTCAGGTTTGGGTCCAAGAAGTTTAGACATTTTCTACCTTTATTCGGCAGCCACTTATACACAACGATACCCAGCAATCGCAATACGAAGTAATGAACAACAAAGCTTTGAGCTTTTTACAACAACGCATTTCGCCTCGAGCTGTTCTGCGCCCCCTTTTCAGGCATATACTCACATACAAGCTTGCTTTTTTGCAGCTCGTCAGAGGTTTCTAGACTGAAACTTGTCATGTTTCACAGCTCAGCTCTTTAGTCACTGCCACAGAGCTCACTTTGCACATTCATCCAGCCAGAAGCAAGCAGCACAGAGCAACATTCTTTTATCTGTTTTTAGCACAACTGCATACCTACACTCTTAGATGCACCTGAACGATTCAAATCAAGCACTTGAGCCGAGCATCAGCAAAGGCACAGATCTTATTCTCGGCTCCTTTCATTGTTGTTTCTCACCTATTCTCTTAAAACAACCTTCATCCTGTCTTTATTCCCTGTTTGTCAAGGCGTTGTGAGCGGAACCAACACCGCATTATGATGGATATAAGGGCATCTCAAGAAAACCAGAAGATGACGACTGATACTCTGGAGTTCACGTCGGAATATATGTTGTAGATAAAACGGCCGAGCAAGAAGGCCTGGGGGAGAGGGAATAATTAGCAGCGCCTCCAGTGGCAGCGATATAATTGTACACCTATGATGCCTTTGTTGTAAACATTTTTGAGTTCCGTTGTGGTTACGCCTTTTGTAATTGATGCTATGCGGACAAGAGCAAAGTCAACAATGATGGCGTAGCTGATCACTTTCACGGTCTAGTCTGATTACTTTATGCATTCTCAAGCCGAGGCTTGGAAGCAGCCACCTGACTCACAATAAACGCAGATATTTTCTCAGAACCAGATATCTTTCGATTCTATAAAGATGGTTAGTTGATTGTGGAAATGGTCAAGCAAGAAAAGTGACTCTGGGAATGTTCCCACTGCGTCTAATAAATACTGAACGCCCCACACCCCACGTTCGCACCAGTAGTCAGTGGACTAGTCAGAGCGATGAAATTCTCGCAATTTCAAGGTCAAGAAAACTGCCATGTGCTGCCAGAAATCCATCTGACGAGAAAGTTTTCCCCAAATCTAGCAGAAAGGAGCACAGGGAATCTAGAGGCGCCAAGTAATCCTCCGTGATCTGAAGCTGAACGGGTCCGGCGCCGGCCTATATCTTTACCCAATATCTGTTGGCTATTGACTACAGCTCGAGCCAGCGAACTTTAAGATTAGCGGGTGAGGTGTGAGCTGACAAAGAAGAAGAAGAGGCGCGATGGCTACGAGTGGGCAAGTTCAGAATGGGACGTCCGAGCTGGGTAGTCGAATCCAAGGAAAAATCCTGGTAATCGCCGGCTCGGATAGTTCGGGTGGAGCGTATGTATTTACCCTCCCAATCTCCTCTCTGCAGTGGTAGGCATGAAACAGTATAATGCTGACATGATGATTTGGTCTTCAGTGGCTTGGAGGCGGACCAAAAGGTCATCGCAGCTCATGGCTGCTATGCCATGACCGCGACCACGGCACTTACGGCTCAAAATACGACAGGTGTCAGTGGCATTCATCATGTACCTACCGAGTTTGTACGAAAGCAGATTGATGCTGTTTTTACAGACATCCAGCCTGACGTCGTCAAGACTGGTACGTCTATTCCTCGTTACAAATAGGCTTATTGGATCTCTCGCTAACCATATCAGGAATGTTGGCATCGGCATCGACTATCGAGATGCTGGCAACTGCTATCAAGGATTATCAAGTGAAAAAGCTCATATTGGATCCAGTGAGTATTTCTTTAGCAGAAAGAGTACTCTTTTCTCAGAGAATCTATTCTGACACGAAAACAGGTCATGGTGGCAACGACCGGAGCTGTCTTGCTTCCCCCTGAGGCTGTAAAAGACATGAGGACCCTGCTACTGCCTCAAACTTTCATAGTAACACCCAATATCCCAGAGGCCCGGCTTTTACTCTCGGATGCTGGAAATGAGCCCATAGAGATCAACACGATTGATGATCTGGAAAAACTAGCACGAGAGACACAAAAGCTGGGACCAAAATGGATTCTCATCAAGGGTGGTCACGTACCTTTCAAGAAGGACGGCACTATAGCCAAGGAGACAGAGGACAAGGAATTGGTCGTGGACGTCCTCTTTGGTGAGGGCCAGATCACGAGATTCGTGAGCCTGTACCAACAATCCAGGAACACTCACGGCACGGGCTGCTCGCTAGCTTCTGCCATTGCGTCCAACATTGCGAAGGGACTCGAGCCCGTGGACGCCGTGAGAGCAGCTTCACGATACATTGAGGCTGGCATTCGTACCGCGCCAGACTATGGACATGGAAATGGACCGCTCAACCATTTCCATTCCGTATACACTCTCCCCTTCACACCGTAAGTTGTGTCGCAGCCGGATGTAGGAACAATGCTGACTCTGGCATCAAGTGGCCGTTTCATCGAATACTTGCTCAGTAGGCCGGACGTTGCCCCAGTATGGCAAAAATTTGTCTATCATCCGTTCGTGCTGGCCATGGGTTCTGGAAAGCTACCCCTGGAGTCTTTTAAGAACTACTTGATTCAAGACTATCTCTACTTGGTCCATTTTGCACGGGCAAATGCTCTGGCATCGTACAAGGCCAACAGTATCGAGGACGTCGCCGCGGTAAGTCCCCTTCACTGCTTCATCCGCATTCTATAGAGCAAATAGAGGCTGACATGTCGCCATTCTCACCTTCTTGTAGGGAGCCAAGATTGTGAACCACATCCACACGGAAATGTCACTGCACCTGGACTACTGCGCGGGCTTTGGGATCCCCAAGGCGCAGATCGAGGCGACCGAGGAGCACATGGCCTGCACGGCATACACGCGCTACGTCCTTGACGTTGGCATGGCCGGCGACTGGCTCGGCCTGCAGCTCGCGCTGGCCCCTTGCCTGCTGGGCTACGGCGCCGTCGCCCAGATGCTCCACGGTGCCGAGGACACGGTCCGCGAGGGCAATACCTACTACAAGTGGATCCTCAACTATGTCGCCGAAGATTATGTCGGTGCCGTGCGGACGGGCAGTGAGCTGATTGAAAGGCATGCGGTTCTGCTCGGTCCTAGTCGAGTTGAGGAACTTGTCAAGATCTTTATTCACGCTACCAAGGTAAGTTCAATTTGAGATTGTCATGTATCGTATGCTGTTGAAGATGGAAGGAGATGTCTTGAAAGTATACCTATGCTCAGCTGCTAATATATGTACAGATGGAGATTGGTTTCTGGGAAATGTTCCCTTACGAGTAAAGGAAAACATAGTAGGAGACAAGAATAGCGATATAGACCATACAATGTATGCCTTGCTAAAACCAAACTCGTCTTTCGCAGCGCTTGATGAAAAGCAGTACTGAGAAACACATGATATCATCGTAATGATGACAATGGATTGCCTTGGCTTGCTGAAGTATCAAGGACAGCATTGCTTGTGGGATAAGCTTGAGAAACCGTGTAATCAAACTTAGCTGAACATTATCCTGCGTTTGCGTTTCCAATAGAATCAAAATTATTATCACTTTTTGAACTCCTTTCGATTCTTGTTTTTGAGCCCCTCACGGTCGCAGAAGAGAATCTAGGTAACTATAAACTGAATACCTGATACGTCGGACTAACTAGTACCTAAGTAGGCAATTCGAGTATCTCGAGTATCGTGAAAGAAAAACTCGGGCCCAACAGATAGGTCTCAAAACAATGATTCACATGTGACCTCACTAATAAATTAGATTCTATTCTAGTGAGAGCACATCCGAGAAGAGTTGAGAAGGGTCTGAAGAAAAAAAAAAGGGAATGCATCCACAATTCAACACCTATTATGTACAATTCAACTGCTCTCAGAGACCCTGATCCTGGTCGAAAAGGGTAAAGTATCGTTATCGTTATCAGTGGCATCGATGGCGAGGGAAGGGGAAGAAAAAAAACCCCCATTCCTGCTGTTTGCTGTGCAAGACTCTCTGAGCTGGCTAGCAACAGTGCTCCATTATTAGCAAGTGCAACGCAGGGACTTGCGGGACACAAATCCACTTTAAACCAAAACGATTGGCTAGGACGCACCGCTGTGGAGACTTTCTGTTTTTTCTTCGCTTTGCAGAACTAGACCAGGCTAGTAGCTGACTAGCACTTGCTCAGTAAATTTTTTTTTTCATCGCCCAAGCCAAACCGCCCTCCGTAGCTGCTGCCTTTCTCGCCTCCAGCGACGGACAAAACTTCACGTCGACCCAAACAACCTCTTTCCATCCAAACTCTCCCCTCCACTCAACACCAACGTCTCTTCTTGTGACTGACACGATTAATTTGTCACTTCCTCTCATTTTCAATCTACTCGGCGACGAATAGTTCGTCGAAACATTTGCTGGATTGCTTCTCCCGGTTTCGCTGGGCTGCAATAACCTGCGACACCCCTTCGCGCTGAGCGCTCCGTCATAAACACACACACGATCAATAAACTCCCATCCTCGACGCGCAACATGTCTTACGGAGGTGGATACGGCGGCGGCGGCGGCTACGGCGGCGGTCGCGGTGGTGGTGGTGGTGGCTACTCGAACGGCTACGACAAGTATGGCTCTGGCGGTCGCGACCACGGTGGTTACGGGTATGTTTTCTTTGTCTCTACCACAATTTCCCAGCTCTACCGAAGCCCTACGACGGCTGTTGTCTGTGTCTGGGTGCGCAACACCTACTTGCTCGACTCCAGTGCTCTCCTCAATCATCAGTATCGTAAAATGGTCCTGATTCAGATTGCTAACGCTCCTTTTTCACAGTGGCAGCAACGGCTACTCCAACGGCCATGGTGGCGGCCACGGCGGCGGTGGTGACAGAATGTCTAACCTTGGTGCAGGTCTTCAGAAGCAAAACTGGGGTATGTAAACTTGCCTCCATTGATCAATCCCATATACTAACGGCTTGCACCAGATCTCAGCACGATGCCCAAGTTCGAGAAGTCTTTCTACAAGGAGGACGATGCAGTTGCCAACCGATCCCAACAAGAAGTTGACCGATTCCGCAGAGACCACAAGATGACAGTTCACGGTAGTGATGTGCCCAAGCCTGTCGAGACCTTTGACGAGGCTGGTTTCCCTCGCTATGTCATGGATGAGGTCAAGGCCCAGGGTTTCCCGGCCCCCACCGCTATTCAGTCGCAAGGCTGGCCCATGGCCCTTTCGGGTCGCGATGTCGTTGGTATTGCCGAGACTGGTTCCGGAAAGACACTTACTTACTGTCTTCCCGCTATCGTCCACATCAACGCTCAGCCCCTCCTGGCACCTGGCGATGGCCCTATCGTCCTGGTTCTGGCTCCTACTCGTGAGCTGGCAGTTCAGATCCAGCAGGAGATTACCAAGTTCGGTCGCTCCTCCCGCATCCGAAACACCTGTGTTTACGGTGGTGTTCCCCGTGGTCCCCAGATTCGCGACCTGACCAAGGGTGTTGAGGTCTGCATTGCGACTCCCGGCCGATTGATCGACATGGTGGAGAGCGGCAAGACTAACCTGCGACGTGTGACTTATCTCGTCCTCGATGAGGCCGATCGTATGCTTGATATGGGTTTCGAGCCCCAAATCAGAAAGATCATCAGCCAGATTCGCCCTGACAGACAGACGCTCATGTGGTCCGCCACATGGCCCAAGGAGGTCCGAGCCATGGCTGCTGACTTCTTGACTGACTTTATTCAAGTCAACATTGGTTCTCTGGACCTGTCTGCTAACCACCGTATCACTCAAATTGTCGAGGTCGTTACGGAATCGGAGAAGCGTGACAAGATGATCAAGCACCTCGAGAAGATCATGGACGACAAGGCCAATAAGTGTCTCATCTTTGTTGGTACTAAGCGCGTTGCCGACGACATTACCCGATTCCTCCGCCAGGATGGCTGGCCGGCACTTTGTGAGCTTCTTGATTCATACCGAACACAAAAACCAATTGCTAACTTTTATCCCAGCCATTCACGGTGACAAGCAGCAAAACGAGCGTGACTGGGTCCTTGACCAGTTCAAGAACGGCAAGAGCCCCATCATGGTTGCCACCGATGTGGCTTCGCGTGGTATTGGTATGATAACTTATCCCCCTCCCCTCCCCTGTCCCCGTAGCAATTTCCAGCCGAGATATTTCCATATCCGCTGTGCTTGACTTCCATGTATGTCTAGGGGCTTTCTCGATTGTGCACAATTTGCCTGATCTCGTGTACCGTGGTTCTCTCACTTCCAGGATTATTGGGATCCGATTTATAGCAGCTGTGCACCCACTGCTATATCATTTGAGCTCCGCCCTTTTGACTTGCTGGCCCTTGCAGCACGAGGGCGGAATTGGCATTGCTTGATTCTTTCAAGCTGTCTCTTAGATTCCAATATCCCGAAGGACCCGGGCCGTGTTCAATGTCTTCCATACTGGCATGTTGACGCAACGGACAGCCCCCATTCTCCTAGGAGAAAGCGCGGATCTATATTTTTAGACATCCTCCGTCGCTGGGACTTGCTACAACCATGACTGCTATCTGAAGCTAACCATACTCGTAATCAAGATGTCCGCAACATCACTCACGTGTTCAACTATGACTACCCCAACAACTCGGAGGATTACATCCACCGTATTGGTCGTACTGGTCGTGCTGGTGCCATGGGTACTGCCATTACCCTGTTTACTACTGATAGTAAGTTCACGATCCATGACGTCAAGATACCCTTTTGCTGACATAAAAATTTAGACTCCAAGCAAGCTCGTGACCTGGTGAACGTTCTGCAAGAAGCTAAGCAGCAGATTGATCCTCGCCTGCAGGAGATGGTCCGCTACGGCGGTGGCGGCGGTGGTCGCTACGGCGGCAGAGGTTGGGGCCGCGGTGGCCACAGAGGTATGTTGTTTCCAGAAGTAGAAAATTCAAGCCGGGGAAATGTAGACTGACTGATTTACGAACAGGTGGCCGTGGTGGTGGTGGTGACCGAAGCGGTGCCAATGACCAACCTCTTGGCAACCGCCGCTGGTAATCCATAACATGATATCCACTTCCTCTTTGCAGCAAAAATAGTTGTATTGAGTCCTCATGACATTGAGAGGACGGATCATTGTTTACAAATGTTCTCTTTTCTCTTTTTTTCATGCACAAATAGCAAAAAGTCGGCGTTGGGGCTAGAGGGTTTGATTTACATAATAGATCTGACTGCAAAGGCTGTCGGATGACAGTTTGCTGTCAATTTAGTTTCAGCGACTTTTTATTTGGTACTGCCCCAGTCGACCGGGAGTAGCTTGTAGTACAGCAGCCTAGGAACACTCGTGGAATTTGGCCCTTAGAGAAAAGAGAGGGTTCCAAAGATTGCTAGGTAGATTAGCCATCCTTGACGAAGAAAACTTGATGCCGAAATAGGTAGCAGAATAAAATGTACTCTGAAGATCTGATCACATATGGTTTCCTGTGAGCATCCGCCGCACAATGTCTGAATGTTGAGAGGAAACTGTAACTGCCAACTGGGAGACATTGAGCCTGTGCCACATCCGAGTCGTGAACTTGTTGTTTATCAATTTTGCTGGGCGGCAGGAGTGGCAGATATCCAGACCATGAAGCCTCCTTCATATTGATAATAAGGTAGAGAGTTCATTACTACATCATGTCAATCAAACATACCACTACTATTCATTGGCTCTAGTAGACCCTCGGCATTTGGTATTGTAGTATTCAAACTGAAATGGTAACAAGCAAATATATGCGGTCTAACGAGATAAAATCAAAATCCCACCTAGTCCAGATATCTCCTCCATTCACTAGTAGATGACATGCCATTTCAAGTACATTAGGTCAATTGTTTCACCACCTTATGCGTGCTTGTGAAAACACAAAACAATATCAAAAAGTCAGAAAAGAAATGCAAAAATGTGGAGAAGCTGGGAATCGAACCCAGAACCTTTTCCATGCTTTTATCGCATGCTAAGGAAACGTCATACCACTAGACCACATCCCCGGAGGTTTTGATCCGCATCGTCGAGAAGGTTGACGATCGGTTGTTGAAGAAAGGCTGTGGTAATTAGGGTTAAGGCTGGTGTGGTGAGCTTTTTGCGTATGGTTTGGCAATCCCGAGATGTAGACGTTGGGGTAGGTGACGAGTGGGTACTTGCATGATCACTAGGTATGGACTCGTTTGTAAGTTCATACTTTTGCTTGGTCCATAGCATTCGATATATGGACTTTGAGGTTCTGCTTCTTGATTGTGTTGGCATCGGTGCGTAGGTTGGAAGGGCCACGGAGGGCATATTGGGCACAGACAGCCATAGAATGTTGGGTACGAAAAGGTATAGATGATGTATGGAGATGATTGTATCAACTTGTTTGTTCTACATATAATTTGCACTGTGTTATGAATACGGAACAGAGCCATAGTCTCGAGACTGTCAGCAGGCCAGCCACTTATACATATATATATATCGTTCACTACTGCCTGCAATGACCCCAGCTTGGCACGTTTGTCTTGCCTCACATGGTTCCCTGGGTACAACTGCTGCGGACCGACCAAACATTCCGACGCAAGGTAGCTTCTCCGTGAACAGTTGGCGATTTGGTTGTCTGACTCCAGATATCGCGCGTATCGTTTCACCATGGATATCTCACTGTAAAGTCTGGTGACAAGCTTTCTTTCACAGTAGGCAATCAGCCCTCCCTGGCATGTATGGTCCATTATGCCTGAGCGGCGACCTGTCGTTGGTTGCTGTGGTCTCTCTATAAGGTGAGCCCTTGATCGTTTACCAAGTGGCAAAGGTTGTTTGCAGCTTTCAACCTGCAGAACCACTCAACATGAATCCCGGGCTCCAATATTCCCACTCGTCAGATTGCTTGTCAACCCAGAGCATACCCTCGCCGAGAAGGTCCTCAATCACAGTCTGGCTTCTGGCTCTCGTCCAGCTCAAGTTCACCATGAGCATGGAAACACTGACGTAGCCGAGAACTTGGACGGCCTCGAGCACGGCGCTCTGGTCCGTACTCAGCTCCTTGGGCACGCTGCGAACATAACTCCGGTTACCGACCTTGATGACGGCATAGCTGCTGCCGAGAGGCTTGAGCGTGCCCACGGCCCTCAGAACATCGTCCTCGGTGATCTCGGGGGCACCATTCATGCGGCCGCGCATGAGGCGCTCGCGCAACTCCTTGACGCCAATAAGGCCGCCATTCTCGCTGCGGGTGGCGCCGCACGTCTCGACGACGCGGACGGCCAGCTCAAAGTAAAAGTCATTGACGGTGCGACCCAGCATCTGGGCCCAGATACTCCCCACACCTCCCGAGCCCCCTCCTCCCGACGACGAGGATGAGTTGGACGAGGCTAGCGGGTCAATGCCAATGGCGGCGCACATGCGCGCAAACTGGGCGCGTAGCGAGGGGTTCGACTGTATGTCCTTGGCGTGGGTTTGAGCAAACTGCTGCACCAGCGACCGGAACTTGGTCATTTGCGTCTCCAGCGCCTCCGCGTTGGTTGTCCGGAGCGAGGTTCCGTGGGAGGCGAACTGGGCCGATGTCAGGCGGGAGCGGTCAAAGGCCGCCAGGCCTACACCTTTGCGCGACATGATCGATCTAATATGTTTCTTCTCTCTTCGAGATTTGTATGTAGTAACGTCTTACACAGTCTGGTATGCGAATCTTTCAGTGTAGAGAAAGTAGTGGTATGTCATCAAAGGTTGCGTGGAAAGGCAGTAGCGGAGGCTTCAGTATATGAGAACAGGTCTAGGAAGGAGATGGTTAGAGAGGTAATGTACACTGTAAACCATGTACCTTTTTACCTTGGGCCGGCAAATCAATCTGTACAAATCAGCACACTCTATTGCTGTCTCGATATATCTCAAGCATCGAGTTGGCTCACGGATGGGGTATTTCATGAGTCCCGTCAGTTTTCCCGCTTTACCTTGTAAATAAAACATGCCCGAGTATAATGATAGTACCAAATGGAAAGTAAATCCAGATTGTCATCAATGCTCCCCGCGCTGATTCTCCAATGTCAAACGTCCGGACCCGGCAACTGGCGCCAAGGCGCCCTTATCCAAGTGGGTCAGTTCCAGTCTCTCCGATAAGAAGACGAGCGCAAGACAAGACAAGGAAAACGGTAATTATCCGGCTAATTCTCCACTTTTCCAACGCGGCACCACTTTCACCTCCCCCCACCCAGAACAAGTCTAGCGCCAGCTCCGAGGGCACAATTTTGAAAACCCTACGAAAAATCTCAAGTCAGCCTCAACCCAAGCAAATCCGAAAGCAAGCCGACCCTCTTTTTCCTTTTGAGACCGTTCTGAGATTGCGACATCCTCAACCTCACGACCGACAACCACAGATTCGCAGCCATGGCTCCCACCCAGAGCGTTCAATGCTTCGGCAAGAAGAAGACGGCCACCGCTGTCGCCCACTGCAAGGTTGGTCTCTCGCCCGCCCTGGAGGATAGACGATTGGGATAAAGCTGGCGCTGGCTTGGCTACGATTTCGCGATGGAAAGAGGAGGACGAGGAGGACAACAGTTTGGACGAGTTCACAAGAAGAAGACGACAAAATCGAACCAACAGAGGAAATCGCGTCACGAAAGAAAGAAAGCCAAAAGCGAACAGCGAGATGGAACACAGGAGTCTAGGGAAATCACAGGCGAAAAGGGAACAAGTTTGCTGACGGATCTCTCTCAATCACAGTCTGGCTCCGGCCTCATCAAGGTCAACGGCCAGCCTCTTTCTCTGGTCCAGCCCCAGATCCTGCGCTTCAAGGTACGAACGAACCGATTTCAGTCCCCAACATTTCTCAAAACAAGATGATCAAGAACACATGATGGACCAATGAAAATACTCTAATTTCAACACATCTGCCACGACGCCAATACATTACCCCCAAGATGCGCAAGAACGTGCGTGCTAATGAATACTGCACCGATAGGTCTACGAGCCCCTCCTTGTCATCGGTCTTGACAAGTTCGCCGGTGTCGACATCCGTGTCCGCGTCGCCGGTGGTGGTCACACTTCCCAGATCTACGCCATCCGTCAGGCCATCGCCAAGGCCCTGATTGCCTACTACCAGAAGTTCGTCGACGAGCACTCCAAGAACACGCTCAAGACTGCCTTCGCTCAGTACGACCGTACCCTCCTCGTTGCCGACAACCGTCGCTGCGAGCCCAAGAAGTTCGGTGGTCCTGGTGCCCGCTCCAGATTCCAGAAGTCTTACCGTTAAGCGGTTGTGCTTCTTGGTGTCGCTGGTGCATTTGCATTGCATTTTGGCGTCTGCTGGGGATGGATGGACACAGGCGACCGGTCTGTCTGCCGGCTAAAAGGGAACCGTGCTGGATGGATTTCTGGTCGTGCTGGACGTGATGAAGGGACGACGAACAGGGTGTTCTTTTTATTAAAGGCTCTGGAGTGGACAACGGACGGCTACTTTTTCACGTTTGGTCTCAATGGAGTCAAAAACAAAACAAAAGAGGATCCCACACATGAAAAGGGCTTTGTGAATGCCCTCTGATCATCTATGCATTTGCATGGCAGGGCTGCTCTCTGCCTGGGTTGTAAGGGAATAGGCGAATGAAACGTCAAGAATTCTACCACGTCGAGGTCTTCCATCTTGGTGACAAGTATGCCATGTCATGCCAGTACTAGGTCTATGCGGGAGACTGCCGGCCTAGAACAGAACTCCCCCCCATCTATTGTCATTTCCCATGTGATATTCTTGTTTCTGGACGCTGATATTAAACACATTAAAGCCTTGGTCACGACTCTCACAGCTGGACAATCAAAAGCCCGCAGATACTGGTCGCAGATTCATAAATAGCAGCCCGGCACACCTTCACCTGGCGCTTTGTGCAGCCCACTTATAAAGCAGCAAGTGATTGGGCTTGCTGACCAACCATGGACTTCCCATTCACAAGGAAGACGTATTAGACCTTTTGAGTTCATCGCATTTACGACACACCTCAACCATGTGTTCACGGACATCAAAGTGTCGAGTCTGCCATAGTAATGACTGTATAAGCCCGGTAGGAGATTCAATGTTCTTTCTCTGCACCGCTGAGAAGCCTGTTCATCTAATCAGCGTGACGTACCACTCCATGTGGCAGGATACTCGACCTCTTCGTGCCTGTTCTCTATGTGGCAGGAGAGAAGAAAAAGGGAAGGATCGAATGTGTGATGACCACAACTTACAAAGAGAAGTTGCAATGGCTTCATTGGCCCATTCTCCTTGCCGTGAGTTTCGACCAATTATGAAACTTACTTGCCTAGGAATGAGCGATGGGAGAATGCACCTCTGTTTACATCTATCAGGAGACTTTGGACTGTCTCCCTCTTTCTTCTCCACCCAAAACAATATCAGATCACAAGACAGATCACAAGACAGATCACAGTTTGTTTACGACTCAATCATCATTTTCTAGTCTTCAAGTAACAGTGTTTCCATCTCTGTTTTTGAACCCTGATCATTTCTACCTGCTAAAAAATCAACTTGTTCTATCAGGAAATCAACCAGCCCGGGCCGTCATAATGCTGGACTCGTGGCCAAGGTTCTCGTTTCTCCTCATCCTCGTACTCTCTCAGCTCGGTTTCCTATCATACGAGTTGTACTGGCACTTTAGCCGCCAGAAACTTTACACCTAGCAGTTGAAACGTTTCGACAGAATTGCAACAGCCATTGCCTTTTTGTGCGCCTGCCTTGCCGTGGGCTGCTGGGTCGGTCTGGGGGCAACGCAGCGGGGCATGAATCTGGCTTGCCATGTGGACATCAACAAGGACGTGGGAGGACTCCTCATTCGCGCCGCTATCTGGATGATGGTGATAACTGCTGCATTGATGGCATTCATCGGCTTCTTCGAGACATGGCTCACACACGGCGCCATCATTGGTGTCGTGTTGCTCCTTGTACAAATGTACTATGGGATTGCTCTGGTGGTCCAGGCGATCAAGCCGACCCCCAGAGAGCACGACCCTGAGCAAACGAAACCGTCTCCTGCCGACATTGCCGTTGGGATCATGCTTCTCGATGCAATGAACCTAGCTGCGGCTACTCCGATTTACATGAAGAAACCCCTGGGAATGCGTTGGTTCACAAAAGCTGCCCTAGCAGGACAAGGGTTCGGGTTGATACTCCTAGGGTTGCTCATTGGCCTCTTCACTCGAGGCGAGTTTAGGTCGGGTCACCGCTGCCGGTGCTTTCGACTCTTTTGGTGGGCATGGCTGAGCAACTGCTCCCACGGAAGACCTGTAGAAGTGGCCGCAGTCTGGTTGTATTATGCATTTCGATGTCTCAACTTTATCCAGAACGTCGTTTTCGGACTCAAAAACACTGGCGACTTCCAGGCATGTAAGGGACTTCATCCAGTGCAGAAATATTTGCGATCGGAGCGTATTACCCCTGGAGACGGCAATGCCCTCTGGAATGAAATGGACATTCGCGGTACTGGTTCGCCAGCTCCTCAAGATGAAGATGACGCCTCTGATGGACAACGCCGTCAGGAATTGCGCCGACAGCGACAGTCCATCAACTCGCTCCTGAGTGAGGCCCAGAACAAACCAGGCCGGTAGCGAAGACTTGGTCGAAAAGACTTGTGGGATCAGACCCTTGCGAAATGGGCAGGAGCTGCATGGTGGTACAGACGGCGCAGCACAACCAATCTTTATTTCCTCGTCAACAGTGTATTTTCCTTGACGTCGATGGCAGCTGCAGAAATCGTTATCCAGCATTTCAATTCCTCAAAGACTGGACCAACAGGATTGCGTTCCTACGCGCAGAATCCCGTCATTCTCGTCGCTTCCGTGGCTGTTGCTTGCGAGATTGGATGGTTTCTGATCAATTGGCGCACAGGCAGACCCCCGGAAGACATTGACAATAACCATTGAACTCCCCAATCAACTGCAAGACGATGAGAAAAGGTAGACAGACTCCCTCTCACACATCTTGGTAGCCAGGTAAGACAGTTTATCCTCAGTCTCGAGATGCTGGTGTTTCTTCCCCTCCCTTTCTGTTGACATGAACAGCTAACACTGAGTACAGAGAAGTCACTGTTCTGACCGCTATACATGCGTCTTCTTGCAAGATCATTAGGACGTTGCTGGTCGCATGCTTGAGCGCTACTTGGGATAAGCTCTTTGTTCTTTGAATTTCTCATGGAAGCCTTGTCCCAACGTTTGCGTTTGGTCAGATTCATTTAGGGAGGTCACCTCTTGTCTCTGGACTCCGGGAAACTTCAGCGGAGGAAAGTTATGACATGACTGTAGACTATCATGGTGTATAGAAAATCCGATAAGAACAATCATGGTTAAATATACAATGAGTTCCCCTCATGGAAGCAGACCGTTTTGGGGATGGCATCAGTTTGACAGCTTTGGTATAGTCAAAAAGCATACAGGTGAGCAAGACCACCACGCAAGCAATGATAGTGGAAAGATGGTCATGTCGACTTTGCACGACTCGAGAATGATTGTTGGCCGATCAATTTCAGAGCCCTTATCTTTGTGCCATGAGGATATTGACGTCTATACTTGGTCATATCTTGGTGGCGGCGATGCCAATATTGAGTGTGTGTCTTGTAGTAGTAATCAATCCACCAGGGCAAAGGCGGTATTACATATTTTCAATAGTGGACCTGTCAATTGCAAAATCATAATAATATTCTCATTACTCATGGCTTTTATGACCGATAACGAAGCAATACACCACCGCCCTTCAGAGAACGCCCATGCTATGCGGATAGGGAAAGAAGAGAGAAAAGCCAAACAAGAAAACCTCGACTGCAAAATTTCATTATTCCAACTTATCAAACCGCGTCCCTGTTTGTCGGAGCGTCTCAGCACATGATCCGTGATTTTGGACCGCTGATAAAAGATAGAACGAGTGCCCAACATGAACATTGCCCCAATAGCACACTTCCATACAAAAGAAATCAGCTTCCGAACCGTCCCGAGAATGAGCGACAAGAGGCAAGGTAAAATTATTTCAAAGTCCCCACAAAGCCACTTGCTTCATCTTGATCATTCCACTGAAAGGACAGAAGGTTGTTCGTGATAAGATGGAGATGATGACGGCCGCACCAACTATGGCATGTTGTCAAAATGTGGCGGCCGCTCTCCTATTTAGTTTTTCTTTCCTGCTCAGACGGAAACAAAGTCAGTAGGCCGACCATTCTCATCCACATCGACGACAACGGCAGCAAACTCGCCCCGCTCATCTTCGCTTTCGAAATCGGAGAGCTCGGCGTCAATGACCTCACCATCCTCGAGCATTACTTTTCCACTTCGGACGTAATCACCGCGGAGGTCCCAGCCAAGACGCCACAACCAGCTCTCGAGCGCCGAAAATGCCTCGCCCACGGCGCCTTGCTCCGACGTACACCTCTCTCCTAGTGACAGAAGCTGCTCATTCAGGCGCGACTTGTACACCGTAAGCGCCCGCTGCAGCCGCCGGGCCTGCTCGGGAGCCGAGTCTAGAATCGATGCGCCCTCCAGGTACCGCTCGTTGTAAACCAGCTGCGCGTGCACTGTCTGTATCAACCGCAGCACGAGAGCTGGCCGGTCAATAGAAAGCCGGTATGACCGGAAGATGATCATGGTCGTGTAGTACCACCACTGCTCAAGGCACGAGTAGTTGCCCAGATGCATGCCAGTCAGAAAGGCGAACTGGACCTCGCCAAGCAGTGTGTCCTCTTCTTCAATACGCGAGAGCACCCACGATGATGGATCGAGAGCCTGCTGGGTGCGCTCTGCGCCCGCGGCCGCCGGATCAAAAAGCCGCTGGTCCATGGGGAACGAGAAAGTCAGCTGTGCTGAAGAGGTGGGATAGAGGTGGGCTTCCTCGGGAAGACTAGTCTCTCCAGCAATGCGGTCAGAAGTATTGACGGCCCACGCGTCCTTCTGCTTCCCGCCGGCCAAGCGATCAAGCAGCCGTGGCCCAATGGCCGAAGTGAGCTGTTGCCATATCGTGATGCTGCTGAGAAAAGAGGGCAGAGGGTCTGCATTGGCAGCAAGACCTGGAGGCGCAACAGCCGAGGTGGACGCCTTGAACTGATATGGGGCAAGTTTTGCAAAGATTTGGCTGAGCCTCTCCCTCTGAAATCGCTCCTCGGCCTGGCTTGCAGGATCAGAAAGCACTTCGTTGAACTTGTCCCATTGCTTGACATAGACCTTGCCCGGGCTGCCGGCCTCCTTCTCCGGAGTGCTGATCCAATAGCCGCTGCGAGAGGAGGTTGACTCCAATGGTGATACCCAAATTAAATGAGCACCGGGTGGGATATCACGAAATCCGAGAAACTGCTGCGTCGTGGAGAATGAGATGGTATCACAGCCAACGGTAAAGGTGGCGGGCAAATCATCAAGTATGAGCACGTCACCACCCTGAAGCATGTCCGAGTCCTTCTCTACGGGGTCTGGCGTTCTGTCGGGGACGGTGAGAGGGGTGGCGTGGTCCATTTCGGCGTCGGTGTCCTCTGACGGCTCGTTGATGCGCAATGAGCCGAAGGGATAGACACCAGTGACAGGGACGGAGTCGACCGACTTCAACGAGAGGAGCCCCGGCGAGTCCAAGGATCCTTTGTGTGACCGGAAGTTGGGCGTTGACAGAGGGTCAGTATGCGCCAAAACCACGTCCTGAGTAGCGAGTCTAGGTGTTGATGCGGTTGACCTGGACGGCGACGAGGTTGAAGAATCGGCGGATCGGCGGTGTGGGTCCATCCCGGACGTTGGAAGCAGTGCCCTAAGGTATGTAAGGTAGTATGCAAATGCTTCTTCCAGGTAGCGGGCGGGGACCTGGAATATTATCAAGAAGATGTTTAGCTCGAGTGGAATCTCCTAGTAATTTAGAGAATCAACCTATGAAACGAAAGTCGGCGGCGGATAGTTCTTTTTTTTTTTTTTTTTTTTTTTCCTGCTTCTTCTTGTTCTTCCAGGAGGTTCTGTAGCAACGGCCTACAAGTGTCCTGTTGATTCCGTACAACTCTGTCTGGGTGCCCTTGGAAAGAAGGTTCTGAACTGCGCTGCGAGGTAATTTTTTTTTCGGTTGTTCCAGCTCGAAACAGTTTGACAACAGAGTCCCAGAACAACAGCTCGGGGGGATATGAGCAGAGGCCCGATTAAGCGAGTGAAAGGACCAACTGTGCCTGTGTCTGCACCACTTGGGTTGGAATAAAGCGAGCGATGGATTCCGAAATTCAAGGAGTGCAAGGGAGGTTCATCATATGCCGCTATTCTGCTCGTTTCCTTTCAAACAAGGTCAAAAAAGACAGCGAAAGGAAAGGGGGAAAGAAAATCAGGGCAGGACATTAATCTGAATCAGACATATCTTATCTTGGTCTGTCCATGTATTATCGTGCCTGGGCCTTGGAAATCCAACCAAATCTTGGCTGGCTGGGGTGGGAGACTGATTTTCAGGGTCCTTCCTCTGTAAAAAGTCGCTACAGGCGACCGTCGCAGTTCCCCCCGCTACGTCATCGTATCGCATCGCACTTGTCTCTTTCTTTCTTTTTCTTTCGCCTGTTTTACCGTGCCGCAAATTAATGTTTTGTTGTAATATTGAAAACAATCTTATGCAAAATAAACGCGTCTCATCTATGTTATGCCGTGCCTCTTTTCTTTTTTTTTTCTCTCTCCCGCACGAGAGAATAAATATATGGAGGTATTGTGTATCTAGTCAATTTATTCCTCTCTTTTCATATTGGCCTAAGGTAGAGTGCCGCGCATCTGTCCAACTCGACTGGCACTACATATTAGAACGGCGCAGCAGTGTGTTCTTCTCTATGATGCGACACACTGCATTTATTCAAAGAAAACTAAAGCGATGATACATTTTCCATCCGCCAATGCTCGCGTTCAGATGCCGATCAAGCGCTGTATCGTGTCTTGGGGGCAAATGCTACGTGCGAAAGAGGAGTGAGTCTTCCGGGCATCGCCTGTATGCCATGTCACCTTGTGGTACACGAGGCTCCCCTGTCCGGGGTGGTCAAATGATGAGTGAGTGCATAAGCCATTACGCATACCTGTGATTTTTACCTTTATCTCTTTGAGCGTCTCGCTGCAGTGAAGTTCGGAACCGCTACCTATTTATTGGCTGGTATAAATTGTCCCAACATGATCGTGCCGCCTTGACGATGCATCCATGGGATGACTAGAATCGGAAGCTGGAGACGGATGCTATAAATATGACTGACTGGGTGACTACTATTACCTAACCTGCCAGAAATGATATCTGCTTGCCTTGATCAAAAGACCATGTTGCACAAAAACATTTCATTTCATTGGTAGTATTGATTCTTGGTTCCGACCGAGGAATTCGGCCTGATAGGTAATCAACTTGATACACTTGTGCATCATCTTCTTTCCTGGTGCGGAGATTGAGCGTGCACTACTATCTGTTATACTTGTTTGTGCACACTGCAGCCGCAACTCTTTTTTTCAGAGGGGCATTAATAAATAAATAAATACATGGCGGCACGCGACGAAAAAGGAACTGCGCCTAGTCTTGATATGTTCCCCATCCTTTCCTCTCATTGTCCATACTAGGATGGAACCAGTAGTCTTCTAGTAGATGCACAGAAGGTTGAAAGCAGGTCGAGTGCCAAATGGATGCGCCTAACACAAAGACGGCATAAGGGGGGAAAAAAAAAAAAGGAACAAGGTAGGGATTCGTGCATTTTGGGCAATCCCTCCCCTATAATAGAATCCATGTTAATGAGCTTCACCAAAGGGGGAAAAGAGAAAAAGAAAAAAAAAAGGACGAGCAAACTAACTGCGTACAGAAATATAGGCTCCCAAGATCAATGCTAGTCTTATTCCGTGCCGGTATATCGACTAGGTGATAGATACCCTCCCATCAAACCCCCCCTGCTCATGGGGTATTAAGTGAATACTATTAGCCTCACACGGGCGCCATCGTGTTTTTCTCTCGATTGGGTTTGTCTACCGAAATGTACACAAGTTTTGAAACCATTACGATTCCGTTGCGGTTGATTTGATTTGCCCTGGAGCCATGATTGAACGAATCCCCACAACTGCAGCAACCCATATTGTTGACTTTCCCCCCCCCCTTGCAATGTCAGTATGATATCCCGAAGAAGGGATGGGAATGTAGGCAGGTCGACTGCCTCCTGGGGCTCTCTCTGATCCTGTGTGCATACAGCCTCCCGTTCACAATAGGATCGAGCAGTGATTTGGGCAGAGTGCAGCCACAGATCAAACCAAGCAGGAGTGCAAAACAGGTTTGTCGTTGTTTCTTGGATAGGGAGCTAGAATCCTATTTAACATTGCTGCGCCCGACGGGGCGCCGACGGGGCACCTCCTGGCCACCTAAATAACAACCTTGGAAGCCCGTGATGACGGGACCGAGCAGGCGGGGCGGGTCGACGGGAATGATGTTATTGTGTATCCCTCCTTGCTAATATGATTTGCTGGAGGGGGGGGGGGGGGGGGGGGCATGGGTGCGTTTGTATCGTTGATTGTGTCTAGCAATATACAAGTCGCGACCGGCGCTTGCTTGCTGTTGGCATACACGCTTCGTCCCATCCCAAGGGCAGGTGGGTGTGTGCGTGCGTGCGTGCGACCCTATTATAGTCCCGAAGCCTTGGGAGAAGCCCAAATGGAAGGAATCATCTTTTTAGGGACTTCGGACCATAAATAAGAATTCAACCGGCCCCGGGGACCAAACAAGAACAAGCACCGGCCGGTTTCCCAAGAAAAGACATGGAACCAAACAAGGCTGTGATCCGGGGGGCGGGTCTATTTTAGAACGACAAGCCCAAGGATTCCTTTTTTTTTTAAATGAAATCTGGCCCCCAATCCTGTACTAGCACGCATAGGTTAGACGCAACGGGAAAAATCACAATATACAAGCACATATTGCTAACTGGATAGGCGCCATGTCGAGATCCTAGATTAGAATCCCTCGCTAGTACGACTGAACCCTTGAACAACCCAGATGCGCGGGTCGCATCATGGGTCGCCTTAGTTCGAGTGCATCATCCATACGTACCAAACATGGTAGTACAATGGAGTAAACCCGACAATACGGTACTGTATGTAGGCCAGGGGAGAACCAACAATGGAATGAAACTGCACACAACACCCATATTTTGTGTGTTTGTACCTGCAATTGTTGCACTGAAAAGCATCAAGAATTCAAGCAAAATGCCATAGGTCAGCGACGATGCATTTTCAGATGCAGCCATGGATTGTTTAGCATCTGAGCACCATAGAAATAATGCTGCCGATCATATAATCCCCACCCTTTTGAGAGAGTTTGGTGTGGGAAAATTGTATACCTACTGTCGAGTATATTATTGGAAAAGTCCTTGCATGGCAACCACAAACAGAAAGCGTACTGTGCATATTGTTGCCATGGGCATCATTTCCACCATATTACCAAGTGCACCCACCAGTCCTCTATTGCATGCCGTGAATTAATCCATGCCGCCCTCCCTTACCTCCAAAATACCGACAACCAAGCCAAAGAGGGGCAAAACGCGAAAAATGCACAAGTGTTCAAAGGTTGCTAAGAATCCCAGTCAAGATCCTTTCCCTTTGCGTTATGCAAGGTATGCATCTCATCACACATGGAGGTGACTAATGTAGGAGTTGGAGGGAGGACCAAAAAAAAAAAAAAAAAAAAAAAGCTCACCCCTCCCAAAAGATGGTGTTGTTACACAGCATGGCTCTAACCAAAGATCCCAGTCAAGCATTCAACAGAAACCTCTGACCTCTCTTATTCCCTTGTCTTTTCTTTGTGTTCTTCTTATCCTTCCATCTTCTTGGCATCGGGCGCACCCCAGTAGGTATGTCTCACCCTCCCGACCTATAAACACCTAACCCAGCACCGGATCGCCTGACCCTAGCAAGATGGACAAAATAGTGTAAAATTTTGAACCGGCGCTGGTCGCAAACACTTTCGCCTCGTGGCGAGGGTTGCACAACCGTAGTAGTCAAACTAAACTAGTTGGCACTGATGACTTACAGATGCAACAAAAAGCTTGTTTTTTTTACCCCCCTTCTTACCCTTACGACCAGGTTCTCGGAGAATAAAATAAATGCATCTTAAAACTGCAAACTAAATAATGCGCCGCTGGCTGGCAGCGTAAATCTTTTCTCTCCGTACAACTTCAAAACAGTGCATCCATCATATTGTAAATGATCAAAGCACACCTGTTGCAAACCAGGTCCACGCTTCTTTTCTCTTCTTTTCTTTACCATCATCTCACAATGTCCCCTAATTGTATAGGGGTTACACCATGACCACGCATAAGAAAGTTTTAGACAGTTTTCTTTTTGTAAACGTAAACTCAATGCAACTAAATAACTATCGCATTCGTGACTCATGGCCACCAGAAAATCCGTGCTTCGCGTGTGTATCGTATGCTGAATGTGGCCACCCTTTCTCAAAAACAAAAAACACGTGGTCTATTATTGAGACTTGGGACATGACCCTCAAGGGCAAGTCTGTCAGCCTCCACAGAACCCTTTGTTTTCCGACCCTTAAATGAACCAATATTTCTGCCTCCACAAAACTCCATGAGTAGAATGTCGAGCATCCAGGGATGTCAGACAAACCGCGGATGACCCTGCCTCAATTGAGGAATGAGGGGTGTACCGCAACGTTCATGATTGACCGAAAGATGTCTGCTTGTCCCCTGGGTATGCAAATGCAAAAAGAAATGCGCCTCGTGAGAGCTGCCCCGTTGGGCGTGTATACTCGGTCGAAAGTCATGAAAACTTTTTTCCTTCGCCGGGAAACCCAACGCACCAACTCCTTGACGCAGTGCCGTGTCCTTCTAGAATGGCCGAAATCAAATGAAGCCTTATGAACAGTGGGAGAGTGATGATCATGGAGGGGTAATATACAGCAGTTCCAACTTTTTACTCTTGACTTTCATTTCCCAATGGGGTGGTTGGAACTATTAGTCCCCTTGAGAATGCTCTGCGGCCTGGTTAGCACGCCCGTAACAAACCCATTGCCACTACCGAGTACGGTTACTGACGTTGGCTGTACATCTGCTGCTGGCCAGGGGGTGGTGCATAGGGCGAAGCTGGCATGTACTGGCTCGGGTACGCGCTGCCACTTGGACTAGCGTACTCGGGCAGCGGTTGCTGAGGCACTGCGGCTGATGACGGGGGCGCGGGATATGCGCTCCCGCCAGCAGTCGGCTGGTAGCGAATCGGAGGCAAACTGCTGCCGTAGGCTTGGGCTGCCTGACCGGCACCAGCATCGGCCTGGGCGCCGTTGTGTGTGGCCTCTTGGACCTGGCGCTGACGTTCGGCCTCATCGGCCGCCTTACGATCAGCCTCTTCCTGCTTCTTGCGGGCCTTCCATTCTTTACGGATCTCTTTGAATTCTGATTCATGATAGTTAGCGATTGCTCTCCCCGGGTGTAGACATTGTTGTTGGCCTTGATAGCGCTAGCGCGAGGCGACGCGACCGAGGGACTATAGGCAGATCCACGAGTGCGACCAAGACCCACAAAAAGCACGACGCGCCTCACAACATAGCGGAATATCGGCAAGACTCTGCAAAGGAAAGCAGGAGCAATCTGACGTACCTTCAGGGGTCCGCTTTTGACCGTGCGATTGCATTGTAACGTGAGCATTCAGGTGGTTGAGTGTACCGTAGGCCTTTTCACAACCATTCCAGCCGCACTTGTACATGCGCTCAATCTCCTCGTACCGCCGGCGAGGCCGCTTGTGCTGCTGGGCACCTGGGATCGGGACAAAGGAATATACCTGATTGCGCAGTTAGTTTTATTTGTCCCAAAGTCACTAAACAAAGTCGTGGAAGCGTGAATCCGCGCATCGCATGCCTAGAGATGAATTCAATAGTCAAGCAAAGCATCTGATTCCGCAGGGCGCCCGCAATGCGCGAATGATGAGATCAAACGGCACTGAGTTGAAAAAAAAGTTAATTTAAAAAAAAAGCCTACCTGCGCGGGTCTACCATGCGGCGCGGCAGATGTCGGAGTGGGAGGATACATGTGAGGGTGGTGTACTTGACCAGGCTGGCCATAGTTTGCCCAGTCAGGCCTTGCCTGCGGGTAGAGGCCACCACTTTGAGGGTAACTCTGCATGTTGTCGTGGTGTTGAGGCGGCGCAGCGTACGGGGAGTACTGGTTCTGGCCGTACGTAGGGCTAGGTGCCGTGAGAGATGGATCTAAGGGTATATCGTCATTAGATTTGACCTGCTGAGGCTGATGGTTGCGTCCATCTTGTGTAGGCATGGACGGACTTGTTGGTGTTTGCGCCATACCTCCGCTGCTACCTCCGTGGGTGCTCGCAGGATGATATGTACGCTGGAGATGTTCGGGAAACGAACTTGACCTGGCCGATGGCGGGTAGACACTGTACTCTGACGTGGGCGTCGCGGACGTGGAGTAGTTGGCCGAACGCGGTTCCCCTGTGCTCGAATACTGGGCAGCAGATGCGTGATCTGCAGAGGAAGCTTCAGACTGGGTGTCGCCGTAGACGCTTGGATAGGGCGAAGGCAAACCTGACTGCGAGTACTCCGGAGCAGATCTTTCCATAGAGCGAGGAGCTTCCGAGCTGGGACTTCGGCTTTGGCTTTGCAGCTGTAGGCCGGTGACGCGGGCAGGATGCTGAACGAAGTTCTGATTCTGAGCGCCGTTCAAGTACATGCTACGGAGTCCAAGGTGTGTTGCTCAAGGAAAAAATCGGCCGGCCGGGATGGTAATTGCTTCAAGCCAGTCGGGCAGACAGCACAGGTCGGTCGGATCGGATCAACGACGGGTGGGAGGTAGGTAGGTAGGTAGGTAGGGAGACAGGGTAGACAAGCAAAGTATGCTTGTGATGTTATATGTATGTGCAAAGGAAGTGTATTTGGTTTAAAGTGTAGAGTAGAATGTGGTTACACCAGGACAAAAGTCAAGCTGCGGCTGGCGGGACTGGCGTATTTGTCGGCGGCAGTCTGGTCACGACGGGAAGGGTGATCCAGACAAAGTAGCGCGGATCTCCTAGGCTCGTCGAAAGGTCCAAGGGTCTGGTTGGATGAAATAGTCCTGATCGGGGGGATCCACCAAAGTCCACTGAATCTGTAAGCCACCCTATTTCCAGGCCAAGATAGTGTTGGTGCCAGGAGAGTACCAGTGTGCAGTATGAGATGACCCTCCTAGATCACGGGCATCAGACAACTAGCCTTGGCTTTGGTGAAATAGAGTACGAGTAATACCCGGTTTCTCAGGAGCTAGTCCGGTGCGAGTAGCGTCGAGGCTAAGTCCTAGCGCTGGCGTATGTCTGTTGCGTCGCGTGGTGGTGGGTGGTGTGTATAATGTGTGTGTGTGTGTGTTGGGTCAAGTATAGTTGTAGCGCGTGGTGGATGGTGGATGATGGTGGTGGTGGTGGCAGTATCAACGACCACGGATGCAAGTGCGGAAAAATAAAAATCAAACAATTCAGAATGACCGGGTGGCAACGCGACTTGATGGAAATCAAAAATGTTCCCCGTTCGCAATGCCAGACAATTCCTTCTGGTTGTTGAGTTCTATCTTATGATATCTCTTTCCAGTTAAGGACAGGGAGGGGGGGAGAGAGAGAGGTACCCAAGCTCAGGTGGGGATGAGTCGCGAGGCCAGACGGCAACGTCGACGATAGTGCTGAGGATGGGAAATAGGGAAAAAATGGGCAGCAGAGAAGGCCTTAGGCGCAGAGTGGGAAGATGAGCGCAGTAGATGCTCAGGTCTTTCCGAGTTGGCTTAGTCTTTGGAGCTAGTGCAGTGACGACTCAGATGCTAGCAGACAAGCAGGCGCGATGTTCTTATGAGAGTCGACCCTTTCTTGGGGTGACTGACTCTGTTCACTCTGGGCCTAAGGGCAGATGACGTGCAGCCGGCGGTATTGGGCAGGCCCGGAGTGCGGACTAGGAGAGCTGGATGACGATGTCGAAGGGGGGGTGAAGACAAGACGACAAAGTCTTATACAGTAAAAGCTGCTTGCTCTCTCCCTCTCACTCTCTGTTAAAGAGCTCGCTGGAGACTAGGTGAAATAGGATTTAGCCCCAACTCTAGCCCAGTACGTGCGCGAGCTGATTTTGATTTGATTTGGCGACTCGGTCTACGACGCGCTAGTACCCGGTACTGAGAGCGAGGTATTGTAAGTCGAGTAGTGGTAGTAATAGTGCCCTTCTTTGGTTGAAGAACTGGTAGACTGAAGGCAACCTTCTCTCGTTGGTTCGCGCTGCAGCTTTGGCACGGTCTTTTTTGGTTGTTTGTGGTGAATGCGGACACGAACGAACGCGTTGTTTTGATTTTTTTATCGGCCTCCAAGGAAAAGAGACGCGAGAGAAGAATTCAGAAAATTTTCCTCTCCTCTCACACACACAAATTTTGAGAGTGGGAGAAAGGGGAAGAAGTTGGGCGAAGGGGGAGAAAAAACGCGATTGCGCCTCCCCAAGAATCCGGATTGAAAAAAAAAAAAAAAAAAAAACTTTTGGGCGGCAATGGGATAGGTCAAGGCAAGGCGCGTTACGTTCTCTCTGTTGCCGTGCGTGCACAAAAAAAAAGTTGAGGTGGACGGGCGTACGAAAAGATTGAGAGATCAATTGTGTTTACGTGTGTGGACAGTGCGCAGAAAGTACCTGGTACTTGGGCCCGACAAGTAGCTAGGCAGGTATCGTTAAATTGTATAAAATAATAATATTTTTTTGAACAAAGGTGCTCTGGACGACAAGGTGTACAGGTAGTAGGTATCTCCGCAGCTGCCGGCCGACCTACCGCTGGCTGGGTCACTGCAAAATGGTTCGTTGCTGGTCTGGAATGGGATGGAATCGATCAATGACATCTCGGGAGACATCGCGTACGGTACTCATTTGCATCTTATTACATTATTCGAGATCACGTAATACATGCGTTTGTTTGCAAGTAAGTACCTCTTGGTATGCTGTCAACGCCGCGTGTAAGTAATGTATGTAATGCAATGCAAATTGAGGTGCAAAAGTACAAAGTTGGCAGTCTCGAACCGAGTTACATTGGTGCTGAATCAATCAATGAGTGACTTGACTCGACGAGAAACATCCCAAGGGGACCTGATGAGCAGAATTGCGGGCTGGGGCTGATGTAGGCAATTGATTACGCCCGCCGCCTCGTTGTCACAAGAAGGGATCTGATCTGCTCTTGCTGATACAGTTTTTGCTGGGACTGATCGAATCTTTCTCCTCTTCCAATCCTCGCCTGAAAACCCCCGAATCCACAATTGCTGCATGTGGAGACAGCTTTGGGCGCAGTGGTTGAGTGGGCGCACGCACAGGCGTAGGTAGGGTCTAGTGCAAGTGGACTTTAGGGAGGGAGGGGGAAGAATCAGTAATTCGGACAGCATGAATACATTTACATCATGGCCACCGTGGGTGAGGGTCGGTCGATTCCCAAATGCCAGAAACGCGTCCCAAAAAGAAAAGTGGATAAGGAGAGAGGCTTAGCAGCAAATATTCATCGAAGGTCCCAGGGCAAAGGAACACCGAATGCCTGTTCTATCCTTGTAGCGAGCGCTCCCTCATGGAGATTTCAAAATAATGACAACTGATGATAGTGATGGGATATTCTTTTACCAAGTGCAAATTCATGCCAATATGCCATGCATTGAGGCAGTTTTTAGTTCTTTCTCTATTCAGTGTCCTTATCTTCTTCTTCTCCTCCTCCTCCTCCTCCTCCTCATGCCTGGGTGCGCTGTCTGAACTGAGATCAGCATTAAATGGCATGATCGTGGTAGGTACTTCGTAGACTACATAGTGCACACTGTCTGTTTCTGACGTCCCCTGGCCCACATGTTGGACGTCTGGCTAGCTGGCTGGTCCATGGCCACAGAGAACAACAATAACTTACGCTCCCTGACTGAATCGTAGGCTATTCTTCCATATAGACTACACAGTGGTAGAATATGTAATCCGCATCCTGGAGAGTTACATTGGGACCCCCCCCCTGAGATCAGTACTGATGGCCATTGGGAGCTGGCTGGCTGTTCCCACTAGCTGTTCCAACACGCGTTGTTCCAGGGCCACCCTTGGACGCTCTTATACTGGGTACAGGCTGTCATTGAATACATGGCTACTTTCCTTTTCTTGGCACCCCTACCTATCAATACCTGGAAACGCCGATTCCTTGGACAACAAGCTCAACACATTGGGCGGTCATGTCAATGCAGTCAGGGTAATGTCCCTGGTCAGAAGGGTAGAATCGGGCGCGACAGCCACGGCGTTGTGGAGTGCCACTGACTTTCAAAAGGAGACTACCTTGGAATTTTTTTTTTCTCCCTTCCGCAATTTGATTTTACCTCATGTACTGTCATGTTTATATGTATACTAGGTATGGCGTGAAATAAGACGTGTGTAGTTGAATAACTGTGATTGTAGGATATCCAGATGTAGACCAGACCTCGCTCTGGGCAAGCCAGTCTGTGCGCGCATATGTACCTACATACACGCCTGCATTTCGCTCGCTTTTTCCTTTCTGATGCAATCCATGCCAGCTACACTAGATGAGGTATGCAGAAGAGAAGATGTGTAAGGATCGTCATTTTCCAGATGCGCACTGTGCAGGGATCATTATTCTCTCAGCTCCATCATTAGCTCTGCGTGCTCAGCAATTGAGGCTTCGATTTGCACGTTCTCATACCCAAGCTCCGCATATCAGCGCGCGCATGGCCCTCCTGATAATAAATGATGACGATGATGATGAAGTGGTATCCGAAAGCAACGCAGCAGGTCGGCAAGTCTCTCTCTCCTCAGTACCTGCCTGCCAGTGTGCGGCTGCTTGTGGATGTGGAGAACCCACTGCAAAAGGGTGTTTTTTGACTTTTTTTTCTTCTTCTTCCACATGTTACAGCTTTTGGCATTCATTGCAAGGGATGGGATGGGAAAGTACTACGGCTTGCCGGGCATCTCATTCATTATGTGCAGTATTTGTTGTTGATGACCAAAGTTTTAAGTGTAGATTTCGACAGACGGGCGAGCCATAAAAGCAAGATGCCGCTATTACTGATTTGATAATTGTCGTTATGGGCGCGCGATAGATGGATTCGCGTTTGGTGCGACGGGCTTTGTCTGCTGTGCTGCTGTGCTTGACTTCCCCAATGGCCGTTCCAACTTCGAGCGCTAAAGACTTCGGCAATCTCATCAAGTCGACTGGACTTAAACGTCCCTAGCACACACACACACACGCACACACACACATACATACATACATACATACCTACATACATACCTACTTACTGGCCCCCCCTCCCTTGAAGAGATGGGTGCTCATGGATCAGTGAGCTTTCGCTCGGCGGTCGCTCACGATCCGACATCCCCCCCAGTCAAGTCTTTGCCAATGTGCATGGAGTGTAGTCGTCCCCCTGCGTTTTCGATTGTGCGAGAGTGTCCCAGTGCTCGTCAGTAGCGTCTTCTCCACGTTCTTCTGGCGAGCCAAGCCTTTCCACGCAGCAGCTCCAATGCAGCCAGCAGGGGGGTCGGATACCACCTCGCCAATATTGCTCGGAGTGCTCTATCGTCAGTTGGGACTAGCCCCGACCATGTTCAACGAGAAAGATGCACGCTTATTGCCTGCCTAGAGGGAGATCTCTGCCGACTAGTCCGTTGCGCCGGTGCCGGATCTCCAGCTGACTCGTGGGTGGTGGTGGTGGACTGTCCCCCATCATATTACATAGCTAACCAGGTGGGTTTTTCTAGTCGTGTCCCCACCCGTACCAAAGTACAGGGGATTCCGCATCTCCGTTCCACACAAAGGGCAGGGAGGGCCAGGCAATTCATTCGTGTGTAATGGACCAGAGAGGCGAATATGCCATTGTCCGGTAATCCGCTCGCGGAGACATTTGTGTGCTATGAATGTACTGAGAACCCAATGCAATGAGGATATTTCTTTGCATCTCACAGGTCGCGGCATTCCAATATATTCTACATCAGGTAGTGGCCAGATTCGCTATTGAAGAAGAAGACGAAAAAACCCCAAGAACAAAAAAGTCTGGCACGGTACCGAAGGTAGATCAGTACCCGCAGAGACACTAACCTAGGCAATAGGAAAAGTTGAAAGGTCCTTACTTGAAAACATGCATCCTACAGTACTGTGTATTGCCCGCAAATTGCTCGTCAGCATGTGGAGCACTATGACAATGTGATCCTCTCATCGTTATGCCCCCAGTCAAAAGACAGTGCCAAGAGTGCATATCTAATATGGCAAATTTTCTGGATTCGGCTCTTGGGAGTTCCGTTCATCAATAACCAGTAGCCAGTGGGACTGATCCTCATTCCAAGCAAGCAAGCAAGCAATTACAAGGACAGGATTTCAAGGTCCAGCATGTACTATCCGTGTACGTACTACTGTTCCCCAGACCCTTTGTTGTCGCCGCAAACTAAATCGACCCTCTACTCTATGCACTACGGAATATTACCATGTCTGATCAGTAATACTAGTGTAGGCACCTTGTTATTTGCCTAGTACACCCAGTCACGTAACTTTGTCTCGCAGCTTGGGTTTCACAAGATTGTCACAGTTATCTTGATGATTCTGTTTTTAAACAGTCCTGCGGAATGCCAGTAGTACTAGCAGTGTAGTGTATGTAATCAAGAGGAATACTCCAAACTAGAACGCCATGTCCGGCACGACACTCGCAGCAGCAGAGCGTGCTTACATTAACCGACTCACCTTGACCTTCTACAAGTGGCCGCATGCACATGATGTTACACAACCTTGACAGACCTCTCCAGGGAAAAACTTTAATCTACCCTCGCATCCCCCGAGGTCACGCTGCCTATTGTCGGACGGAGGCGAGAGCGAGAGAGAGATCATGTGGATGGGACTCCGCCCGAAGTTCGTGAGATTTGTTCGTCGGCCTGTCGGAAGTGCGGTGAACGAGTCCTGCAATGATCGGCCCAACTCGCGTGGCTTTTCATTGGCAACAACTTGGGCAGGCCGAGGATGCTGCATGTGGTGTGGGGTCATTGATTGCAACATGATATACCCCATCCAAGGTCTTTTTTTCTCTCTTCCCTCCCACAAAGCACCTTACATGACCAAGATGGGGATCAATTCACCGCATCCTGAAAAGAAGGCGAGCAGCGGGACTGCCTGCAGGTTTTGAGTGTTTGACACAAGTCACAAACGCTCGACGTGCCTAAGGTTCTGTCACTTTAGTTTTTTTGTTTTTTTTTTAGTCTTTTTTCCTTCTCGGCATTATGCGTCTCAAATGCATAGCGATTGATCCTTTGATTCCGCAATTTTGAAATGCCATGTTTCTTGTCTTCGCTTATTCATCCATATCGCATTGTTGCCTAACCAGTGTGTCCATATTGCTTGGATACAATTGTATGTAATGTATCTTCTCAAGGTCGTATGAGTGAAACGAATTCTGGTAATGACCCCGGCCTCGTGGGTCGTAGAAAGAGAGAAGATCCCTCGATGATGCATCCACTGGCAATGAAGAACGTCGGCGACCAAACCCTTGGGCATCTGAAGTACGGTTGTCGACAATGGCCCGGTCGAGACCCAAGCTGTCAACCCAGCCCCCAATGCCAGGAAGCCCCCTCCACGACCTCTGCTGCTGACTTGGTCAAACGGACTTCACCGTTTCGCTGTGCCTCTTTTTTTTCTTTCTTTCTCTCTCTCCTCATTTTGGAAATTGGCAAATGACGCGTTGTCTCTATGTGGATTTCCAGCCACCTCGGATAAAAGAAGAAAATTCAACATTGTGCACACAAGGTGACAGTGGTGAATCGCCGTGCTTAAGTAGCATACTAATCATAAGCTTTGGCTTGCGATATACTAGTCCAACGTCTGCGAGATGCGTAGGTCAGAGACATGTTCTAACCAGATGATTACTAGCCACCCATCAACCCGCTGTGAGGGGTGGCAGTTTGCAGCAGATCATTGCAAACCTGGTCAAAGAAGCTGCCAGGGGTCTTTTCGACCTTTTTTCTTTTTCTTTTTCTTTTACTACTGTGATGCAAGTGCCACTCTCACTTGCACAGGCATTCATTTTTTCCGCTTGGTGGGCTCTGGGCTCTCTACTACACAGTACAGATTACTACTGCGCATGCATGCTGCAATCGTTGCGATCAAGCTGTCCGATTTTCCCATCTCAATCATTTGCAGCTCGGATTTGGTTGAATTTCTTGAGGAATTTTTTTTTTTTTTCCAGCGATCCGCAATGCATCGCGGCACAGCACTGCTCTAGCCTTCTGCAATTGTATGATTGATTCAAAAAGTGCATTTGTTTAGCATCGTCGTTAGCATCTTCTGAAGCGGCTCGAGAAGTCTTCTAAGCATGGTTCCCCAGAGAGATTTTCCGCTAAGGCGATCTGTCAGGAGCTTTTTTAGGGCGTCACCAGATCTCAGGCTGGCGACCCGAATCTCTGGATAGACTAAACAAGCGTGATGCCCTGGAGGGGCACAGTATCGCGAAAACTCGATGGGAATGCTGAACTAACTAGTTTGCGATTTAAGAGAAGGCTTTAGACAGGATCATATCCTACAATAGTATCGCCTCTCAGCTTAGACTAGTGTGTTGCTACTATATTTCAACGACATGGCGAAACCAGACCTCCAGATATATAACCATTGTATCCGCATCAGCACAGTGACACGATGGCCCGAACATGCACCCAGACATATTGCTGGGGATTTCAATACAGCAACCGTAAATCGCTGCTCAGTCGGTACGGCTTTGGCGCACACCGCCAGTGGACGAAGAAGTACAATGCAGGACTCGCAGACGGACCTATTTGGAATGAGAATATCCCATCTGCATTGGCAATGGTGCGCAATACGCAATACCAAGCTGCCCGCTGCATTTCGATTCATTTAATCCAGGAGGCGGTGGTACTCGCCGCCTCCCGAACAAACCAAGCGATGTTCATGATTTTTCGGCAATATCTATCGCATCTCATGCTCATTTCTCTGTTGTCAGCCCGTGTGACGAGTGATACACACGCCTTTATTTAATTTTTTGTACGTCTCTATTACCTCTCGCATGACACGTCTGAGGAACCGACACTGTGTTGCTGCGGGCAGGGTCGAACATGGCCATGCGCATGCAGCCATCACCCAGGGGCTTTGGCCAGGCGGACCAGTAGTCGTCGAGCGTGGCACCCAGGCAATTATGCAGAGACACCTTGGTGATAGTTCACGTGGGCGACGTGCATCACGCCCATAGCTGCAAGAGGTGCCGTGGCAGTCCCCGACTTGCCAGTGGTCCAAGATTTTCATAATATTGAGTCTCGGGGCGTTATCATGCCAGAAAACGAAGGGGGTCTGTTTGGACTATGGGCAGGGAAGACTACTAATTTGGTGATCTGGCGGGTCGTGAGCAGCAACAAGCAACAAGTCATTCTCTCTCCCCCTGCTGTGAAACGCTTCGAACAGCGAGGAAGAAGGACCCGTCCAGCATTGACGGATCTGCTTACGGCCCCCAGAAAATTTCGTCTGCGCAAGGACATTGATTACCTTATTCAGCCATTTGTTAAAAGAGCCTTCAGCCTACGGTACGGATGCACGCTCTCCAATGACCAAGAAGAAGAGAATGAGCTCCATTGCAACGTGGGATCGAGATGCGGCAATCAGATTGGGAAATCCGATGCGAAATTTTACGAGTTCGATACGGCATGATATGCATGGCACACACACACGCACACATAACCAGTTTTGATTCTCTTCTTTTTTTTTTTTTTTTTTTCCCCTATTACTAATTATTTCGCCCCTACCTCTTACCTTTTTCCTTTCCTACTTCTCGTCC